>NC_058130.1:578765630-578936212 GCF_016433145.1 Gracilinanus agilis
CAAAGAGATCATAGATAAACAGACTTGTACGAAAATATTTATAGCTGAGCTTTTTGTGGTGGCAACAAATTGGAAAAGGAGGGGATGTCCTTCAATTGGGGAATGGCTGAACAAACTGTGGTATATGCGGGTGATGGAATGCTATTGTGCTAAAAGGAATAATAAACTGGAGGATTTCCAGGCGAACTGGAGAGACCTCCGGGAACTGATGCAGAGTGAAAGGAGCAGAGCCAGAAGAACATTGTACACAGAGACTGATATACTGTGGTAAAATCGAATGTAATGGGCTTCTGTACCAGCAGCAATGCAAAGACCCAGGACAGCTCTGAGGGATTTATGGAAAAGAATGCTACCCACATTCAGAGGAAGGACTGTGGGAGAGGAAACATATAAGAAAAACAACTGCTTGAACGCATGGGTCGGGGTGGACATGATTGAGGGTATGGACTCGAAACTACCACACCAATGCAACTACCAACAATTTGGAAATTGGTCTTGATCAAGGACACATGACAAAACTAGTGGAAATGCGCATCGGCCATGGGTGGGGCGAGTGGGGAGGGGTGAAGGGGAAAGGAGGAGCATGAATCATGTAACCCTGTTAAAAATGTATATTAATAAATGTTAAAAAAATTAATAAGAGGAGAACAAAAAGGGAGGGGATGGGAAGGGAAGTAAACTAAGGGAGGGGATAAAGGGGACAGATTTATAACAAACCACTGGTTGAAAAGGAAATAGCATAAGAAGAAGAGGCAGAACTAGGAGAGGATATCAAAATGTTGGGCAATTACCAGCTGATAATTATAACTCTGAATGTGAATAGGATGAACTCACCCATAAAACAGAAGCAAATAGCAGAGTGGATTAGAAACCAAAATCCTACCATATGTTGTCTACAAGAAACACACATGAGGCAGGTAGACATACATAGAGTAAAAATAGAAATCTAGAGCAAAATCTATTGGGCTTCAACTGAGAAAAAGAAGGCAGGAGTTGCAATCATGATTTCTGACAAAAGCAAAGCAAAAATAAATCTGATGAAAAGAGATAGGGAAGATAATTACATCCTGATAAAAGGCAGTATAAACAATGAGGAATTAACATGTATGCACCAAATGGTATAGCATCCAAATTTCTAAAGAAGAAACTGGCAGAGCTAGAGGAGGAAATAGATAGTAAAACTATACTAGTGGGAGACCTACATCTTCCTCTATCAGATCTAGATAAATCAAACCAAAAAATAAATAAGAAAGAGATAAGAGAGATGAAAGAAATCCTAGAAAAATTAGAGTTAATAGATATGTGGAGAAAAATAAATAAGAACAAAAAAGAATACACCTTCTTTTCAGCTGCACATGGTACATTCATAGAGATTGACCATGTAATAGAGCACTGGCATGCAAACATGGCAAACAAATGCAAAAAAGCAGAAATAATGAATGCAAGCTTTTCAAATCAAAATGCAATAAAAATAATAATCAGTAAGGGCACATGGACAGGCAAATAAAAAACTAATTGGAAATTAAATAATATGATTCTCCAAAATCAGTTAAAGAACAAATCATAGAAACAATTAATAATTTCATTAAAAAGAATGATAATGATGAGACATCCTACCAAAATTTGTGGGATGCAGCTAAAGCAGTACTCAGAGGAAAATTTATATCCTTGAGTGCATATATTAACAAATTAGGGAGGGCAAAGATCAATGAACTGGGCATGCAAATCAAAAAACTAGAAAGGGAAGAAATTAAAAATCTCCAGTTAAAAACTAAATTAGAGATTATAAAAATTAATGAAGAAATCAATAAAATTGAAAGTAAAAGAACTATTGAATTTACAAATAAGCCTAGAAGCTGGTTCTTTGAAGAAAAAAAAATAAAATCTACAAAGTACTGGTCAAACTAATTAAAAAAAGGAAAAAAAAACCAAATTATCAGTATCAAAGATGAAAAGGGAGACCTCATCTCTAATGAAGAGGAAATCAAGGCAATCATTAAAACCTATTTTGCCCAATTATAAGACAATAAATATAGCAATCTAGGTGAAATGGATGAATATTTACAAAATTGCCTATATTAAAAATAGAAGAAATAGAATACATAAATAATCCCATATCAGAAAAAAGAAATTGAACAAGCCATCAAAGAACTCCCTAAGAAAAAATCCCTAGGACCAAATGAATTCAAAAGGGAATTCTATCAAACCTTCAAAGAACAACTAATCCCAATACTATAAAAACTATTTGACATAATAAGCAAAGAAGGAATTCTACCAAACTCCTTTTACAACACAAATATGGTACTGATCCCAAAGCCAGGTAGAACAAAAACAGAAAAAGAAAACTACAGACCAATCTCCTTAATGAACATAGATATAAAATTTTTAAACAGAATACTAGCAAAAAGAATCCAGCAAGTGATCACGAGGGTCATTCATTATGATCAGGTGAGATTCATACCAGGAATGCAAGGATTCATCGATATTAGGAAAATCATTCACATAATTGATCATATCAACAAGCAAACCAACAAAAACCACATGATTATCGCAATAGATGTTAAAAAAGCCTTTGACAAAATACAACACCCCTTCCTACTGAAAACACTGGAAAGTATAGGAATAGAAGGGCCTTTCCTAAGAATAATAAATGGCATATATCTAAAACCATCAACAAACATCATCTGCAATGGGGATAAATTAGAAGCATTCCCAATAAGATCAGGAGTGAAACAGGAGTGAAACAAGGATGTCCATTGTTGCCTCTATTATTTAACATTATACTAGAAACACTAGCAGTAGCAAATAGAGAAGAAAAAGAAATTGAAGGTATTAAAATAGGAAGTGAGGAGACCAAGCTATCACTCTTTGCAGATGATACGATTGTCTACTTAAAAAATCCTAGAGAATCAATTAAAAAGTTAGTGGAAATAATCAACAATGTTAGCAAAGTTGCAGGATACAAAATAAATGCACATAAATCACCAGCATTTCTATACATTTCCAACACATCACAGCAGCAAGAGTTAGAGAGAGACATTTCATTTAAAATCACCCTAGACAACAAACAAATACTTAGGAATCTATCTGCCAAGAAAAAAAACAGGAATTATATGAACACAACTATGAAACCCTTTCCACACAGTTAAAACTAGATCTAAACGATTGGAAAAACATTGATTGTTCATGGGTAGGATGAGTTAACATAATAAAAATGACCATCCTACCCAAATTAATTTACTTATTTAGGGCTAAACTTATCAAACTAGCAAAAAACTTTTTTACTGAATTTGAAAAAAACTATAACAAAGTTCATTTGGAAGACCAAAAGACCAAGAATATCAAGGGAAATAATGAAAAAAAATATGAAGGAAGTACCAGATCTTAAATTGTACTATAAAGCAGTAGTCATCAAAACAATATGGTACTGGTGAAGAGAAAGAAGGGAGGATCAATGGAATAGTTTGAGGTAAACGACCTCAGCAAGACAGTCTTTAACAAACCCAAAGAACACAGCTTTGGGGACAAAAACACACCATTTGTCAATAATTGCTGGGAAAATTGGGAAAAAATGTGGGAGAGATTGGGTCTAGATCAACATCTCACACCCTATATCAAGATAAATTCAGAATGGGTGAATGACTTGAATATAAAGAAGGAAACAATAAGTAAATTAGGTGAGCACAGAATAGTATACTTGTCAGATCTCTGGAAAAGGAAAGATTTTAAAACCAAGCAAGAGTTAAAAAAATTACAAAATGTAAAATAAATAATTTTAATTACATTAAGCTAAAAAGGTTTTGTACAAACAAAACCAATGGTACCAAAATTAGAATGGAAGCAACAAATTGGGGAAAAAAAATCTTTGTAACAAAAAACTCAGACAAAGGTCTAATCACTCAAATATATAAGGAGCTAAATCAAGTACAAAAAAATCAAGTCATTCCCCAATTGATAAATGGGCAAGGGACATGAATTGGGAATTTTCAGATAAAGAAATCAAAACCATCAACAAACACATGAAAAAGTGTTATAAAACTCTTATAATTAGAGAAATGCAAATCAAAACAACTCTGAGGTACCACCTCACACCTACCAAATTAGCTATCATGGCAGCAAAGGAAAGCGGTGAACTTTGGAGTGGATGAGGCAAAATTGAATTGATTCGACCATTCTGGATGGCTTTAAAAAGACTATCTTCATTTTTATCCAGGCATAGCACTGCTTGGTTAATACCCCAAAGAGATAATAAAGAAAAAGACTTGTACAAAAATATTTATAGCCGCACTCTTTGTGGTGATAAAAAATTGGAAAATGAGGGAATGTCCTTCGATTGGGGAATGGCTGAACAAATTGTGGTATCTGTTGGTGATAGAACACTATTGTGCTCAAAGGAGTAATAAACTGGAGGAATTCCATGTGAACTGGAATGACCTCCAGGAATTGATGCAGAGTGAAAGGAGTAGAACCAGGAGAACATTGTACACAGAGACTGATACATTGTGGTACAATTGAACATAACGGACTTCTCTACTAGCAACAATGCAAGGATCCAGAGCAAGGCTGAGGGACTTATGAGAAAGAAAACTATCCACATTTGAAGAAAGAACTGTGGGAATAGAAACACAGAAGAAAAACAACTGCTTGAACACATGGGCTGATGGGGATATTATTGGGGATGTAGACACTAAATGATAACTCTAGTCCAACTATCAATAATATGGAATTAGGTGTTAATCAATGATACAAGTAAAACCCAGTGAAATTGTGCATCAGCTGGGGGAGAGGGTTGGAAGGTTTAGGGTAGAGGGAAAGGACATGAAACATGTAACTATGGGAAAATATTCAAAATAAAATTTTTTTAAAAATAAAAAAGTAAAAAAAAAATAAAATGACATCAGGGGACAGTAATGAATGTTGGAGGGAATATGGCAAAATTGGGATATTAATACATTGCTGGTGGAGATGTGAAATAATCCAACCATTCTGGATGGCAAATTGGAACTATGCCCAAAGAGAGCTAAAAGATTGCCTGCCCTTTGATCCAGCCATGCCACTGCTGAGTTTGTACCCCAAAAAGATCATAGGGAAAAAGACAAGTACAAAAATTTTATAGCCATGCTCTTTGTGGTGGCAAAAAACTGGAAAATGAGGATATGCCCTTCAATTGGGGAATGGCTGAATAAATTGTGGTATCTGTTGGTGATGGAATACTATTGTGCTCAAAGGAATAAAGAACTGGAGGAATTCCATGTGAACTGGAATGACCTCCAGGAATTGATACAGAGTGAAAGGAGTAGAACCAGGAGAACATTATACACAGAGACTGATACACTGTAGTAAAATCAAAAGTAATGGACTTCTGAACTAGCAGCAGTGCAATGACCCAGGACAATTCTGAGGGACTTAGGGAAAAGAACGCTACTCACATTCAGAGGAAGAACTGTGGGAGTAGAAACACAGAAGAAAAACAACTGTTTAAACATATGGCTTGTTGAGGATATGATTTGGGATATAGACTCTAAATGACCACCCCAGCACAACTATCAACAATATCGAAATAGGTCTTGATCGATGACACATGTAAAAAACAGTGGAAATGTGCTTTGGCTATGGGAGGGGAAGAGGGAGGGGGAGAGGAGAGTAAGATCATGCATGTAACCATGGAAAATTTTTCTAAAAAATAAAAATTCAAAAATGAATTAGAACAGGGAACATATATTATGGATAATAGAAGAATTTATAAAAAAGCAAGAGAAATAGAAAGCATTGGGAAATGTAAAATGGATAATTTAGAATACATCCAATTGAAATTTTTTTTACAAATAAAAAGAATGTATCCAAGATTAAAAGAAAAGCAATAAGTTGGGGGAGGAGGGAATTTTATAAATGGTTTCTCAGATGTATTATATCTAAAATATATAAAGAACATGATAAGTTTGGAAGCCAGATTGCAGAGACTTAAAGTAAGAGGAAAAGAAGCAGAGGTACCTGTTATAAATTGCTTTCTAAAATAATTTAGCCACAAAGAGGAAAAAAGATATGGGATGATAGCTAGAGGGGATGAATGGATCAAAGTGAAAGTTTATTAAGGATGGAGGAAACGGACATGTTTATAGGCAGTTACAGGCAATAGTGAAGCAGATAGTAGACTGGGAGAGACTGAAGATAAGTTAGAAAATGATGAGGAGGAGGTAATCTGCTAGAGAAGATGGGATTGATTGGGAATCCTTCTACGTGTAGAGGAGTTTGCCTTGACAAAAGGGAGCTACTCCTCTGTATGAGAAAGGGGGAAAGAAGGAGATGGTGGCAGAAAATACCTGGTTTGCACACAAGATCACATAGGAAATAACTAGGGGCAGGGGGGTACTCCAAAAGTTTTCAAAATATTTAGGCCTTTGAAAACTCATCTGCCATCAAAATCTATAACTGGCTCATCAATAAAATCTACCTTGTTTTTACTTCACTTATCAAGGCTAATACAGCATAAAGAAGCAAAGTAAGTAGGTTCTCCATGTTTACTAATTATTAGTCTGGTCTCTATAATCTGGGTTGACATTCATAGACTCAGGGTACCTAAAAATGCTAAGAATATACAGTTTGGTACATGGTTAATATATTCAACTAAACATTTAATATTCTGGTACAGAAGTCACCCCTTTCTGAGTACTACATACACCAAAAGTACACAGAAAGTACTTAATGTTCTTGATTCATTTATTCATAAAGATATGCATATCTCCAGCAATGCCAACTGAGAAATAATCCCAGTTGAGTCAATTCAAAGCTGCACAGTATAAGCAAAGCTATGCTACCATATTCTGCAATTTGCTAAATGTCACAGCTTCCATCTCCAGAGTTGTTTGTCACTGATAATAAAAGTAGAACAGTTGAAATTTTTTATTGACTCCAGACCTGAGACAGAGAATGAAGCCATAGCTAAGGCATTACTCAGTGCCTTGCCAATCAATCATTCAATGAATATTTATTAAGTGCCTACTATATACTAGGCTCTGCACTAGTGCTGAGGCAAAAGACAATTCCTGGCCTCAAGAAAATGACAATCTCAGGGGGGAGACAACATGAAAACAAATATATAGAAAGCAAACTATATACAGGATAGGTAGGAAATAATTAACAGAGGAAGATCTTAGAATTAGGAGGAATTGGGAAAGACTTCCAAAAAAAGGTAGGATTTTGGTTCGTGGAAGTCAAGGGCCAGGGCTAGCTTTCCTATCACTATCAGCAAATGACAAGCCCTGGTATGGGCTTTAGACTAAGAAGGGCAAAATGACCTTCCAATATATATCATTTTCAAAGGTAGTAAAGCTCTCATCCCATACATCACAAGGACTCTCCAAAGAGAAGCAAAAAAAACAGTAAACTTTTGTCTAATCTAAAGTTACTTACCTGTATTGTGCTGGTATTCTGATCTCTTGGGCATCTCCTAGTTCAATTTTTGTTTTAATGTGTGATCCTAATTTTGGATTCTATGGAGAATGACTACTCACTCACTGTTTCTGACCATGTCTCTGACCTTAGATAATATCCACTTTAGCTTTCATCATTTTGCCTGGTATTCTGATTCAAGGTCTTGATCATGTACGTCTCATAAGCTTCTATTTGGGACTTGTATGTTCTTGAGTGCTCATTCCAGTCCTTTGATAGTGACAAACTAATACACATTTTCAGACTATTAAGTTTTTTTTTGTTTGTTTGTTTTAAACCCTTGTACTTCGGTGTATTGTCTCATAGGTGGAAGAGTGGTAAGGGTGGGCAATGGGGGTCAAGTGACTTGCCCAGGGTCACACAGCTGGGAAGTGACTGAGGCCGGGTTTGAACCTAGGACCTCCTGTCTCTAGGCCTGACTCTCACTCCACTGGGCTACCCAGCTGCCCCCTAGACTATTAAGTTTTTTAAAGATTAAAACTGGCAATATGTGAAAGCATTATCACACCAAATTCCAAACATAAGGAAATGTTTCTACCTCTAAAAATGTCCAGATAAGCTCAAGATTAAATACCATTTTCTAGGTAGAATTCCCACTGATTTGGGTGTATAAGGATGTTATAGGCAAAGATAAGTTAGGACAGGAAGACAGAGAGGAAATAGTAATGCACAGATAGCAGGACACATGAGCTTTGCTGGAAGAGATGGACATTCTAGATTGGAATGCAGAAAGTGTTGTTGTGTAGGAGATTGAACTGCCAAGGCTGGAAGAAGGAGCTGAGCTTTTGCAGCTGGGATCTTGCTACTCTCTGTTAACTGAAACCCTTTGGAGATCTTGGGTGTTAACATCAAGCAAGTGTCTAGGTTGAGGAAAGGTGAAATCACTGCTCTTGGGTGGACCATCAATGTAGACAATAACAGAAATATTGTAAGAAGTTTAATTGTGAAGGACTAAACTATTATCAGCAATGCAAGAATCCAAGACAAAGCCAAAGGACTAATGATTGAAAATGCTATCCACTGTTGAAATATCATTGCAGATTGAACTATAGCATTTCTCATTTCCTTCATGAGTTTTTCTTGCACATGTGATATATACCTTTTTTCATGACAAGGAATATGAAAATTTGCATTACATGAAAACACTAGAATAACCTTTATAAAATTGGTTACCATATGGGAAGGGGACTAGGAAGTAAGGGAGGGGAGTAACAATTGTTAAAAAATTGTTTTTACCTATAATAGGGAAAAAAGGAATAGACTTTTAAAAAAGAATGAATGAGGTTACTCTTCTCTCTTCTTTTTATCAGCACTAACCCTCTCAACTTAAGTACAAATTTCACAAGAAACCTTTCTTTAAGGAAAGAATTTAAGACTAAGCAAGAGATAGAGAAAATTAAAAAATGTAAAATGAATCATTTTGATTACATTAAATTAAAAAATTTTTGTACAAACAAAACCAATGCAACCAAATTGGGAAAAATTTTGTATAACAAAAACCTCTGACAAAGGTCTAATTTCTCAAATTTATAAGGAGCTAAGGTCAATTGTACAAAAAATCAAGCCATTCCCCAATTGACAAATGGTCAAGGAACATGAATAGTCAGTTTTCAGATAAAGAAAACAAAACTATCAATAAGCACATGAAAAAGTGTTCTAAATCTCTCATAATTAGTGGAATGCAATTCAAAACAACAATGAGGTATCACCTCACACTTAGCAGATTGGCCAATATGACAGTAAAGGAAAATAATAAATGTTGGAGGAGGGTGCAGCAAAACTAGGACACTAATGCACTACTGGTGGACTTGTGAATTGATCCAACCATTCTGGAAGTCAATTTGGAATTATTCCCAAAAGGCTTTAAAAGATCACATGCCCTTTGATCCAGCAATATCACTACTGGGTTTGAACTCCCAAAAGATAATAATGAAAAATATTTGTACAAAAATATTTATAACCACACTCTTTGTGGTGGCAAAAAATTGGAAAACAAGGGTGTCTGATTGGAGAATGGCTGAACAAATTGTGGTATATGATGGTGATGGAATACTACTGTGCTATAAGGAATGATGAACTGGAGGATTTCTATAGGTACTGGAAGAACATCCAGAAAATGATACAGAGTGAAATGAGCAGGACCAAGAGAACATTATACACAGATAGTGAAACAGTTGAGAAAGAATGCTGTCCACATCAAGAGAAAGAACCGTGGGAGTAGAAACACAGAAGAAAAACAAATAACTTTATCATTTGTTTATATCAGTGATTCCCAAGGTGGACGCTACCACCTCCTGGTGGGTGCTGCAGTGATCCAGGGGGGGGCGGTGATGGCCACAGGTGCATTTATCTTTCCTATTAATTGCTATTATAATTTTTAAAAAGTTAATTTCCAGGGGGCTAAGTAATATTTTTTCTGGAAAGGGGCCAGTAGGCCAAAAAAGTTTGGGAACCACTGGTTTATATGAATATATGATTTGGAGTTTTGGTTTTGAAAGATTGCTCTATTGCAAAAATGAATAATATGGAAATAGGTATAATCGATAACATTTGCATAACCCAGTGGAAGTGCTTATTGGATCCAGGAGTGGGGAATGAAGGGGGAGGGAAAGAAAATGAAATATGTAAACATAGAAAAATATTTTTAAAAATAATTTAAGATACCTTTCTTGAATACCACAGTTGTTATTCCTCAATCATTTTGCATATATTTTTCATTGATTCTATATTTATCTGTGAATATGTGCTATCCCCAAGTACAATATGTTGCATGATGTTAAATACTTTTGCATTTATCTTCCCAGCATTTGATAAGTGTTTATTGAAAAATTGATTTAGTACAATATTCTGTAGTCCTTTTTCCTAATCTTAGATCCGTGATTTCATTAGAATAGGGAACTCCTCATGAAGAAATTTCACCTATCAATGCAAATTGGCAACTAGTTTACAGCAGTTATTCCTAGAAAATGATTTGGAAAACTGAGAGTATTTATTCAGCTTTACATAGCCAAATGTGTCTAAGGCATGATTTTAACCCACTTCTTACTGACACAGTAGGTTACCCTTTGTTCATTTCGTCATCTCATATTATAGTTCATTTTACAAATGAGGAAAATCAAGCCCACTTGCTCAAGGACACATAGGTAGTAAGTGGCAGAAATCGGATTTGCAGTTTTACTGACAAGTACTCATTTAAATTATTTAGTTTTCATGTTGCTATAATCCTTAAATAAATTGATTTCACATGGAAGCTTATTTCTGTCTATATAATGAAAAGAGTAGTTCCACAGAAGCCTGCTGGTATTTGTGGGGCCATATGAGAAAATGAGGTTTCATATTAGTGTAGGAGAGAGAATTTCAATCCCAAGCTGGCTCTTCTTGCCCCCATTTCTTCTACCCTTGAGCCCAATTTGATGTAAAAACCAATTAAGTTAGATCATGCCAAAAGCATTTAGAGGTGAAACTGAAAAAATAGTAAGCAAACAAGTAGAGGGGAAGACATAGCTAAATCTATGAATGTGTGTATGTTGTCTATTCAACCTATTATCTATTATAGATTTCATAACTCATAACATATAACTATGCAACATCATACAACTAATTTCTCTACTAATGATGATTGAGTGATTACATTTGAACTCTAAAATTGTACCCCTCGCTATACTACAAAAGAAGTGGCAATAACACATTTTAAAAGATAAGATTTGTAGATAGGAGAAAAAATTATAAATAAACAAGTGATAGAAAATACTTTTAAATGTGAAATAATTTTGAATACATTAAATTTAGAAAGTTTTATACAAATAAAACTACTGTGGCCAAAAGAAAAGGACTATGGGGGGCAGGGAATTTTAATAGAAAGTTTATCAAATAGACTTCTTATATCTAAAATATATATAGAACTTCGTCAAATATATAAGAATATGAGCAATTTCCCAATTGATAAATGGCCAAAAGATATGAACAGACAGTTTTTGGATGAAGAAATAATAAAAAAAAATATATATATATATAACTTTATTTTAAAATGCTCAAAATCATCATTGATCAGAAAAATACAAATCAAAACAATTCTTGTTATATCCCCTCATACCTATCAGATTGGCTAAAATAATCAAAGGGCAAAATGACAAATGTTGGAGAGGATATGGAAAATGGACACATTAATACATTTTTTGATGGAACTGATCCAACCATCTTAAAGAATAATCTAGAATTTACTTGAAGAGTTATAAAACTATGTATACCTACCTTTTGGCCCAGCAGTCAAGACAACCTTTAGGTTTATTTCCTGAAGTGACCAAGGAAAAAATGAAAAGAAATTATATATCCTAAAATATTTATATAGTAGCTCTTTTTGTGGTGACAAAGTACTGGAAACTGAGGGATGTCTATCAATTGGGGAATGGCTGAAGTTCTGGTATATGATTGTAATAGAATACTATTATGCCATAAGAAACAACCAACAAGATGATCACACACACACACACACACACACACACACACAATCCTAGAAGTGATGCAAAGTGAAGTTAGCAGAATCAGGAGAGTGGAAAAAGATGTCCAATGACATAGAACATTCAGAGTAAGAAGATTGAAACATATAATTATTTCCTGCATGAATTTTTCTCTAGTATAAGCAGCACTTCAGATTTCACAACATGACAGAGGGATATATGTATTAAATATATATGTGCATAGATATAAGGTCTTTATTACCTACCTTCTTGGGGAGAAGGGATGGGTAAGAAGGAGGGAATTTTTTTAAAAAACAGGAAATGCAGCTAGACAGCAGAGCAGATTAATAAAGAAAACATCTGTACTAAATGGGAGAAAATTTGGAGGGTGTGGATATGCCAGTTCTCAAGATACCTAAAAAGTAAGAGATATAAAGCGACTGGAGAAGAAAATAATATATTACTATCAAAAAAAGGCAATCAAGAATGAATGAGTAAAAGAATGAGTGAAAAAAGCAAGACAGTCCCTGCTCTAAGGGAGATCACCTTTTAATTGCAGAGAAAATTCATAAAGGTTCAGTTACATGATGCAATACTACTATGCCATAAGAAGCGATGAGCAGGCTAATTTTTAAAAACCTTGGAAAGAACTCCATAGGGATAATGAACAGTAAAATGAGTAGAAACAAGAGAACATTATACACAGTTACAGAATTAATACAGGGAAGAACAATTTTTTAATAATATCTCTAGAGAGTAAACTGGAAAGCCAAAACATGAAAACCTTTGTATGAACATCTCAGTATCCTGGATGTTCTCTCATGTGGGGATGTTGGGGGGGGGGGAAACTTGTGGATGTAATTATTTAAGTAGATATGAAGAAAAGTAAGCTAAACGTTTTAGAGATTTATTATTTCATTTATTTACATAGGAATGCTTGTTTTATTTGGTTTCATAAAATTCAAAATAAAAAAATATTTTTTAAAAAAGGTTTCAATTACAAATCAGATAGAAAGATCCCATGGTCTTGAGATTTTAGCAGCAAAAGAAATGTGATAATGCATACTCTCTCCTGTCATGTCTAATCATTTGTCATTTTATGTTACTTGTATAATAAATAAGGCTTTTGATAAAGCCACAGTAGTATGAAGAGCCTTGGACTAGGAGAGAGAATACCTGGATTCTATTTTCCTGCTCTGACTTCAGTTTCCCATCGATGAAATAGGAATGGCTACAGCAATCATATCTATTTCTGATGTTGCATCATCTGACAGTGGCCAGACTCTGATAGCGAAGCTGTTGCTAAGGAGTCAGAGGCTTGAGCATCTGTAGAAGTAAATGCCAGGCTGAGTCTCTATGGGTGCTGCTTCCACAGAAGATAACTCTAGAGAGCAGGATTCAGGGTCTGAGGAGGTGTAACCATTCCTGGGGCTCTGACTTATCTACCTAAGTGACAACAACCACCGTTAGTGATGGAGGTGGCAACAAAAGTGGGCCTCTTGTCCAGAGATCGATCCCCTTACTAATGTTGGGAAGCCCAGGTTAGATGCAGGCTGGTGACCTTAGAGCAGTGGTTCCCAAACTTTTTTGGCCTACTGGCCCCTTTCCAGAAAAAATATTACTTAGCCCCCTGGAAATTAATTTTTTTTAAATTTTAATAGCAATTAATAGGAAAGATAAATGCACCTGTGGCCATCACCCCGCCTCTGGATGGCTGCAGCACCCACCAGGGGACGGTGGTGCCCACTTTGGGAATCACTACCTTAGAGGCACTTCCATGCCAGAGATTCTCAGTGTGGGATCCTGAGCTATCTCCTAAGTGACATGAAGGAAGGTGGTATTTTAAATGGTGGCAGTGGTTTCTCTTGCCTGAGACCTGCCACCATCCTGTCTTTCCTTCAGTATGAAGATGTCAGTAAACATTGCCAATAAACCTGCTTTCACAACTCTTAGAAACCCTTAAGAGATTGATATATATCAGAGGAGTCAAACTTAAAGCCTGCTAGCAGCTTGCAGCCAGAGAAACTGGTAACTGTCCAAATCAAATTAAAATGTAATTGGGAAATGTTTAACAAAATAAATAAAAACACAGGTTAATTTATAGTTTGCCAAGCCAAAAAGGTTCCATTTCTATTTGTATTAAACCATTATCAACATGTGTAATTGTTTTTCAACTTCTCTATTGTCCCTAAATTACCTGGATTTGAAATGGAAAATAGGAAAGTAGGTCCCATAGCCAGTATGTTCTGCTTAAGCAACTGGGAAAGAAAGAGAAATCAAAGAGCAAGTATTTAATAGAAATCTACTTGTAAAATATGTGTCAGGGTAAATGATAGATGAGAGATAGAATATTTATTAAATGCTATGTGCTAAATGCTGTTCTAAAAGTCATACAATATAAGCAAGCAAAACAGATGAGTCATACATAGCTAATGTCCATCCTAAAATTGTGGTTGCAAATAAGGTGTCATGGATCAGAAGAGCACAGGTTTCTCAACTTAGTAAGATGATTCTTAGCCACTATAAACAATGAGAACACTATCCTATAAAATTATAAGCCATTGAGGAAAAAAGAACTAATTTGAATTTTATTCCTGAGCTCTAGTCTTGCATTGTCAATCAATCCAATCAATCTGCAAACATTTATTAAACACTTTCTATCAATAGGCACTATGCTAAATGTTGGAGATAAAATACAGAGGCAGGAACAATCCCTTCTGCCCTTAAGGAGATTATTTTTTAATTGAGGATGATGTGTATAAAAATATGCAAAATGCAGAAAACTGGGTGCTCATGGAAAGAGGAAAGGCTTCATATAGAAGGGAGCAACTAAGCTGAGACTTGATGGAAAACAGTGATTCCAAGAAGCAACGGTCAAGAGGGAGTGTGTTCTAGACATTACAACCAGTGCAAAGTCATAAAGATGGAATATGAACATCGTATGTGGAAATAGCAAGGAGCCATATATGGTCGAATCACAGAATTTGTAGAGGAGAGCAATACGTAAATAAACTATAAAGGTAGGGAGGGGGTTAGGTCCATGTTGACGAACCTTGCCAGAGGAGGCTATTCCCCTCCTCCTCTCTGCACACACCTAAGGATGCTTCACACATCAGCAGCCCAGGCGGAGCACTTCCTCCCTCCCCTGTCTGGGATAAAGCAGGGGGCTCATATGTGGTGTGAGGGTACAGTTTGGGTACTCAGTCTCTAAAAGGTTCACCATCACGGGGCTAGGCTGTGAAGAGCTTTAAATATCAAATGGAATTTCTATTTGATCCTAAATGAAATATGAATGAAAAAATATTTATGAAGTGCTTACTATTCCAAGCACTGTACTAAGCCTTGGGGAAACAAATAGAAAGAGCAAAACAGTTCCTTCTCTTAAAGAACTCACACTTTAATATGAGAAAACACATAAAAGGAAATTTGGCTACAAGGTAAGAACTAAGAATTCCAAGGTGCAGGGTAGGGCTGAGGCAAAGGTGAGGAGTATTTAGGGAGCATCAGAGATTAAAAGATAGCACAGAGGGCAACCAGGTGATTCAGTGGATTCAGGGTCAAGAGATGGAAGGTCCTAGATTCATATCTGACTTCATAAACTTCCTAGCTGTATGATCCTGGGCAAGTCACTTAACCCCCATTGCCTCATTCCTTCCATTCTTCTGCCTTGGAACCAATAAACAATATTGATTCTAAGACAGAGGTAAGGGTTATTTTTTTGGGGGGGGGAGTGCCCAGAAATATAGGGGGTGAAGACGAAGAGCAAGATAAACAGATAAACAGACAAGTTTGATGATAATACACATAAAAGAGAGAATTTTGTGTAAAAAAAAGTTTTGTAACAATTGTACAAAGATATAGCATTTTGTCACTTTTTGAATGACCATTCTGAGATCTAATAATAGCACATAGTTTTACACAGGATTTGGACAAGTTTGGGGGAGAAAATGATCTGTAGTGTAAATGTGAGAACTTAGATCTCTTTGTTCCACAAGGCAAAGTGATGCTTTTAAAATAACAATTTAATGTTATAATGAGGCAGAGAAAGAACTTTTATTAAAAGACTAGAGAAATGTGAGTGTAAACAGTTTCAGAGGCACCAGGGAGATTGACTAAGTTAAAGACTTCAGATAAACATGTTTTATAACTAAAAATAGTAAAAGTTTAAAAAATTAATTATAAAAACAGCTGGAGATTGGGGTATAATTGTAAAAGGATTATCATTTTGATAGGGGAAATTTAGGGATTTATGTCTTTTTAAGTAAAAGGTGTTCCTGGGTGTAGATTTTAAAACTAATATTCAATAACAATATTATATTTTTATAAAGTTTTATTAATAATAAACTAACAAAGAAAATAAAGATACTAACCAGCCTGCTCCAAAGAGCAAAAGAAAAAAGAACAAGGTGGAGCCTCAGAACTTATACAAAATGTGACCACACAAACGTAGACAAAAGAAAAGGCATTGTAGGTGATACAGAAAGGAAGTTTGGGTAATGTAATTTTTAGGGATTCAAAACATTTCTAACTATACATGGGAATAAGGAGGCTCTCATTTAAGCCATAGGAACTAAGGGGTAAAAAGGCAAACTGGGGGAGAGGAATCAGAGCAAAGAACAGAAAATACAGGAGAAGGGTCTGAAGTCTTCTCAGAGCCAAGACAGAGCAATTGGTTGACTGCTTCAGCAAAGCTATTCCTTATTAGCTGAAGAGATCATTTACTTTATTAGCTAAGAACACAATACTTAAGGAAGTTCATTTAGATCTCAAGAGTTAAACCCCACACTAGTATCCATACTGCTCAGTAGGAAAGTCATCCCCTAATAGCATTGCCATTGCCAGTCATTGAGGGGCATATTTGCGACATATCTCAATCTTGTGTGTGAACAAAATATCCTTTTATATAGTTTGAAAATTTTATTATTTCTTTGATGTTTATAATTACCTCAAACTACAGTATCCCAAAATTTATCATCTTATGACCAACTTCTTTAGTGATGAGTCTATTGCACACATATGTAGCTTGAATCTTGGACAATAGACAAAGTCTCACACCGGGACCATATTTAAAGACCTTTCATATTAGTAAGACTTGCAGAGCTTGTGTTGTACTGGCAGAGCCCTAAAAGGACTCAGGATGACCTCAATGATTCTATGTTCTAGTCATTTATCTACCACCCTTAAAAAAGTAATATTTCCAGTTATAAGATTTATAAGTTATAAATGCAATATTTTGTTTAAACCAATGTGTTCAGAGGATCTAATATAAATGTGGGCAGTATAATTAAGTAGGTCTCAGTGGGAGAAACTGCAAGATTCCAAAAAATTATTTATAATACTTTTTTAAATCGGTAAAAATAAGACAAAGTGAATAAACTGTTGATATTAACTAAATGCAAAAATTAGAATTAACTTTAAAATATGTAATGTCAATTATATGTGTCCTATCTTATTTTTACTTAATTTCAGCAGTCCAAATTCACTCACAAAAAAGTATTTTAAGTTTTATTTTCTTGAAAGAGATAATCTTTTTATTGCATTCATCTTTTTTCTGACTATTATAAGTTTCAATTTCTTAAAGCCACTTGTACAGTGACTTGCTTTTTAAGTGATAAATCTTTCCAATGATTTAAGAGACTTCTCTTCCCACAAGTTAGGCCATTTATCTGTTTTATTAAATTTACTGATATGCTTTGCTGAATACCATATATAAATCACCTTTTAGTCCTGAGGAGCTTAATGAAGTTGATTTTTAAATATTATTCTGATATCCTGAACTCTTACCAGTTTAGAAAATACATTTATAGCACTAGTGATTATGTGTTGCTAGATGAAACATGCTTAATTATGTAGAATTATGTCATCATTCCAGATGATAACGAATAGAAATATTTCTTTATTTTTATCACAATCATTGTAGGAAGATTTTATTGTGATTTTTTTCACATATTTAAATATCTCATAAATCATCCAAGGAAACAACACAAAATAACCATACTTTATATTTTTCCACATGAAAGGCAGAAGACATGCTGTTGCAATCATAATACAAGTTTTATTTTAACTTACAATACCAACAACAACAACAACAACAACAACAACAACAAAAACTAATAAGAAACAAAATAATTTCCTGCCAGGTTGATGGTCAGTAGTTTGTTCCAAACCAACTGTTTACTTTTTCTATTCTTAGGTAAAGAGCCAGGCTAACAACGTAGTATTCTTCTGTCTCTTCCATCCATACCAGCTCCAAGTTCACTTTTCCTACTGGGTCTATGTAGGTTACATAAAAGTGACGTCCTCTGTAATTAAAAAAGTCAGACGGTCTGGTGGCAGGTCTCATGCAAACTGGGGAACTGAAACACCAAAATGGTTTCTCTGTTTCATCCAAAAGGGTTACATCCATCATATAACAGTTCTATAAAACAAAGACAAAGAGAACTGTAACATCTTTGGTATTTAATTACATAGTATAACCCTAGATTTCTGAAAGTTAATGAGAAAATTCTATATAAATGGCTTCCCAAGCAAAATCTAAGCCAGTCATTTCAAAGATATCCCAAATTTTCAAAGATAGTTTTCTTTAAATTTTGTTATACTGGAAATTTGTCTCCTCATGTGTGTTTAATTCCTTAGAAAGAATGAGACACATCTATGGAAGAATCAATCTTATTTTTATTAGCTCAATGAGAAAGTAGGGAGATCTCAAGAGAAAATAGGAAGGGAAATCTGGTCATTTTAAGGCACTTTAAAATTATACCTTTTTTTACAGGAAAATCTGGTTTCTCATATGAATTCTGCCATTATATAACCATAGACAATTCATTTTCCCTCTCAAGATTCAATTTCCTCTTCTATAAAATGAAGGTGTTGAATTAGGTTATCTTTAAGGTCCCTTTCATTCCTAAAATGCTGATCCTTTTTTGTATTCGAGCTCTAAGATTATTTGATCTGATATCTCAACATAAGATCAGATTTAATGAAAATGAAATATTATTCTGGGAGGACTTATAGCCTTGTGGAGATAATCTCTACAGGGGGGAGGAAGATATGGAATCTGGCCCTACCCATCATGAATGTCCAGGGGAGATAATCTTTTCAAGTAGCCTTTGGAAGGTGTATATATTTGTATCTAACAGATTAGGAATAGAAGAATCAATCTCATTTTATTAGATCAATGCGAAAATAAGGAGACCTCAGAAAAAGTAGGGAGGAAAATCCTCTGGTCATTTTAAGGCATTTTAGAGTTATACCTTCCTTCCCTGCCCACAAAACTCTCCTGAAATTGAATAGGGACAACATAATAAACTTACTTTAGTACATTAGGACCTCATGTTACACAACCAATATGTTCCAAGATCTTTCATGTAAGTTGAAAATCACAGAGAACCCTGTTACTTAATAGATATTACTTATGTGAACATACATAGACATTTTATGTCTTTCTTAGGCTTTTCAGAGCTACCACCATCACTCTTGTACTTTGGGACTATTAGCAATAACTATATAGCATTAATGAAACAAAGAGAAGCACTGCTCTTAAGGAGACACAATTTGTTACAAAAGAGAACTCTTGACAAAGATTGATGTAGAAGCCAATGTCTGGCACAAAATAATGTAGTAACACTAATGCTACACAAAGTGAAAATGAGTGTGATTGGGTGAACTTCTATGAAACTTTATATCACTTGGGGAAATTGTGTAAATTTAGCACACAATTAAAATTTATTTTATGTATTTTTCTGCCTTAAATTTTTTAATTGCAAATTGTTTATAACTGAATTCATGTGTGTTGAGTTTATGTAAAACAAGGTCCTATTGAATACTAATATATACTCTACCCTGCTTCAGCAATAAATTTTATTTTTTCAACCTAATTTTTACTAGTTCTGACTCTTCCCTACTCCCCATACCCTTGCCATTCCTCTCATCCTCAAACACAAACAACTGAGACACAGAAAGAGAAAAAACAAATCCTACATACTAATTTCCAACGGAAAGGGAACCATGCTGGTAGCATTCTTTATCCTTTGTTTTGAGGAGTGAATGGCCAATTTCAGGGGCAAATCAGTATAATCAATCCCAAAATCTGTGAAATCTCATTCATTCTACAAATATCTGAGTGACTGTCATATGCGAGGAATCATGGGAGAGATAAGTTTCAACAGTACTAAGTATGGTCTAGTTTTGTTTTTTTTTTTAAACTCTGGCCCCAAATCAACTGCTCTTAGCTATGAAACTATCACTGATACAGCTAAGTAGCAGTCAAAACTAAACACATAAACAGTTTATAAATCTATCTTCTTTACAAACAACCCCACTTACCATGCAATATGTCAAATTCAAAGGGCTATCTTTGAGCAGGCTATGGCACTCACATGTGAGGAGTCAAATTTTCAAAGCAGGGATTCCATTTTTTCACATATCATTTACTAGTAGTCTTCACACATTCAATTTTGTAGTATTACCTCACTAATTAGCTAGAGTACCAGCTCTTACTTAAATATAGCTGTATATAAGTGCTTCAAGCAAGGCAAACCTTATATTTTATTCCCCAACCCACATATTTCTAGATTTCTTAACTAAAAATAAGTTGTTAATTTAACTATATAGTTTCCATAATTAAAATCGATGCCAACTCCACATCTATTTGGAAATATTAATATTCTCATTTGTATATTTATGTTTTCCCATATAGAACAGAAACAAAAAAGTACAATAACAGGAAAGGTATTGCTAAAGTTACAGTAACGAAAAGACAGACCAACAATATAGAATAATAGAATGATGAAGCATCAGATTCTAAATTGGACTGAAGGTTACGGCTGATTTACCTTTTACAGTAACTACTTGGTCCTTCATTTTCTGAAATAACATAACAATGTACCTAGCATTTAACTAAGTGCTTAGTAAATGTTTGTTGAGTTGACATAATAAATAGCAATTGCTTTTTATATACTATCATTGATGAATCAACAGAAGCATTTTCTAACATGTGCTTAGAAATGGCCTTATGCTATATATCTATCTATATAAATTAGGTATTGTTAATGGTCCACCACATACAATCTGCCACTTAAAACATTAATCTCAGACTTTATTAGGAAAATAATTTTTAGTTTTAATCCCAGTATAGTAAAAAGGACACTGGATTATATAGTCAGGGGCCCAAGATTTGCTGTATACTGCCTTATTTTTTTTTTAACCCTTGTACTTCGGTGTATTGTCTCATAGGTGGAAGATTGGTAAGGGTGGGCAATGGGGGTCAAGTGACTTGCCCAGGGTCACACAGCTGGGAAGTGGCTGAGGCCAGGTTTGAACCTAGGACCTCCTGTCTCTAGGCCTGACTCTCACTCCACTGAGCTACCCAGCTGCCCCCTGCCTTATTTTTTTTTAACCCTTACTTTCTGTCCTAGTAACAACTGTAAGACAGAAAGGGGAAAGGCCAGGCAAATGGGGTTAAGAAAGTGTCTGAGACCAAATATGAACCCAGTTCCTCCTGACTCCAGGCCTGGTATTCTATCAACTGTGTACCTAGCTGCTCCTATTGTTGACTTAATTTTAAAATGTGCTATTATATATGTTTAATTGTATTTTCACTTGTTAAGTATTTCCCAATTATGGTTTCATCTGGTTCAGACTGCACCCAGGAGTACTGCGGGCTATTTGCAGCTGTGTGCCACATGTTTGACAGCTTTACTCCAAAGGACAGAGCTAAGGAAATGTGTGAATGTTACAAAGAGGCAATTTTAAGATGAATATATTGAAAATGCCTTAATAATTAGAGCTACCCAAAAGTGGAACAGATTGCCTTTGGAAATAATGAGCTCTTTCTCACTGGAGATCTTAAAGCAGAGGTTACATGACCACTTGCTAGGAATGCTGTAGAGGGATTATTGGTCAAATATGGTTTGGACTCAACAGCATGCGACATCCCTTCCAACTCTGAGATTCTGTGAATAGGGGAATCTTTCAATATACATAATAGAGACAAATAAGGAAGTAGGAGAAGCATAGGAAAATAGGCCTCATGGACAGCTAACTCTCCACTTTTTCCTTTCACTATTTCCTTCTCTTTCATTCTCTTAGCCAAAGCTTCTCATTGAACTTGCCTAAGAAAAGATTCTATCGCCAATGAACCCAAATTCCCAAAATGTATTTGTATCCTAAAAAAGATGCCTATTGACTCAAACAGATCTAATAGTTCTCTAAATCAGTCTCCCCATGAGAGAAAGGGTTTTGATCTCGGAGGTCTCCAGAGCTCTTTTCCTTTCTCCGGGCTGCTACCCTTCCCAGACTAGGAGAGCAGGGAGCAAAACATAACACAGACAGCTTTTGTAGACTAAAGTTACACACTACACATAAGCACTACCTTAGCTTTCAAAGCATCTTATACACATCAGAATTCAGTTACAAAGTTAAAGAGGGGATTGAGAATAGAGGTAGGCCCAAGGAATAATTTAAAAAATGAGAACTCTAGAACTATAATGCATGGCAAAAGAAGACAGATAAACATATTTTAAAACCTTCCTAACCCTTTCAAAAGGTGGGAGGCCTCACAGTTCAGTGGAAAGAGCACCAGATTTGGACTCAGAAGACTTGAATTCAAATCCCGGCCCTGCCACCTGAGAGTACCTGTGTAACCTCTAGGCAAGTCTTTTAACTCTTTAGGCCTCAGTTTCCTCATCAGTGAGATGATGACCTTTGAAGTCTCTTTAAGCTCTAAATGTATTTTTTACAGGATATTGTAATACTTGAAAAGAATGGAAAAGTACAGAGAATTGGGAAATAAGCATATCATTTTTACTAAACAATGACCCAATTACTTTGAAAAGAGTAGAGAAGATTAAGAAACAACAAATTACCTGTATACAACCAGCAAAAACATCTGTTTTCCAACAGAGGCCAACTTTTCCAATGAGAGGTAAATGTTGTGCGTTGTTTTTAAAACTTATAACGATGAGCTTCATGTATCCATTTTTAATGAAATCTGAAAAGATTTTTAAAATAATTACTGGATATTAATATAGTACATAAGGATTTAGTCATTACTTAGTTTTCAAATTTTCTTGCATTGTTCTTTTCTTTTATATGCTTTCATATCAGATGTGGCTTATATGATTATGTCTAAATTATGTGAGCTAGGAACAACATCAGTTCAGTTAATACAAAGAGGGGGAAAATTGCCAGAAGTCTCGTTTGGATCATCTGAGCACAGGGGTATGACAGCAAATGTTTAGCAATCAGTTTTGCAGAGGGAAAAAAATTGGCATATTGACATATTTTAGTTTAATCTGGATTATTAACATTTTCTTTATCACCTTCTTAAGTCTAGACAATCAACAAAACAAGAAATTGAGCCTGATTTGCAGCAATTGCCAATTCCTAAAGTGTAAATAAACACTTGCACTGAAAATATAATACTCCACTCTCTCAAACTCGTATAAGCTGACATACTATTGCCTATGATATTTTTTAAAAGTAGGAGTTCAGAGAAATGGAAAAGTAGTTTCTGGGAAGAGTCATGGGGATACTACTAATCGTATTCCTCATTAGTCAGCAACTGCAGGACTGCTAAGAGAGCAATAAAATATTCTGATTTGACAAGAGTGAAAATTATGGAAACAGTAAGCACCTTCAAAAACAAGGGAAGAAAATAACAATGGATAAAGTCACCTTGGGACTGAAGGATCTACTAAGAAAGTTTAGAGGAAAGAGATCTCAGAGATTTTGGATGAAAGAAACCAAGAAGAGGTTTTCTGAAGCAGCAGTATGAGAAATAGTCACTACATAAAGAGATGGCTGAAAAACAATATCATAAGAACCAGGTGATTAGAAAAAGGTCCAAAGCACAAACGTAAGCTATGCAGCTATAACCAAAAATTAGAAGTCAGAAGAATTTGACATAAGTGTAGCCTTCATGTAAAAAAGTAGATTGGATATTTCAAAGAAAGGAAGTATGACAAGTATAAGAATTTTTAGAAGTATTTCCTATCTTTGACCTTCATAAATGATCTTTTCCTCATCTTATTCACATAGCATTTACTTTTGTGGCACTTGCCAAATATATGTGTGTGTGTGTGTGTGTGTGTGTGTGTGTGTGTGTGTGTGTATGTATGTGTGTGTGTATGTGTGTAATAAGTTTGGACATGTGATTTCATTGATAAGATACTCCCTCCAGCAGTTAAACTAGGAAGGAAAGATATTATTTGCCTCCTGTGTGTCAACCATGAGCAATTTTCAAATATATAATCCTCACGACCTGAGAAATCAGTGTTATTGCCTCCATTTTACATTTTGGGAAAGTAAAACTGACCACAGTTAAGTGATTTGTCTAGGGTTACACAACTAGTCTAAGGTTGAGTTTTAACTCAGATATTCCTGATTCAATTCCAAGCTCAATGCTCTTTCCTCTGAGTTACCTAGCTGCTTCAATGTAAAAAGCATGAGCCATACCAGCCTTTTTATTCAGGACAATTATGTCAACATCTTCTCTGTAAATCTTCCAAAAATGACCTACTCAAGTTTCTGTAAAGGTCAGGCATTCTTAATTTGTGGGGCCATGAATTTGTGCCTTTTAAAAAAATATTCTGATCAATGTATTTCAACATATTTGGTTTCTTTTGTAGTTTATAAATTTTACTTTATACATTTAAAAACATTCAGAGAAAAGGTCCATAGGCTTCCCAGTCTCCTAAAAGGGGCTATGACAAGCAAAGGTTGAGAGTCCCTGACCTAGTCCACTTCACCAAGTCTAGGTCTTCTAGCATTTTGTGGGTTCTAAGTACAACAGTTTAGCTTTTAATCTCTTATGCCTTTTCTCTAATTATATAATTGCTCAACTTTTGGTTGGTCTGGTTATTTTGGTATATTTTCTTGATAACTTCTTAATATGGTAATCTTTATTCAAGTCCCTTTTTGGTATTAAAACTGCAGCTTACTTGTAGCTCTCTAATGGTCTTTGGGTCACTTGCAATTCTGATATGTTGGAGATTGTAGTGTTCATGTTCTGCAATTTACAGGCAGATATCATCATGAGAACAATTATATTAGAAAGATTGATTGGTCTGTTGGAAACAGCTTCATATTGTTGAGTGTTCTACACAATTTCCTAAATGTAACCCTTCCCAATCTTCCTGTTCAATCCTGAGATCTGGTTTATTAACCATCTGCAACACTTGTCCAAGATGCTCATATAAATGGACTAATTCAATAACATACTGATCCAACTGCATCACATATTCTGATTAACAGGTATTCTTCTACTTCTTGATTCATTTATGATAGGTGGGCACATCTCTTTCAGGGCTCTTATTTGCTATGGTTTTCACTGAAGGGGCCCTGGAGACTCCTGGGACTTGATATAATCAGCACAACGTAACCTATAAACAGGAATGTCTAAAATACTTCATGGCCAATAAGTAATTTCTTTTCTTTTTGCAATAAGATCCTTTAAGAGTGTTTTTTCTACCAAATCATATGCTATTTTGTAATCAATCAATACAATCCACATTCTCTATAGTTTCACATTCTCTATGGTGTGTTTTGTGCCTATTAAGATGTGGTCCATTTTGGAAAGTCCTCTTGGAAAACTACCCTTTTCCTTTATTTTCCAACAAGAATACCAAGAAATCAAAACTCTTATACAAAAGAACTTATACAATTTATAAAAAATCAGGGATGATCTTTTTAAAAACAACTGTTTGGTATCTTCCCCTCCATCAGCAATACTGAAAATCAATCCTTGAATGTTTTCAAAATCAGGTTGCTTCAAAAACTGACTACTTTTGTGAGTTTTTTTCTTTTCCAACTACTCTGCCCTGAAATTTTCTTTCTAAAGTGTTTTGCAAATGCTTTTATTTTTAAAAATCACTCTCACTTCCTAAGAACTTATTTTTCACCCCAAAAGACCTCTGAGGCTTTACAACAAATAAGCAGGATTTAAAAAATTACAGAATTAGTTTTACGGCTGAAAGAGAATCCAGTGCCATCTACTTCAACCCACTCCCTTCATAGATGAATAAAATGAAGCTCAGGAAGATTAAGTGACTTACCCAAGGTCACACAAGTAAGGAAAATAAATCAACCCAATGATTACATCTTAAATGCACACCTACTACATTTTTGTGGATTGGCAGGAGGAAAACTTAACCATCAAGTCCTTGAAGTTATAATTAGTGATTGCATTGATCAGAATTCTTCATTCTTTCAATGGTGCTTTCCCCTTACATTATTGTGGTTACTCCACTCTAAAATTAATTCAAGGAGGTCTCCCCATATTCCTTTGAATTCTTCATACTCATCATTTCTTATGACACGACAATATTCCATTATATTCAGAGCATAATTTATTCAGTCACTTCCAAAATGAGTTACTTTTTTTCCAGTTCTACTACAAAAAGTGTTCCTCTAAATGTTGTACATATAAGATCTTTTTTCTATTTTACCTTCTGGCATAAGCCTAGGTGTGGTATTTTGGGGTCAAAGCTTATATGTAAATTAGGAATATTTCTAATACAAGTCTCAAATGTTGTCCAAAATGGCTCCAAGTTCTTCCAACAATACAGCGCGCCTATCTTCTAATAACCTTTCCAAAATTTACCATTTTTGCTCATCTGATAGATGTAAAGAAAAATTCTAAAAATGTTTTAATGTGTATTTCTCTTATTAGTAGTAGTTTGGAATATTCTTTTCCCCTCAACAGACTATCTTGAAGCTTTATTTATTTACAATGACTAAACTTTATTGCAGGTGTTGGCACAATGCTTTTTAAATTTTTTCTTCTTTTTCATAATTAACATTCTTTTTTTTAACTTGGAATTAATTCAGAACATTCTTTCATGTGCTTATTGACAACTTGAATTTATTCTTTTGAAAACTGTTCATATTTTTTGGCCACCTGACCATTGGGGAATGGCTCTTATCATAAATGTATATAAATTAGCAAAATTTCTCCAAAATATTTTTTGGAAAATATTTTCCCCCAATCAACTACTTTTCTTCACTTGATCTTCTGTGATTACTTCTTATTTCCTCAAGAATTCTTCCATGGCCAGAGTTATGCAGGGTACTTCCCCCTATTCTCACGTAATTTTTTAAAAATAATTTTCAGGTAATATATAATTTGGATTTTGTTGCAATATATGGTATTAGATGTTGGTCTAAGCTTGTTGTTCAGTTGTTTCAGTTGTGCCTGACTCTTCATGCTTTCTTTTGGGGTTTTCTTGTCAGATATACTGAAGTGGTTTGCCATTTCTTTAATTTTTTTATAGATAAGCAAACTGAGGCAAAATATTTGAATGAAGATGAATTTTCCTGATTTTTTGCCAAGTGTCCACCATTGTCCACTGTCCACCCAGTCATCTCATTTCTGTCAAAGTGCTTTCCAGTTTTACAAGCAGCTTTTCTTACTATTCTATAATTAATATTCCTGAATTTATAAAATACTTGGCAATTATAATTATTTCTTGTCCTAGCTTCTACTAAGAGAATTTTATATTTTTAAGCCATGTTTTGATGATTTCTGCTTTAAAGGTAGTTTAGATCTGGTAATGCTAGGGCATCTTCATTCCTATCTTTTTCCCTATTAATTACTCAGAGATACTTGACCTTTTGTTTCTTCAGATAAATGTTATTTTTCTCTAGTTCTATAAGGTAATCCCATGCTAGTTTGAGTTGAATGACATTAAATTTGTAAATGAAAACTGCATTTTGTTTTATTATGTTATTGGGTATAATCCAACTAAAAACATTAAATTTCGAATTAGTTCTCTTCTTCGAGTCTGATAAAGTGTTTTATTAACATATTCATATAAATCCTGAATATGGCACACTGACTTCCTGATTTTGTGTGCTGTTATTCGGAGTGGAATTTCTTTTCTAAAATAAGTATTCTGGGGGCATCTGGGTGGCTCAGTGTATAGAGAGTCAGGTCCAGAGATAGGAGGTCCTGAGTTCAAATCTTGTCTCAGACACTTCCTAGCTGTGTGACCCTGAGCAAGTCACTTAACCTCTATTGCCTAGCCCTTACCACTCTTCTGCCTTAGAACCAATACCAAGTATTGATTCTAAGATGGAAAGTAAGGGTTTAAAAAAATAAAATAAAATAAAATAAAATAACTATCTCTTTTTCATTTTGGTAATAATATACAAAAAGGTTAATGATTTCATGGTTTTGTCTTACTAATTCAAACTATCAACTACAAGTGGAGATAATTCCCTTTGCCTTTCTAGAATTATGACAAATAATAATAGTGACAATAGATACTTTTTACTTTAATATTAGAATTTCTTTTTTAAGACTCATTTCCACATTTGTACTTTTTCATATAAAGTATCAGGTAGTGTGTATTACAGTCAAAAACAGTATTTTACTACCTTCAATTAAGGGTTTGCTACAGAAATATTAGATCTGTACCATTATGCTTCTATCATTGTCCTTTCAGTTTCATCTAGAAATACTTTCTGAAATGATTTGGCTTAGATCAATGCAAATTCCATTAGAATTTCAGTTTCTTGAGATTGAGAGTTACTTTTCCTTTTCTTCTATCTCCAGTGTTTGCTATAGGTTTTTTAGAGCCTAACTGGTAATTGATGAATCTTATGACAGGTGTTCTGCAAGCTCATATACCCTCCACAACTTTTCACCCTTTCCTGAAATGATACTGCTTATAATCTACTATAATCCTCCAAATTATCTGCAAATGAATTTGTATTAGAAATGTTGATCTCTTGACTGGATAAGATCTCTGCTTGGCAAGGGGATCAAGTTCTTTCTAGATAAATGGCTTTCCGGGTGTGTTGGGGCCTCCTAACTATGGCAACTGCTTCATTTTGGCTAAACTTTTCTGATATTTGGTGACAGAGTCAATATCTATATCAATTGCCAACTTTTAGAGTGAAGAATTTACTTAAATAGGTCTACTTAGAGCTTTTGGAACTACATGCAAAATGCCTTACCTCTTCTAAGAGACAAAAACTCTGTGAGTATAATATTCTTCATTTTTATATCCCTCACTATTAGACTGTGAGCTTAGCACAGTCCCTGGCACAAAGTAGGCACTTAATAAATGTTTATTGTCTAACAATGCCTACCACCTTGTCTTGCACAGAATCACAGACCAACAAATACAGTTGTAAATGAATAAAGAAATAGAAGCACCTTTGTCATCAGTGTGAGTAGCACATTTCATTATGATTAAGTACCCAGAAAAATTTTTAAGCGAATATTTATAGAATATTCAGTTATAAAAATAATTTTATTCAAAGAAACTAAAATTTTTAATGATACCTAGTTTAAAAAAACTTATACTAAAAATATTCAAACTCTGAGAGCAGCTCCTTTTAGTTAAACCCTTTTTTTGTTGTTGAGCTATTTCAGTCATGTCCAACTCTTCATCATCCTATTTGGGGTTTTCTTAGCAGAGATATTGGAGTGGTTTGCCATTTCCTTCTCTATCTCTTTTTACAGATGAGGAAACTGAGGCAAATAGGGTTAAATGACTTGCCCCGGGTTACACAGTTAGTAAGTGTCTGAGGCTGGATTTGAACTCACAAAGAAAAGTTAAACAACTAGCACTCTATCCACTGTGCTATCTAGCTGCCCCATAATCAACCCCATACTGTAAAATACAGTACAACATTTTTAGTTTTATTTTCTGAACTAAGAAATATATTTACAATTGAATTCTCATGCCCTAGCCTCATAATTGGCAGTGCAATTTAAGGACTGGTAACTACAGGCATATCCTTTTAAATTTTTAATTTTTTGCCTTTCTAGTCTGTATCAACCAGAATTTTAGGGCTAAGCCACAGAAAACAAAATGACTAAGTAAAAAGGGAGAAATTTTTAAATTTTTGTCCCTGCCCTGATAATTGTTGGCTGCAATATTCATGAAAGAAACAAGGGAGAGAGCCTGACTGACATCACCAGGAATTCAGTTCCACCAAGCTGATGTGCCATCACAGCAGTTAAGGCAGCACTTTGAAGATAATCTGAAAACAAGTCTTTGAGGAGTTCTAAATTGTAGACCACCAAGCCACAAAATGGCATCTCCATCTACCAGAGCCTCAAGAAAGTGGCTGGGGAGAAAGAAGTTGGAAGCAAAAGTAATGGGTACAGTCACTGGAGTTCCTCTTAAACTAGAAAAGTACTTCCCTATGTAACTAATTGGCTCCAGATTCTGGCAGCTTCGCCCTATAGTCATGCCTTTAAGCTTAGGAGATATATGATCCCCAAAGACACTTGTAATATGTCTACTAGGTAAAGCACACTGAAAAGTGACAGAGTAGAAAAGATAGGTATATTAAATTTCCTTTGGACCCTGACTTCATTGACATGTAGCCTGGCTTCTTTAAAGCAAAAGACAAGTGAACAGCAGAGAGAGGGGTTAGCTCCAGATCACAAAAATAATGCTAGATATAGAGCTTTGGATAGATATAGATCACCTCGCTATGGTGATCACATACTCTACTCCCCAAATGAAGGGGAGTCAATAGGTGGAATCCACTGCTAGCCTGTTTGCCTCCCTTGTGACAAAATGGCCTACTTTAAGAGAAATAGTAGCTTTAAAGACAAATATTTCAGCACACTGTTGGAAGACATTAACAGTATAGACCACATAAAGTGAGTCAAGCTGTAATTATCTGAAAAGTCTTCATTCTAGTCCAAAGGCACAGGCTGTACACATTTCCTTTGCTACTGCTGAGTAATTAGCAAGAACTATGCAGCTTACCTCTCCTTTCCCCAGGCATAAGAAAGGATGCCAGATAAACCCTGACCCTTGCCAAACAACAGCTACAGTGTTGTCTCAGCAGGCCAAATGGGAACAAAGAGGAAACCTGTAAAGCAGTAATGCCTCCTGAGGAGAAATAACAATGACATTCTGAATGAACCAGATGTGACTCTGCCCTGCTCTGTATTACTGCACAACCATGCACAAAATCAAAACTCTGGACTAAGTGGAACCAGGGCAGGGACATATAATGGCAGTCAGAGCACTGCCAAATGAGGAAATAGTCATGTTTCCATGTTGATTCTACTTACCAGATTGCAGAAAATGACATGATTAAAAACCAACAGGTTCTGAATTGTAATTGTCAGAGTTAATAGATACTAATTCCCGTTAGTAATCACAGAATGTCTTTAGTTATTACTGGAGAATCACATTGCTAGATCAATGTTTTCTCTTAGAGGTCAAGACTTTTCACCATTACTTTGCGATAGCTTGAAGAGGAGAATGACAGTTAAAAGTTTTTCAATTTCCAAGCTATATGGTACATGTATTACATGTACACATATATGAAAGGTGGAAGAAAAATCAAACAAAAAATATAAATTGATAGAAGAGGAAATATTTAATAGGAAAAAAACAAGTATTTATTAAGCAAATACTAAGTGCTAAGTACTTTACAAATTTCATCTCATTTGATCATCACAACAACCCTGGAAGGTGCTATTATTATCCCTACTTTACAGTGGGATAAATTGAGGCAGAAAAAGGTTAAGTGATTTGCTGCCCAGGCTCACATTGCTATTAAGTGTCTGAGACCACTTTGAACTTGGTCTTCCTGACTTCCAACTCCAGGTTTAGTATCCAAAATGCATAAATAATTAGCTATTCATTGCACCATCTATCTTCCTCTAGCAGTGAACTAGATTCTTATTTCATATTGTTTTTTTTTATTTCAGGTTGAATTTTTCAATGTTGTTATAATTATTTCATTTTACTTTTACTGTTTATGCAGGCTACTGAATTTCCTACCTTTGTTTTAAAAGTATTTAAAGACATAAATCTAAATGAATTAAAGCAAGCTATTAGGTATGCATTAATGCAAACATCAAGAGAAATGTATAATTAATTAAATTAGAAAAGCTGTCAAAATTAAATAAAAACTTGAAAACAAGCATTACCTCATATTTCTATGGTGCTTTATGCTTTAAAAATCAATTGCCTAAAAGACTACACTCTGACATAAGCAATATTATTAACCTCATTTTATAGGTCAGTAAACTAAGCATTGGATAGGTTAAGTAATTTGCCAAGGGCCAGAATACCACTAAATGTGAGCCAGAATTCCAAGTAAGGTCTCCAGACTCCAAAACTTGATTTTTTTTGCACTAGACTAGACTGCTTCTTTTTGCTGTGACCCTAATGACATTGTACTTCTCTGCTTTTCTTACCTATTATTTCAGTTTTCCTGTAATTGTCTCCTTCCTACCTCCTAACTACAAGTGTTCCCCAAAGCTATGCTGTCATCATATTTTCCTCCTTTTCACAAATTCCACTGGTAAATTCATACACACCTGGTTTCAATTCTTCTTCCTATATTGACATCCAACACATTTCTTTGAACAGAATAAACATTTTTTGTGTATGAATTTAAAGTGCCAACAAAAATACCCCTATATCCAGCTCTTAAAGCCTCCCCACATCACAGCAAAATTTATAATATGGGATATTTCCTGCTTGGACTTGCCACATAAATAGCATCTAAAACTAAACTTGTAATTCCCACTAAACATACTACTTACTCTTTTCTATCAATAGTTATCACCATTCTTCTAGACTACCAACCTACAAAACTTGAATCTATTTAATTCTTCTTCATTCCTTACATCCAATCTGACCTAGCAGTTATTCTAATTAATCTCAGAATTGTTTTATTTCTCTTCATCTCCATTTTCACTATTCTGGTGCAGGCTCATATTATTTCACACATGGATTATGAAACAGCATCCTACATAGCTTCCCTGACTTCCATCTCTTCTCATTTATAATCTTTGTGACTACTGTGGTCAGACTTCAATATTTACTCAAAATATTCATGATTTCATTAGTTTGTATACTCCTTTCATTAACATATATTACAGACCTTCTACATCAACTGTAACCTCTTTTGCAAAATTTTCAAAATCCTTCACAGTCAAATACCATGCTACCTCAGGGGCATTACTTCCCATGGAATGTTGAGTTGGAAGAGACCTTGGAAGTCAACCTTCTTTATAAATAAGGAAATTTAATCACATAAAGGGCAGGTAACTTTCACGTGATCATATATTTAGTAAGTGGTAGCACTAATATTGCTGAACCCAAGTCTTCTGATGCTTAGACCAGTCTTCATTCCAATATAATGGTCTGGTCTTTGTTTCTTTTTTCTCCTCTGTTTACAGATTTGGATTTAATTTTCTTGACATTACTATGACCCTATTTTGGTCTTATATATTCCCCTCTCTGATCCTAAATTCCTGTCTTCATTTCTCCTTCAATTTCATAAATCATCCTTACTGTAAACCTGACCCCTTCTATCCTTGCCTATTCTCCCAATCCAATCCTTCACAGCAAAAATTCTTATTATTTTGTGTATTGGATCCCTGAGCAATCTAGTAAGTTAAGAATTCCTCAAATAATGCTTTTAAATGCATAAAATAAAACACGTAAAATGACAAAGGAAATAAACTATATTGTAACATAAGCCAGAATATTTTTGACTGTACACTATTCTCTCATGTTATTGACATCCTTCCTGTTTCAGAACAAAACTTCTAAAAAGGAATGGTCTAAAAAAGTTCTGTCTTGATTTACACACCTCCCATTCACTCCTCAACCTGTTATTAGTCCAGCTTAGAAATCCACCATTAGTCTGAAACTGCTGAATCCAAGATTAATAACTATTTCAAATGAAAAAGTCTCTCCTTCCTGACCTCTCTGCAGTTTTGGACTCTATTAACAATCTTCTTTGAATTACTATCTCTTTTTTGTTTACTTCAGTTTCACTATTCTCTCCCAGATTGTTGCCTATTTGTTTGATTTTTTTATTCTCTTTTACTGAATAATCATTCATCCTTAGCTCTTTTAAATGGCTGTACCTCAAAGGCTATGTCTGAATTCCAGGTCTCCATTAGTTGTATATTGGATAATTATATGTTCAGATGTCACAAATGTAACCTAACCCCAAATGTCCAAAATTGATATTCTCTTTTCTAACTTCTCCTCACCTCCCTTTCCTCCAAACTTCATTATTTTGTCAAGGTCAACACAATCCTCACAGCAATCCACATTCATAACCTTGGTGACACCTTTGGAAATGGCAGAAATATAGAGAAGCCACTTGGTTTGCTACATCTTGCTGATTATATTTCTACAAATCTCTCAAATCCATTCTCTTCTTTCCACTCCCAAAGAATTTAGGCCATCATTATCCTTTACTTGAATTATTGTGAAGGCCAATTAATTAATCTTCCTACTTTTAGCCTCTCTCGTCTATAATACTTCTTCCATACAGATACCAAAATAAACCTCCTAAGGCAATTGCCTAATCATATCACTTCCCTGCTCAAAAATTCAGTGTCAAAAAAGACTAGGAGGAATAGAGGAATAGCCTCTCAATACACTGGGTCCATTCCCTCTAAAGGATTTAAAATAGAACATAGATAGGAGTCACAAAAAAAAAAATGTGGTATAACATTTGAATGCTCATAAGACTCTCCAAATAGTATAGTATATGCTATACCCCTCTCCTTCTTTCTATTACTCAATAGAAAGTAATTTCTTTAAAGAAAAATTGTTTTATTTTATCTTTGTATTCCCCAGTTCCTCACTGCTCTGTACATAACAGGCATTTAATAGATGTTTATTTAATTTAATTACCAAATACTTCTAGCAAATGAGGGCACAAATTCTCTTATATAGAGTATGATATGGTATATTAAAGGAGAAAGTAAAACCATTCTTATGCCTGGAATCGAAATCAGAAAAGGGAAATGATTTCTTTTACTCTAAAAGATTTCTTAAATCAGAAGTAAATTTTTTTTTAATTAGGAAAATCTCTTTTTAAAAAGATATATCATCAAAAAGAACACTGATCTGGGAAGCCAGATGTGTCCTAGTCTTGGTCTTTGTTCTCTTAAGCAAAATGGCAACTTTCTTAAGCCATCCAGTCTCATTCATTTTAATTAGGGGTTAGATTAGTTGATCTCTCTACAGTCTCTCCAAGATCCAAAATTCTTTATATTTTCTACCACATAGGCACAATTATTTGTATGTAAAGGACAATAAATATGTCCTTAACGAAAAACTAAAAGACGTTATACTTGTAAAATACTGTTTGACACTGTGCAACAGATGACATACTAAGAGATATAGAAATAGATACAAAAATGTTTCAAATAAAATCCAAAATGAAAACCTGGCTAATAGTAGTAGCACTATTTATGTTTTCATTTGAAATTCTTTATTCATTCCCATTCTGAAAGGGCCAATAAAATGATCTGGTACACATTTGTTGTTGTTCATTCATCAAGACTAACTTTTCATGACCCAGTAGATCAAAGTACACCAATAATATGTTTTCTTTAAAAAGACACTGTTTTTCCATTTCCTTATCCAGTGAATTAAGGTAAATATAATTAAGTGACTTGACCAGGGCATACAGCTAATTGTCTGAGGCCATATTTTAAATCATGTTTTCCTGACTCCAGGTCTAGTGTTCTATCCACCTAGCTGAGTCATCCTAGCTAGGTATCTCCTCTCACACATACCACAGTGCAAAGCCTTTTTAGAACTAGTTCTAAAATTAGGAATGATTACCATGAAATGTGTCTGTATAATCTTACATGCTTTTATAGTAACTGAAGGATGCTTTGTGCAAAATGTTTTTGTTTCATTTTAAATTATTCCTTGCATATCATATTTCCTATTTTTTACTAAACTGTGCTTCTCCTATAGCAAGAGAAACTAGAAGTTATAACACAAACAAGCAAATTTACTTGATGGGTATTATATTTGATGGAATGAATCCCATGACAAGACATAATTTACTAAAAAGAAATAAAGCAGTTTAAAGACTGGGAAGTAGGAAGTCCTCATGTGAGGAAATCAAAGAACCAGAAGGAGAAAATTTGAAGGAGAGTTGGTCAAAGTCAAAGGAAGGAAAATTAGACAGACTCTACAGACCATCAAAACAAAAAGAGGATATAAATGAGGAATTTGAGAAATAGGTCATCATAAGTCTGACAAAGTGGCATGACATAGCGGACTGGGGGTTTCAATTATCCACCTTGCTGGAATTCTCTTTCTCTGTCCCAAAGACATAGTAGCTAAATATTTTTCATCTTTCCTTAGGAGTAACTTCAACCTTCAAAGATTAGAAGAGACAACAAAGAAGAAATTCTATTCTGCAACTGATACTCAGTAACAAAAGAGAAACTTACTTTTGGAATGGAAATGAGAGGAACCTTAGAAGGAAGTAATCATTCCATCTTAGAGTTAGTGATAAAGAAGAAGAAATCTGAGCACAATCTGATACACTCTCTAGATGTCATCTAGATGACTACACCAAAAAAAATGTTTAACTATCCATATATCTTCACCCAGTTTAAGAGGTCGAATTGCAGTCAAAATAACTGTTAAATCTCATTAATCCCATTTCCTCCCTATACATCTAAAAGTGTCAGTCTTAATATTCTTGAACTAGTGATCAGAATTTCTGTCAGCTCAGAACTGTCTGGTCTGACAATGAAAGTAACAGTTAAAGAAAAGATTTCTTGTGAGAATTTCTGGCTAGTCAGCCTCTCAGATTTCAAAATACTAAAATGACCTGCCAATAACAATTTAAGTTCTGGTGAAGACTATATTATTATTGGACCACCTAATACTTAAAAACTTTAATTATCTGAAATTTCAAGAAGTACAACAGACTAAGTATCCATTACTAAATTTATGGTGAATATTAAGAATATCTCTACTTCTGTTCATGTCCTATTACCTACAGATCCTATCTCTAGGCACATACTCCAAGAAGAATAAAGTAAGTACAATGTACTCTAAAATTTACATTAAAACACTTTTTGTAATAAAAGAATGAGAAATCAAGTCCATCAATTTGGGATTCACAAAACAAACTGTGTTCAATCAATAAACATTTATTAGGTGCCACCTATGTGCCAGGCACTGTTCTAACCCTACAACAAAACAGATGAAAAATCTCCTCAGTCCAATAAAATTACACAAGGCTTTGACACTTGAATTTGAGGTGACTAGTTCAGGATCATGCATGCACCCAGCAGACTCTAAAAAGCAATCCAGGCAACTATGAATCAGCCAAGATAATGACCTATACTCTCCAAAAGATGGAAGGAAAAAGAATGACCTCTACCCCCTAATTAATGACAGCATCTTACAGTAAAAACACATATAAGATCCAGTAGAGGGCATGAAGCTATGGAGTCTAGTCACAACTTGGTGGCTCAAGAGACAACGAGTCTCAGAATCAAGATATAGAAAAGTCTGCCCAAGGTTTATTCAAGAGGGATTGTATTACTGCTATTCTTATTCTGTCAGTTCAGTAATTTAGTAAAAAAAATAAATTTTTGTTGTTTCTAACATCAGCAAAATTTCCCCTTGTATTGCAACAATCATCCCATATAAACAAAGAATATTTTTAAAAGAAAAAAAAAGTAGAAGAAAAAATAATCAGTAAAATCAATGAATCAAAAAAATTTTGAAAAATAAGCACAATGTTCCATACCCATATACCTTACAATTCTGAAAAGGAGTGGGTATGTTTTACCATATCTCTAACTTAGAGTCATGCTTGCTTTGGATAATTTTGAAAATTCATTATTATTTTGTGTTGATTGTTTTCATTTACATTATGGTTGTTTAATATTGTTCTCTTGGCTCTGCTTACTTTGCTTTCATCAATTCTAAGTTTTTCCATACTTCTTTGAATTTGTCACATTCAGTAATATTCTGTTACATTCATGTACCACAGATTGTTTAGCCATTTCCCAACTGATGGGCATCTAACTCATTTCCAGCTCTTTGCTACTATCAAAAAATGCTTACTATAAATATTTTGGTAAATATGGAAGTTTTTTTTCCTTAGAAATTAATGGCTTCCTAGAAATATATGCCTAATAGTGGAATCTCTTGGTGAAAAGTTATGGATATTTAGAGGCAGTTAAGCTGTTCAGCAGCAAAAGTGCCAGGTCAGGAGTCAGGACAACCCAAGTTCAAATCTGATCTCAGATACTTACTAGCTATGTAACCTTGAGCAAGTCACTTACTCCCAACTGCCTAATTCTCACTAGCTCTTCAGTCTTGAAGAGACTTTATCATTATCATTTCTATCTTGTTATCACTATCATATCATCATCAATTATAAGAAATATAGGGTTGTTTTTTAAATTTATGGCATATAGAAGGTGTAGCTCAAATATATTCCATGTAACATAGTACATTCCAGAATGACCCACGTGTTCAAGGACAAGTGGCTGATAAAATCAATGGTCATGAAAGAATAACAAGATGTTAATACTGTGTCAAAAATTCCAATCCAAAAGTAGCTATATGGAATAAGAGTTGGGCTAGTCTAAACTGAGAGACATACTCATCAATGTCTATATTGATTTATAGGGCATCATCTCTCATAGCCTAAAAAATTTATTGCAAATTTTTAAAAAGTTCTCATCCATTAGGCTTATAATTTTTTAATTTGCATTAGCCATAACAAAAATATTAACCTCTCCTTTTTCTTCTTTCACAAAAAGGAGGCACAAGGCAATTACTTATCAAATCTACACAATTAATTTAGCCTCATAAGACTTAGAAATTGAATAAGGGGAATTTCATTTTCCATAAAATAAATAAAAAAATAGAAAATGTTTAAAATAACTACTGAAGTTAAATGAAAAAGTGATAATAAACAGCAGGTGAGAATAGAAGGTAGATAAGAATGAAGCTTATTAAATAAAATTTCCTAACTAAAAACAAATCAACTCTCCCTAAAAACATATCAGTTGTTAACGGAATAAAAAACCTATTAGGATATAGCATTATCATCAAATAGCATTTACTAAGTAAGTACCACATACAAGTACTATGTTGAATAATTCAGAAATACATGGTTTCTGTTTCCCAAGGTCCATTTAACTGGTATAGACTAATACAGTAACATACAAATGATTAATAAAATATTGAACACACAGATAAGAATAAATATTTTCAATATCTACAAGTCTGACTTCTTTAGAAAATAGGAAATGGACACTCTTATCAACTAAAGACTATCAATTTCTCCCCTGAAAAGTACCATCTACCCTGTCTCTGACTCCCTCCAAAAAAGGGGCGATGTTCTTGTCAAGATCATCCTCAGTACCTATAGTCAAAGACAAAATACTAGAAAAGAGGTACTATAACATTAAAATCTAGATACTCTTATTTTTAAAGCAAGTTTTATTATTCACCTGCTTTCAGTCATTTTAGATGATGAGAAATCTTCCTAATAGCCTAGCATTTTATAATCAGATGAAATGGAGGATCATAGGGTCACAGACTTAGAACTGAAAAGGACTTAAGAACCCACCTACTTCGGGGGGGGGGGCGGGGAGAGAGCAAGAACATGAATCATGTAACTATGGGAAAATTTTTTCTAAAAAAAATTTTAAAAAAAGAACCCACCTACTTTAGCCCCTTCATTTTACACACAAAAAAATAAAACCCTTAAAAACTAAGGCCCAAAGATGGACTTGCCAAAAGTCACACAAGTAGTGACCAAAATAAGTTTGAATCCATTTCTTCTTGTTCCAAATTTATTATCTTATTCACTGTACCATGCTGCTTTTAGCAAAATAATAACAACTATAACAATAATCACTAGCATTATGGTTTGCAAGGAACTTGATAGCTTTTATCTTATTTTATCCTCAAAGAACTCGGGTAAATAAGTGTTGTTATCATCCCCATTTTAAAGAATAATTGACTCGAACAAGATCACACTGCTAATAGGTATCTAAGACTACATTTAAACTATGGTTTTCTGAAATTCATATACAGTGCTCTATTCTGAGCCACCTATGTGCTGTCTTAAAAACTGACCAAAGTCATACCAATCCCATCCCTTATCGCTATATTATTTTCCCTTCCTAACAATGTTCTAAGGATAAGGATTAGTGTTACCCTCACTGTCATGTAAAATCATTATCTTGCATGCAAAATGCCCCTACAGTCTGTATTATCTTTTTTTTCTTGTCTATACCATTCCTTCATTCTATTCAGAAATTATCTTCCATAGCTGCTGCTCTTCAGATGTTACTTTTCTTCTCTATCACTGTTATATATTAGCCATGTGACAATAACCTCTCGGCTTTGGTTTCCCCTGCTGTAGAACAGAAATAATACTTATACTACTTCATTAAATTGTGAAGTGCTTGGCAAAGCTTTAAAAAACAACACCAGAAATGTGGTTTATTGTTTATTGTTCTTTGAAGACACGTTTGTTCCCTAGGAGAACCAAAAAAGATGAAGCTCAAAGGGGCACCATCAAAAATCAATTATTCAGGCAAGTCTGTTTTAGCTAACACAGGAACAAAGAACAGCAGTATAAATTCTAAGGATGAATGCTATGACAAAGCATTTGGGGGAAGGGGGAGAATATTATGCAGTGTTGAACTCCTCAAATGAAATGATACAGCAAGAGGCTACTAAATACTAAATATACACAAAACCACAGGAAAATTACTCAAAAACCGTAAGTCATTATTTGTGTTTTTAAGTCTGATGGCAATAGTGCCCTCTGCTGAATTCTTTTCATTTTTATTTCTTTTATTTAAAGCTTGATTGCATAAAAAGCCACATTGTTTCATTTAATTTTCCTAAATAGTCTCTTCTCAGTCTTCCTAATGATATCTCATTGGTTTTCTTACCAGTCTTTCTTAAACATTCACTAATCTATAAACAGAACTACAAATTCAGGAGAAATGGCAACCAAGTTTGAAGTCTGAGAGAAAGAAGTACACATGTACATAGAGGACATTAAAACAATTTAAATTGACAATACAGTAAAAGTCCAAATGTCAAGCCAGACTAAAGCTCAGTTAGGTTATATACCACTAAGTTACCATCCAATTCTCAGACAAATTATTAATTTTAATTAAATGGTCATTTGACAATCACTTACGTGAAAAGCACTGTGGCAACTGCCTGAATAAGAAGATAAAAACAAGTAGTCCTTGTCCTCAAGCTAATATTCTATTAGAACTACAACCTGTACAGAAATAAGTAAATACAACATAATTTGAGAAGGGGAAAAACATAAACAACTAATGGATGAGAGAAGGCTTCACAGAAGAAGCATCAGTGAGCTGAACCTTAAGGGAAGATAAAGAATCTAGGAGTTATAGACAAGTAAGAAGAGTATTTCAGGTATCAGGGAAAACTTATTCAAAAACAAATTCAAATTCAACTCAGAAGAGCTGAATTCAGAAAAAAAGTTAGTAGTAAAATGTGATGATAATAGTATAATGTAAGATAGGTTTGGAAAAGTAGGAAAGAACCAAATTGCAAAATGCTTTATAAATCAGGTTGAAGATTTCCTGGATGTTTGATCCTAGAGGTAATAGAAAAGTACTAACAGTAGAGAGCAAGAGAGTGTCATGATCAAAACTGAACCTTATAAAAAGTATTCTGGCATCTGAGTGAAGGATGGAGTAGAAAAGAGAGAGGCTATAAGTAGTAGAGACAATTAGGGAGCTTTTACAATTACTCCAGTAATTGTTGATAACACTCCTGTGAATTGCAAATTTGCATGACTGGAATGACACTGTTACCCTTGACAAAAACTGGGAAGTTTGGAGAAAGGATAAGTTCCTAAGAGGGTAAGAGAAGGATGATGAAGATAATGAGCTCAGCTCTGGAAATTTTGAGTTTAAGATGCTGACGGATACCCTGCAAAAGATGTTCAATAAACAATTTAGTAATCAAGCAAATAATTTAGGATTGTTATCTATCAATTTGGGTAATAGAAAGCAAATTACTAAAAACACTGACAGTGTAAAGGAGAAGAGACACAACTTTGGGGAATACTCATAATGGGTTAGGGCAGTGATGGGCAAACTACAGCCCGCGGGCCAGATGTGGCCCCTTGAAATGTTCTATCCGGCCAGGCAACATTATTTCTAATCTGACGAATACAATGAGTAGGATACAATACAATGAAACTTCGAAAGAGTTGCCTTAGAAACAGACTGACAGATGAGCATTTCCTTTCCTTTGGCCCCCTCTTTAAAAAGTTTGCCCATCACGGGGTTAGGAGATAGATGATGGACCAGTAAAGAAAGCTAAAGAAAAGCTGTTAGACATGTAGGAGAACAAGGAAAGAATACCAGAAAGGTCAAGAAGTACAATGACCAAGACAAAGGTCAGTGAATTTAACAGAGCCACTAAAGTTGAGTAAGTAAGAAAGTTATATAGTCAGATCTGCACTTGTTTTATTACTTTGACAGCAATGTATAGCATGAAATGGAGTGGAGAGAAACTTGAGACAAGGAATCCAATTAGGAACTAGGCAAGAAATTTTTTTAAAGCCTGAACTAAAGTGATAGCTGTGTAATTAAAAAGAAGGAATCAGATATAAGAGATGTTGTAAAGGCAAAAACAGAAAGATTTGGCAATTCATTTGATATTGTAGGGCGGGGGGGGATAATGAAGAGCCCAAGATAATGCCAATACTACAAATAATGAGACTAAGAAGAGTGCACAGAGACTATGAAAGAGTGGTCAGGAAAGCAGGAAGAGAATCAAAAGAGAAGAATGTCACAAAAACTCAGAGAATATATAGTAGTGTGGTTAATGATGTCAAATAAAGGAGATAGAGAAAGAAAAATAAGAGAATAAGATCTAAGAAAAGATTATCAGATTTAGCAAATATGAGATTAGTAACTGGAGAAAACAGTTTTATTTGAGTGATGAGGTCAGAAGCCAGAAAACTAAGATTTGAAAGTGAAGAGTAAAAGAAGGTGAGATAGTGAGTACAATTGTTGATGCTTTTTTCCAATTAGTTTGGCTACGAAAGTGAGAAGAAATATGGGATATCTTGAGGGGATAATGATGATTTGTTTTTAAAGATGAAGAACACTTGAGCATGATTGAAGGCAATAAGCAGGGAAAGAACTAATAGATAGGGAAAGGCTAAAGATTTAAGAAAAAGGAAGGATAAGGATGCATTCATTCTACTGGGAAAAAAATAGTAGGAGAGAGAATCAAATGTACATGGAAAAGGGCTGGCCTTGGCAAAGAAAACCTATTTCTTTTCAGAGATGGGGGAAATGGATAGAGAAAGGGAGATATCCAAGAGTTTTGAGATAAAGGGAATGGGAAAAGAAGTTCACATAAAATGGCCTCGATTTTTTTTTTCAGAAAAGAGGCAAAGAGAGGAAGCAATACTTGAGTAGAAACGATGAAATTTGAAATAGCTTCTAAGGGAATTGATATAGGGAATCAATTATGATGGAACCAAAGGAATATCTTGTTGCAGGGAAGTCCAGTTGAAGTTGCATTTGCGAATTTCTAAAATACAGAGTCAGCAAAGTAATGAGACTTCCCTGAGCTACATTCAGGAGAGCTCAGGAGAGGAGGCAAGAATAATTTAGGATTAAGATTTGGCAAAAGAAAAGCAGCAAAAGGACAAAGGGGCAAAGTATTTAAAATCTTCTCTCTGCATTATTAAGAGGAAAAGGAAATCTCGGCATAAACTTAGGAGTCTAAAGTATTTTATTTAAAGTATATTATTTCATGCAGCTAGGTGGCACAGTGGCTTGTGTACTGGGCCTGGATTTAGGAAGAAATGAGTTCAAATCCAGACTCAGATCAGATTCAAACTGACTACATGGCCCTGGGCAAGTCACTTCACCTCTCAGCTTTCTCAACTATAAAATAGGGATAACAGTAGTACTTACCTCCCAGGAGTGTTGTGAAGATCAAATATTACATTTGTAAAGTACTTAGCTCTACACAGTAAGAGCTTAATAAATTTTTTCCTTCCTTTTATCTTTTCTTCTTTCCTTTCTTTATGCAGATGGAGAGGAATTTGTATCCAGATCAGAACAATAGCATATCAGCGTCAAATATACCTTCCAAGTTTTCTCTTTTGCATAAGAAAAGTTCCACCTCTGACGTATGTTAAAAATACTCCCTCCTTTTGGAAATTTGGAATAAGTGCTGAAGGGGTATGATAAAAGTTCAAGTAGGAAAGAATAAACAAAAGATTACTGTGTAGTGGTGAAGGCCTATTTAAAATTATCTAATAAAAATCTGTAAAGGCTCAGCTAGAATGGTTGCTTGATTTCATACAGCAACATAGAAAAGGTAGGATGGAACAATGAAAAGAGATCTGACTCTATAGTTAGAGGAAACCCCTCTGATAATTACTATGTCTATTTGACCTTTGGAAAGTCACTTAACCTCAATGGGCCTCTTCATCTGAGTCTGAGCTCTGAGTTTCTTTATCTATAGAGTAAGGAGGTTGGACTATGACATCCTATGTAGTTCTAGACTTATAATCCTATGAGTTTAAGAGGAATTGGATAGTGGAAATAATGAAATATTAATGGTTAAGAGGGCATGAGCAGCCAGCAGAAAGACAAGGAAGCAAGGGAATGAAAAAGATGATAATGTATAACAATTAAATACAGGGTAAAAGATTGTAAAAGTAGAAAAGTGAGGACCCTGCAAGGGTGACAGACTAAGAATACAGGAAAAGATAGAGGACTTTGTGGTCATAGAAAGGGGGAAAAATAGGTTTAAGAATATGGGAAAGGGTGAAAAGATGGAAGGACAAAGTATTGCAATCAGAAAGATCATGGGAGATACTATAGGGCTAGGGAGGATAAATGTCCTGATTTTTTTAAACTGGAAATAAACCATTTTTTCTTTCCAGAAGGCAGGATTAGGCCAAATCGATAGGAGTTACAAATGGAGAAATTTAGGTATGACTTCAGGAAAATTTCCTAACAATTAAGGTTGTCCAAAAGTGGAATGGATGACCTTAAAGGGTAGTAGATTCCTTCTCACTATATGTTTTCAAGCAGAGGATGATTGACAAATTGTAAAGTATCAGGGAGTTTCTTTAAGGTAAGGGTTAGAATAAATGGCCACTTAAATCTCTTCCAATTCTGAAAATGGACTCCTTTTGCTCCAATTCTGAATTTCTGTTATTATATGAGTCTGCAAAGAACAGGCCAATAAATTTGGATTCCTAACAAAATTCTATAACATATTATTAAATAGGAGCTTAGTAAATATCTAAAAAAAGAAGCAAACAATGATCAACAAAAGCCAGCATGACTTCACCAAGAATGGATCATATCACACTAAATTAATCTTTTGATGTTATAAAATTATATAGATTTGAAACTTACAAAATAGCTAGACTACAAGAGAAGGCATTAATCATTATATATAAACCAAGAAAAAGGAAAGAGGTGTCTAGTAGGGCACCCTAAGGATCTTTTCAACCTAATAATTTTATCAATGACTTGCATAAATAAATATATAAGTAGAATTCTTATCAAATTTGTAGATGATACAAAACTGGGAGAAATATCTAAGACAATGAATAACAGAGAGGATCCAAAAAAATCTTGAGTCTCTTAGAGTACTATGAGAAATGTAGTAAGATGAAATTAATTAGGAATGAAGGTCTTATATTCACATTCAAAAATGAACTTTTTAAATATAAATATGATTAGAAAGAACTGCATCTGAAAAAGATCTCAAGTGTTTAGTAGATTACTAGATTAATATAAATTAAATATTCAATCTAAGATTGCATGAAGAGAAGAACAGTATCCAGAACTAAGGAAACTGATAGATTCAACATGGGGATCCTTGGTTAGACTACATGTAATATATTCAATTTTAAGTACCATATATTTAGAAAAGACATAGATATCAAATTGCAAATATCGAGAGGGCAACCAGGATAGAGAAAGGTCTTGAGAGCATGCCATATGGTAAATCATTTAAACTGGAGGTATCTGACCTGGAGAAGCTGTAGGTGGTATATGCAGGGTACCGCAAAGGAAGATAAACCAGGCAGCAGCATAATATAAATGTGAATTATTTTTCAGCCCTTTACCACTGCTCCTATGAAGTATTATTGCCCTTGCCTCTTCTATCAAAGTATATCTCCCAGTTCCTAAATATTTTCTTTCCATTCCTGGCTCTTCCATCTTTTATTGGTCTCTTCCTATACCTCTACCCCATCCTCCCTCTTTCTTCTCAGTCTTAACCCCACCCAGTGGTCTTCTTTCATCACCAAAAGTTCCCCAGATTTTCCTTTGCCCTCTGATCCTCCTCTTAAGCGCCTTTCCTTTTCTCTTTACATAGCTAGACTCTAGCTTAGCTGTTGGCTCTGGCCTGGTCTAGGTATAATGAATAAGAAGAGATAGCACTAGTCTCTTCTTATTCCTATTTTACATAGGTCCTGTCCTCCACCACCACCATTATACCAAATACATATCCAACAATTATTTCAGGGATTATAATTGCTTCACACAATCCAGCTGTAGGGTCTACACATCATCAGGAAGCACTTTGGCACTAAATACTGAGTAGAGTCAGCCTAGACTTGGTAGGTTTCATGAGAATATGAACCCAAAAGGAAGCAGCACAGCCATTTGAAGATGCTTCTCACCAATATCCCTCTTTGCCAGAATTTCTTTCTAGTGTTCCCTTACCAACAAGAAATTCAAAAGGAAAAGGAAAGAAAGGGATTTGAATATGAGTATCATTTTGGAGACTGTAATGGTGTTAGAAAGAGGCAAAAAGAAATGCAGAAACAACTAGCATATATCCTGGAAAAGTAAGATATATAGTTTACAAACTAGTAGTGAACATAGAGAAGGGAAAAGGGGTCACATGTTAAGAGAAGCTGTAAGATTGGGCCTAAAAACTGCTAGTTATACCTTTGTTCACCAGACCCTCCAACTTCAAAAATATGAAATAAAAATTAAAATCCAATCAACTTCACCTTTCCTGCTGAAGAGATTACGAAAGGTACCACATAGGTAGGAACTTCCACCACTGTGCATGTCAACATGGAGCTGATAACCATGTAGTCCATATTGTTGGTCAATGTCATCCAGAAAAGGAATGTGAGGCGGCAGCATATAAGGGCTTTAAAAAAAAGAATATACACGAACATGTAACTCAACAAACAATATCACAGATCAAACACAAAGGTCACTTTGGGCCATTAAGATTTAGGATTCTATAATTTTATTTATTAAAAACACATACACATACCTCATCATTGCCACCATCACTATAAAAAGACAAGAGACTTCCTAATAATTTTCAGCATTATCTACTTAAACAGAGATTAAGAATAACATGGGCTTTGCTAACTTATATAAAATGTTTATTTCTATAAACCACTGGAAGATATCAGTTCTGTGGGCAACTAGAAAATATAAAATACACCATGGGTAAACCCCACCCAGGGCAAATACATTTGAACCATGGTGTTTAGAAATATAGTCCATCTCTCTCTTAGCATTCTAAATGGCAATAAAAGAATACCTTCAGGCAGAAAAATGTACTAAATAGATATGTCTATTTCTGAAAACTAGGTAAAAAGATTGCAACTGAGAAAAATTAAGTCCTATTTAATAAAGGGGATAAATCACAAAGACTAAGAAAAGGAACAACTTTTTATAATGGAAGTTATTTCCCCTTTAATCATCTATAAGCATGCCACATTTTTTAGCCCCAAAGAAATAAAGTAAATATGGGCTCATGAATAATCCAATAACTTCAGTAACAACATGTCACTGGGCTGGGCCAACTGTTTACAGGTCTTTGTAATTAATCCTTAGCATAAGCCAATTTGAAACTCTGATTCCCTTTCACATTTACTCTACAAAAATGAAAAACAAGAATTCAGTACGTACACAGTGGCTGAGCCTAAAGTGCTTCTCTCCACCAGTAGATGAAAATGAAGATTCGCCATAACAAAAGCCATTTCCTTCTCTTTCTGGAAAGTTAATTACAAAGAATACATTTTTCACCCAGACTTCTTTAATTTTTTATGAGGTCTTCTTAAAGAAAATGGCATATCAATCATGCCAATAAATGCTGTTTCTTACTTACAAAATTGGTACATTGCTAGTATATTATTTCTGCTAATATAGCATTATTATTTAATAAGAATTATACATTATACCAACAGACAGGAAAGCCACAATTTGTACAAACACTGTAGTATAAGTGATATCCATAAAGCCTTAATGTAGGGCAGCCTGGCATTTATTAAGGAACAAGATATCATATATACACATGCACCCACACATATGTATTTATGTAAAAATAACACCTAAAATGTTTATGACTTACTTTCTTCAAAAGTCTAATTAGAATTCTTTACGAAGAGAAAAAATAAAAATAACCCAACCTTAATATGAAGTTAATTTCCCTATTAATCAACCTCATTAACAGTGTAACTATATGGTTAAAAAATTTTAACTCTCTTCCTTGGCAGTCTCATACACTCTTGTGGTTTCAATTATCACCTCCATTATAGTGATTCCTAAATCTATGTAATGAACCCTAATCTCTTTCCAAGTTCTCCTACTACATTTCCAACTGCATGATGGATATTTCTGCTTGAATATCAAGCCAGAGATTCAAATGAAGGTGTGTTTAAAGAATTTAAAAAAAAAAAAACTTTCTCCTCTCCAAACCCTGTTTCTGTTAATAACAGCACTTCTTTTCAAGCTACCCAGACTCAAAAATCTTGAAGACATCTTCACCCTTCCTGCCCTTTTATCTTCATATAATCTGTTGCCAATTACTATCTACTTTCCTTCAACAATATCTCTTGCATCCATCCATCCATCCATCCATCCCTTTCCACTCCTTCTGCAACCATCCTAAATTCAGGGCCTCAATACGTCTTGCCTGAGAATAATTTTTAAAATCCATTTTTCCTGCCTCTAGTCCCTTATGCCTTCCAATATATCCTAAATATTGCTGCCAAAATAACCTATAACTGCTCCAGAAATGAAAGTCAAGATTTTCTGCAGTCTAGCTTCAATGTACATTTACAGCTTTATCTCACACTCTTCTAATTTTCAGCCCTCTGAATTTCAGCCAAACTGGAATGTTAATGGCTCCCCAACCTCATACTGTCTTCTCTCCATTTCTGTATGGCTTATATGTACACTCCCTCCACTTCTATCAACCTATTGAAATCCTTCTCTTCCTTCCAAGTCCAATTCTGCTCTGATCCCTTTCATTAAGCCTTTCCCAGTTCTTCCAGCTCAAAATGATCTCTCCTTTCTCAAATTTCTCATAGCACAGATACAGAGCTTTCCTTTGCTCTTATTACAATTTATCTTGTGGCATATTTATTTGTATACATGTTTTGTCCCCAACCTATTGACATTAGTACTCTTAAGAACCAGGTTTATTCTATATCCCCACAATCTTGTACATATGGTAGGTAGCCACTTAATAAATGTTTGGGGAATTCAACTAAATTTTCTAAAAGATATCTCTAAAGAACAGCCTAGAGGGAGCTAACTAAACAAGAGACAAAAAGAAAAAGAAAGAAAACAAGTCCATTTAAATCCATAGAACATATGGAAAAAATAGACAAAATGGTTATAAAAGGAGAAGAGTAATGAAACCCAAATGAAGCAATGATTCTTCCCCCATACCCACCCCTGGCCATCCCTTTTAAACAGTATTCCCAGAATGAAAATGGTGGCAAAGAATTCTAAATCCCCATGGGATAAAGCCTAATCAGCCAATAATCAGTCTTAGAAAGATCTGACCAAAGTATAAAAATAAAAGACTATATTTCAGCTTGTAATTTCTTTCACCCAGAGAATTTTTAAGAAGAGACAGCAATAAACTCGCTCCACTGAAAAACAAGAAACTGACCTAATGGGGGAAGGATAAATGCTTAAATTCTCTTCCAAAATGGTAAACTATGTTCAGTGTCTTGTATGGTCATTCATTGAGAACTATGTGAAAAACATTGCAACAGGCTCTCTGGGTGAGTAAGAAGAGGAAGAGTATAAAAGAAGCAAAAGGCATGGTCCTGAGCTTCATAAAACTTGAAATCTAGATGGAAGATAGAACACACGCAGATAAAGCAACAGAAGAGTACATGTATTAAGCAACATATCAACAGGTACAATATAGAGTAATATAGAGTGAACAGGTGCTAAAGAAGTAACTAACTGGATAAGTTAATAGTTAAGAAGTGGTAATCAGGCAAGTTTCCTAAAAGAAGTGAGTTCTAACCAAGTTTTTAAGGAAAAGGTAGAGGATGTGGGGGAAGGAAAGCATCAGAGGCAATGATAAAGGCATATTAAAGCAAGTCACAGGGTGGAGCAAGAGAAATGGCAAATTATTAGTTTGGAAGGAGTAGAAGTCTACATAGAGTACAAATAAAAAGTAAGCTGGTAATATAATGAAAAAAAGGAGCAGAGATAATAGCAAACTTTAAATACCAAGATAAAGAGTTTGAATTTGCTAGGAGAGAGCCAATGTGAAATCCTAATCAGAGAAGTGACATGATAAAAAAATGTTTCACTAAAATTATTTTAGCAGTTGTGTGCAAAAAGGATTAGAGTAGGGAATGATGAGAGGCAGAGAAACCAACTAGGGAGCTAGTACACTTATCCATCAGTGAAAGATGATTGGATACTTTTGATATAAAGTAATGGCTGAAACTGAAAAGGAAGGAGAAAATTAAAAACATTGAAAATTGTAACGAAGGGTATCAGTGATAAATTGAGTGTAAGGGATAACAGAAAGTGAAGAGAAAAATGTTTTGAGTCTGAAGAGTCAAAGGAATTAGTGTTATTACATCTGTTGGAGAAGATAAAACACTTCCAACATGTTAAATTCTGGAGTCAGCAGTACACTGTTTTGATGTCTTGGTGACAACTAAAACATAAGACTGAAGAAATCAGAAGTCCAGAGATAGAAATGTGAACTTGTTAATCATTCATGCATGATTAATAGTTAAAACCTTGAGAATCACAGGAAAAACTCATTACAGCAGTGAGTACGAGTTGTAATAATATAAGCCTCATAAAGCCTAATATTGACCTGTTACAAGTAGCAATGCATACCAAAGTTTTCACAAGGAGGCAAAGAGAATTCCACCACACAAAAAGAACTCTAATCTTACCTTCCACAGACCAACTAGAAGTCCGGGATTTAAGCAGAAGGTCCGAATAAGTCTGTCAGAGCCAATCGAGGTGGATTTAGTTAGATTAGTCAGATTGTACTCAGCAACTAAGGAACGCCTTCGAGGTCTTTGAACATCAAATGTCAAACCAAGGAAAGACAGAAGTGAGTTTTAGTATTATCAGAGTTGTTAATTATCACATCTAAGAATGCCAATTAACAACATATTAAAAAGCTACTTTTACAATGGGTGACAATACTGACGAGAAAAATATTCTAACTTTTATAGACAAATAAGAAAACATCAGCTCAACAATCTCATTTTACTTCTCATTCAAATTTCTTCCCCTCCTACTCTGTCTGCAATTCAACATCCTACCTAGTCAAAAGATAATAAGGGAGGCAAAATTTTCTTCTCTTTCCTTTTATAAGTAGTATACACTGCTTTAGTCATAAAGAATACTCCATAAATGATGTTGACCAAGTAGAGGAAAAATAATAAATCTAAGCTGATTTAAAAGGCACTTGTGGAAACTGAAATAAAACTAACACTTATAGAATAATTTAAGATTAAAAGGTTTTTCTTGAACACTCCATCCAAATATCCTCATTCTACAGATAAAGAACCTGAGGCTTCTTAACATTAAATGACTTGCCCAGGATCACATATCTCAAGCGTAAGAGCCAGAATTTCAAATCATGTTTTCCTTGACTCAAAGTCCATCAATCTGCACTTAGTTTTTCTCTTCAATAAAACAAACAACTGGCTATCTGAAAGATTAGACTACAGTTAGACTGAAAAAGACTTCTAAACTAATTACTAGTACAGAATTTATAATTTATATTGGTAATACTCAAAACAAATTGCAACAAAATTGTTTTTAACATTTTTATACAATCATAGACATTGTAGAAATGTTCTTTATTTTCTTTTGTGTGTCTAGAAATAATTTTCACAAATAATATAAAGGTAGAAAATTTGAAAAAGTAAGTAAACGACATTAGTTAGACTTTAAAAATCAACTTTAACAAAAGATATTGAAAACAGAATAATGATCACCTATGACTCTTCTTAAAAAGATTTCTTCTGAATGTTGTTTTGGACTTTATTTCAGGAGTCAACTCTAAAAGCTTAATTCTAACATGCTGTATACCTAACCCATATGTAGAATCTCTAAAGGAAAAGGGTAACTGAAAGTTCTCCACTAATGCATCAAGATGTTTTGGTGTATTCTGGATATAGTAGAAATAATAGATAACTGGTCTGAGAATTAGATAATATAGCTTGGTATCCTGGATCTGACATTTAATAGCTTTATGACTATAGGCAAGTAATTTAGCCTCTCAGAGCCTTGGTTTGTTTATCCATAAAATTAAGACTACACACTACTACCTACTTCACAGAGTTGTTGTGAAGAAAAATATTATGTAAACCTTAAAGTCCTTCACAAACGTGAGTTACAATTACACCTGTGTGAACTTGGGTAAGTTACTAAAGCTCATTTCCTCATATGTAAAATGATAAGACTCTATGGCCTCAATTATCCCAATGATCCCACTATTAAGCACATTGAAAATATATCATTTTAGTAAGCTTTCCCAAATCTGATGCTACCATCTACACATCATATCTCTCTCCCTAATTCATAAAACTCTCTCCACAAGTTATCATTAACATATTTTATTGTTATTATTATTACCTTGTATTTGTAGTTTTTCTATGTTTTACCAGAACTGAACTTTTCACTCCCATTTCTATGCATTTGAGTTATCTATGCCTAGAATGACCACCATACTTGATCAATTCTTACCCTTCCTCTAATATTCAATTCAAATGCTACCTCCTCTCAGAAAGCCTTAATTTATCCTCAAAGTCAAACATACTATTTTATAATGTACTTATGTATCAGTCACATTTATCTAGCAAACAATAAATCCCAGTACAGAACACAATAGGTGCATAATAAATGTTCATTTTGTTGTGTTTCATTGTCCTAGATTACCTGATTTCTTCTTAATTTTGAAAGTGACAGGGCAAGGAATGAAGCTGGTTATTACGAGGCAAAACATGCAAAACAGATATTTCTACACCTGTTAATGTATCAAGAGCATATATGAGTGTGATTATGGTGAGGCAATGAAGACAAGCCATTAAGGTGCAGCATGCAAGTGGAAAAAAATAACATTTTAATATTACTTCTTAATAATCTCCATAGCATATGGATATTTGTTTTGTATTAAATTGTATGTTACAGTGAAGGCTAAAGGCCTCAGGTAGAGAGGCACATAAAGGAGATGCCAATTTAAAAACCTTGACTAGAGCTCTAATTAGGAACATACAAATACAGGCACACAAATATACAGTTCAACTGGTAGATGACCATGAATAATTCCTAACCTGGTTCGAAGCATAAATGCTCCAGACTGAAAAAGTTGGGGAGTTAAGCTTTGCCTATCTAGAGAAACACTATTTAATTGGTGGTATTCGTAACCAATAATAGGCATATTTAACCAAGTATTTCCCATAAATTTGGGGCAATATGGTACAAAGCACCCATATGTTACTCTATATATTAGCAATTTAGGAAAACTCATATATCTGAGGAGAACTTCAAATTAGGTCAAAAAGGAGTTGTGATTTATCTATATTCAAATGCTTATAAGGTAAGAAAAGAGAGGTCACAATGGTTTCTTCTTTTCTGTCATGCTAAGCCACAATGAGATTCCTATTCCTTCCTAATGAAAGCATTCATTTATAGATATGCAATAAAAATATCTCCTGAAACAAATTTGTGAAAAATGTTTCAATGTATATTTACCACAATTTATCAAGTACTACTAGCTAAAGCCATTGTAATTCTATAGGAATAAATTATAGCCAATGATTTTCCCCAATGAATTCTAGCATTTGTCATTGTCTAATATCTATCATTACTGACACTGACAATTTTCAGACATGTAGTAGCACTCAATTTTCCAGCTCAATGCAAAAACAATCCCTGCATTCATCTTCTAATTAATATTTGTACTTTAGACCTAAACTTGTAAACAATATGATACATGTTTTCATGTGATATAGCCTTTGTTGAAATCTAAGAAAAGGATTCAGAAAGCAATCTCCATAAATAGCTAGCTGCATGTATCATAAGCTACATGCTTCGTTAAGAGGCTACTTATTAGGCATAATATCAAAAAGGGTCCCATAAATTGCCCACTCAAACAAAAAACACCAAAAAATAAATAAACCTACTTCAAGTCTTCATTAAAAAAATTAAAACTTAGGGGGCAGCTGGGTAGCTCAGTGGATTGAGAGCCAGGCCTAGAGACAGGAGGTCCTAGGTTCAAATCTGGCCTCAGACACTTCCCAGCTATGTGACCCTGGGCAAGTCGCTTGACCCCCATTGCCTACCCTTACCACTCTTCTGCCTTGGAGTCAATACACAGTATTGACTCCAAGGCGGAAGGTAAGGGTTTAAAAAAAAAATTAAAACTTAAGTTTTCATGTCTACTTCAGGAAGGGTATATTGGACTTATAGCATAAGAACAATTTGTCCAGAAGTATCCAGCACCAGACCAAACTGAAATTATTCAGAAGAACTACTACCATCACTTATTAAGTACCATGAATGCAAGTGACATGGCTAGGCTGAGGAAGAACCAAAAAAAAAGTCCTATTTAGGTCTGCATTTACAAAAATGTAATTCCATGCCTTAGTGTTCATATGAAAATCTACAAAATAACCTATCCCAACAAAAGCAACATGATATGATGTTTTCTATTTTCCAAAGAAAGAATTTCATGCAACTGAAAAAAATTATAAAGAAGCCAAACTTGAAAGAAAAAAAAAGATTTTTGAAGGCTGCGAAAAAAAGCCAAAGGATTTTAGTATCTAAAATGATGGTTTTTATTGAAGTTTTTAAAAACTACCATAAAATCAAATCCATAGATGGAAAGGATCTTAGAAAATATTATTTCTAATTTCAATTAAATAATTTTTAAAGGAGTATATACAGCAGGACTTTGGGCTGTGTATCAAGGAGACTTGAGTTCAAACCTCATGAGACACTCACTAGCTTCATGACCCTGGATAAGTCTTTTAAACTTGTAGAAGCTTTAGTTTCTTCAGCTATGAAATGAGATAATACCACCTATCACACAGAATTGTTGAGTATTAAATGAGGTAATGAATATAAAGTGCTTTGTAAAACCACATAATTTTAGTCATCATTATTATTAAGAAGCAGAATAATGAAGTAGATACTCAGAAACAGGAAAACCTGGCCTTAAGTCCCACCTTTGACTTTGGGTGGGTAGATAGGTGACCTTAGACAATTTACTTTACCTTTCAATGCCCTAGGCAACTTTCTAAAACTACAAGTTATGCAGAAGGTACTGATCTTCATTCAGTAGTAGAAGCAGTTTTCTCATCTGTAAGTTCTCTATAGTTATGAGAACAAAGGTCAGGTTCTATCTATATCATTATTAGATAAGTAGTGACGTTATATGGATTAAGGGATGAAACTACTAAATCCTTAAAATTCTATTTTTATAAAAGCAAAAAATAACAAGAACAAAAAACAAATTGAAAGGATTTATTCAAATCCAAAATGAATCATTGTGTCAATGAAGTAAATGTGATATACCATCTACAATAAAATATAACAACTGATGCTAATGATAATACTGAATAATCAAATTAAATTGAAATTTTTTAAAGTTTAAGGAAGGAAGAAAACAAGCGCTTATCAAGCATCTACAATGCGCCAAGCCCTGTGCTAAGTATTTTATAAATATTATCTCATTTTATCCTCACAAATAACTCTGGGAGGTAGGTGTTATTATTATCCTCATTTCACAATTGAGGAAATTGAGGCAGAATAAGTTAATTCATCAGTTTCTAAGGTCAAATCTAAACTCAGGTCTTCTTGACTTAGGTCCAGAGGCTTTATCCACTTTTCTAACTGTTTCAACCTACCTACAGGACAGAATGTAATAGAGCTTAAAGATTAATCTTCAGTTTTCAAAAAAATCTCCATTATTTAGAAGATACCATTTTAACATTTTAAATAACTGTGGTGTTAGTACACATAAATATGTAATGACAATCCTTTATTTCAATTCTAGCAGTAATCCAGAAAGAAAAGAAAAGTTTTAAAATGTAATAATTACACTTCAGCTTAAAAGATTACTAACAAACAACTTCCATTAACAAGTTTTTCTAATCTAAAAATAAATCTAGATGAAACTCACCCATTTTTGGTGGGGACCTTATAGCGATCCAAAAAAACTGGTGTCACACCACATAAATCTAGTGTTGCCAGCTTGTCTATACGTGGCCAATTGTTCCCATGCCAAACAACTGTAACAGATGTGTCATTCACAGAAAATTCAGCCTGCTCCATAATGTACTCCTTCCCATTTTTCTCCTTTAACACAATCACCCAACTCAATCCAGATACCCTATTTGGGGAGAAAACGGAGTTAAAGAGCTTGAATCTATCTTTGAGAAAACATAAATGCTGTACTGTAGAGTTGAAAAATGTAAATATTAAAGGAATGAATTCAATTCCACAAACATGGATCAGGTTTAACGATTTCTTTCTCTTATTTTATTTTTCCCAATTACATGTAAAAAAAGTTTTTTCTTAATTTTGAGTATAAAATTTTCCCCCTCCCTCTCCTCTACAACCATGAGAAGGCAAGCAATTTGCTACAAATTATATATGTGTAGTCATGCAAAACACATTTCCATAATGTGCTATGTTGCAAAAAAACAAAGAAAAAGGAAAAGAAAAATATTAAAAGTTTTCAAAGTATGCCTTCATCTGCCTTCCAAGTCCATCAGTTTTTTTTTCTCCCCTGTGGAGGTGGATAGTATTTTTCATTTTAAGTCCTTCTTACTATTCTTGGATCATTGTATTGCTGAGAATAGCTGAGTCATTCACAGCTGATCATCCTAGTATTGCTGTTATTGTAAACAGTGTTCCCCTGGGTCTGCTCACTTCACTTTCCATCAGTTCACATAATTCTTCCCAGGTTTTAATGAAAGTGTACTGTTCATCATTTCTTTCACTACAATAGTATTCTATCACAACCATATATCACAATTTGTTCAGCCATTCTCCAATTGATGGATAGCCTTTGAATTTTCAATTCTTTGCCACCACAAAAAAAGAGTGGCTCTAAATATTTTTTACATGTGGGTTCTTTTTTTTTTAAGTCATTTTGGGATACAGATCTAGTTGTGTTATTGTTATATATATAAAGATATAGATATAGATATTGTGTTTTTGTACATAGTTCCAAATTATTTTCAAAATGGCTGGATCAGTTCACAACTCCGCCAACAAAGTATTAATGTCCCATTTTTCCCACATCCCTCCAACATTTGTCATTTTTCTTTTCTGTCATATTAGCCAAACTTATACGTCTGAGGCAGTACCTTCAGAGCTGGTTTAATTTGCATTTTTCTAATCAATAGTAATTTAGAGTATTTTTCATATGCTGATGGATGGCTTTTATTTCTTCTTCTGAAAACTGCATGTTTACATTCTTTAGCCATAACCAATTGAGGAATGACTTGTATTCTTATAAATTTGACTCTGTTTTCTATGTTTGAGAAATGAAGCCTTTATCAGAGAAATTTGTTATATTATTTTTGCTGTTTTCTGCTTCCTAAGTTTGACAGCATTGGTTTTGTTTGTGCAAATATTTTTTAATTTAATGTAATCAAAATTATTCATTTTCTATCCTATAATAGTCAATTTTTTTATGAAGGTGCCATGTACACTTGAGAAAAAAGTATACTCCTTTCTATTTTCCTTCATTTTTCTCCATAGGTCTATTATATCTAATTTTAAAAAAAAACTCTATCTTCTTAACTTTTTTTTTCTTTATTTGTGGTTAGATTTATCTAGTTCTGAGACAGAAAAATTGAAATCCCCCATTAATATATCTTTACTGTCAATTTCCTCATTTAACCTTTCCTTTAAGAAGCTGGATGCTATGCCACTTGGTACATATATATTTTAGTACTGATAATACTTTATTGTCTACGGTACCTTTTAGCAAAATGTAGTTCCCCTGTTTATCTCATTTAATTAGATCCACTTTTGCTCTTGCTTTGTCTGAAATCATGTCTGCTATCTCTGCTTTTTTTTAAACCTCAGCTAAAGCATAACAGATTCTGCTCTACCCTCTAACTTTTACTCTGAGTATCTCTCTGTTTCAAATGTATTTCTTATAAACAATAGACTGTTGGTTTCTGGTTTTTAAATCCATTCTGCTAACAACCATTTTGTGGATGAGTTCATCCCATTTACATTCAAAGTTATGATTATTGTGTATTTCTCTCCATCTTACTTTTTTCTCTGCTTATTGCTCTCTTTTTACCCTATCACTTCTTAAAAGTCTATTTTGCTTTTAACCATTGCTTTTCTTAATCTACCCTTCCAGCGCTTCCCTTACCTTCCTATTTCTTTGTAGGGTAAGATAGATTTCTATATCCAGTGCAGTGTGTATGTTATTCCCTCTTTGAGACAATTCCAATGAGAGCAGATTCAAGTATTGTCCGTTCCACCACACCCTCATCTTCTCTTCTATTATAAAAATTCTTCCCTTTGTGCCTCTTTTATATGAGATAATTTTCCCCATTCTACCAATCCCTTCCTCCTTCTCCCAGTGCATCCCTCTTTCTCATCTTAATTTTATTTTTTTGAAATCATCCCCTCATAATCAACTCACACCCATGCCCTCTCTGTCTTTCTCTGTCTTTCTGCCTCTCTGTCTCTCTCTCTGTCTCTCTCTCTGTCTCTCTCTCTCTCTCTCTCTCTCTCTCTCTCTATATATATATATATATATATATATACATACATATATATTCCCCTTTTAATGATAATGATAAAGTTCTTAAAAGTTATAAGTATCATCTTTATACAGAGAAATGTAAAGAGTTTTTTATTGAATCTCATAAGATTTCTCTTGTTTATCTCTTAATGCTTCTCTTGAGTCATATTTGAAAGTTAAATTTTCTATTCAGCTCTGATCTTTTCATCAGGAATACTTAAAAGCTCTCATGTTTCTAATCATGCAGGTGGAGAAGGCAGTTGGGCCTTTATTGCCAATCTTATATTACCCACACTTCCCCCTATAGAATATGACATTCTTATTAGCACCTTTGCAATAGGCCAAATGACAACTCCTAAGTCTTAAAACAAACAAACAAAAAAAACCTTACCTCCCATCTTAGAATCACACACTGTATTGGTTCCAAAGCAGAAGAGTGATAAGGCCAGGGCAATGGGGGTTAAGTGACTTGCCCAGGGTCACATAGCTAGGTGTCTGAAGTCAAATTTGAACCCAGGACCTCCCATCTCTAGGCCTAATTCTCAATCCACTGAGTCACCCAGCTACCCCTAACTCTTAATGACTCTAAATGAATTAGTTGCTTTATAGATACCCATTGGTGTGTCCTAGGAATTCAGTAAATCAGTCTAAGATAATCTGCCAGTTTAGATCATTTTAACCTTTTTGTGTCATGAACACCTTTTAGCAGTCTAGTGAAGTTTTAAAAGCATAAAATAAAATACAGGATTACTAAGGAAACCAATTGTATTGAAATATAGCTATCAACTAAAAGCTAGAAAAACTTTTTTACAGCAAGTGTCTAATAAAGGTCTCATTTCCTAAATATATAGAGAACTGAGTCATGACAAAAAAAGGAAAATGACAAATGTTGGAGGGGATGTGGAAAAATTGGGACTCTAATGCACTGTCAGTGGAGTTGTGAGTTGATCTAACCATTCTGGAGAGAAAATTGGAACTATGGCCTTAAGTCTATAAAACTGCATATAACCTTTGATCTAGCAATACCAATATTAAGTCTGTATCCCAAAGAGATCCAAAAGAGGGGGAAAGGATCTATCTCTATAAAAATGTTTATAGCCGCTCTTTTTGTGGTGACAAACAAATGGAAATTAAGGGGATGCCTGTCAACTGGGGAATGGCTGAACAAGTTGTGGTATATGATTGTAATGGAATACTAATGTGCTATAAGAAAAATAAGCAAGATGATTAGAGAAAAACCTGGGAAGACTTACATGAACTGATGGCAAAGTGAGGTGAACAGAACCAAGAAACTAATAAACACAGGGACTGCAATATTATAAGATGAACAGCTATAAATAACTCAACTATTCTCAGCAATATAATAATCCAAGACAATTTCAAAGGAATTGTGATGAAAATGCTATCTACCTCCAGAGAAAAAACTGATATAGAGTCTGAACACAGATCAAAGCATACTATTTTTCACTTTATTTTTTTCATGAGTTTTTTTACATGAGTGTTCTACTACAATATGACCAACACTGGAAATATGTTTTGCTTGACTACAAGGGTTTATTCTGATTAAATTGCTTCCTATCTCAGGGAAGAGTGGTGAGAAAGGAGGGAGGGAGAGAATTTGAATGCAAAATTTTGGGAAATGAATGCTGAAAATAGTTTTTGTATGCAATTGGAAAAAATACTATGTTGAAATAAATAAAAAAGAAATCTAGCTATCAAAATATCAAAAGGGCTAAGTTCACAGGCCCATCCTAAACACTATCCACAAATCCCTTAGAGGTCTTTGAAACCAAAAATTTTTTTAAAACCCCTGGTACAGACACGGTTGGAAAGACTCAAAGAATTCTGGAATAACAGGGGTATACCCTAAGAAAATCTGTGTTGACTACCTTTGGGCTACTATGAGTGCTTTAAATCCAAAGTAGAAACTAAGTTTGAACTCCTGTCCCCATGAAAGTTTGGCAAATTTTCCTTTTAAAGGCATAGGGGAGAGAAGGGGCAGTTAGGTGGTTTAGTGGATTGAGAGACAGGCCTAGAAATGGGAGGTCCCAGGCCTCAGACACTTCTTAGCTGTGTGATCCTGGGCAAGTCACTTAACCCCCATGGCCTAACCCTTACTACTTTTCTACCTTGGAACCAATGCACAGTATTTATTCTAAGATGGAAGGAAAGAGTTTTTATTATTTTTTTTTTAAAAAGTCCTAGGACCATCCTCAAAATTGGTTGCCTGAGGGAACTATGAGCTCAAGCTGCTTCCTCATGACCTTGGCACAAAAGAAAAACAACTTTCAGGCACTCTTCCTGATGCTTAGCTGCTGGACCATAATGGACCAGTTAGGTAAGGGAATTTTGCTGAACTGAATAAATGTGAGGAGACTTTAATAGCTACCTTCATTGAATATCCTTTTGCTATGACTAAACTTCCTTTTAATTTCTGACTGATCTACAAGTGTCTCATTTGTCCTAATATCCATCTTAAATTACTGAAAGTCTACCTCAATCAGGCCCAGCCTAGAATACTGTGGTTTTTGTATTTCTTCATAGGATTCTATGTATCCTTTATCCCTTCTGTATTGTCTGTGTAATGAAATAACATCCTCTGCCTTAAATGCATTTGTTATTTAGTTTCTCTTACCCATATCTGTATAAATCTACAAATGGACTATACATAAACTATATTTGGAGGTTTCCTAGAATAAAGCCTGGAGTGAGTTATAAAAAGTCAAAAACAGACATTGAAATTTTAGAGTGGCCCCTAATATCAGATATCCAGTCCATGTAAGTCAAGAGTTTTAGGCACCTTGAGCCATGGGTTATATCTTAAAAAAAAAAAAACAGTACACTGCTAATATCTCTACAAAACATTTGATTGGCCTATATTAAACACCCTTTAAAAAGATTTACATTATTTACATAGTATTTCACAAAATTCAAAATCAACCACTAAATACTCACACTCATACTATGGGATAGAACTATGAATCTCACCCTAAGTTGTTGCTTACCTGAGGGCTTCTTTGGTCTTCACTGGCAGACCTGTGTATGGATTTACAGGTTTGAGAAGCTGAGTTACAGCTGTTTTACCAGCTGCTATTTGTTTCACAATATATTTTTTCTTCCAGTACCCAGTTTCCTTGTCATGAAGTGATGCTTGGCTCAAAGATGCAGCTGTCTTTTCTACTGTATTCACTTCCCAGTTTGATCTCTTAGGAGAAAAAGAAGCGGAGTAGATTCTGAACCAAATAAAACTAGGGAAAAATAAAGAGAATAAATGTTAAGTTCCCCTTTCCTATTAGTATTGATAATTAAAAGCAAGGAAGCCCTGTCATGCTAAAAATGATTGAGAACCAAGAACAAATCCACAATAATTAAGTCAGCTCAGATATTCATGAAGTCATAATTTTAAAAGTAAAAAGATCTTTAGATATTTTCTGATCTAATCCCCTGATTTTCTTAGGTGATAAAACTAAGGCCTAAAGAAGTGACTTACCCAAGGTCACACAAACAAAACAGTAGCAAAGGCAGAATTTTAACTCAGTTCCTCTTATTCCAAATCCAACACTCTTTCCACTAATCGCAATTAATGTCTCCAGTGAATGAGTAAGCATTATTAAAGCACCCATAAACACAAAATAAAAATTTTCCAAAGTCCAAGAATAAACCAAGAAACACACCTCCCTCTCCCCACACAATCCAGAAAATTTTTGTTTTTGTTAAGTTCCCCTGCTTTTTTCATTCACCTCTTCAGTACAAACCAACAACTCTTTTTTCTTCAATATTATGATAATTTACATCCTAACATATTATAGCAAAATATTTAGCTCTTCAAGGTGCTTACATTTAACAGGGGAGACTTGTTTACCTATGGATATACCAAACGACAGAGACAGTCAAGCGGTTCAGTGGATTGAAATCTAGGTCAAGAGACAGGAGGGCCTGGGTTCAAATCAAGCACTTCTCAGCTGTGTGACCTTGGGTAAGTATTTAAACTCCATTGCCTAGCCCCTACCACTCTTCTGCCTTAGAACCAATACATAGTATTGACTCTAAGAAGGGAAGGTAAAGGTTTTTATTTTTTTAAAAGAAAGCTATACAAAGCACATATACACATTAAAATAAGGTAATCTTTGAAGGGAAAGTAGTACTTGGGGGTATCATGATAGGCCTCCTATAGCAGGAAATTCTTGATGTAAGTCTTGAAGAAAAGTATGAATTCTAGGAGGCAGAAGTGAGGAAAGAAAACATTTCATACATGGAGGGAAAATAGTGCAAAAGCATGGCACAACATGTACAAAAAACAACCAGGACTGTGGAGAATGTTAGAAGAGAGGAATGTCTAATGTAACGACAGTCATTTATTACACTAAGTAGACTAGAAAAGTAAAAAGAGGCCAGGTAGTGAAGAGTTAAATGACAAATATAGACATTTGTATTTGATCCTAGAGAAAACATGGAGCCACTGAATTTTACCGAATAGGGTGGATTATGTTCAGACCTGTATATCACCAAAATCCCTTTAGCAGTTGTGTGGAGGATGGACTGGTAAAGGAAAGAGATTTGAAGCAGAAAGACCAAATTAAAAGCTACTACAACTGTTCCAGGAAAGAGGTGAAAGGCAGCACTAAATAGTGGAAAGGAGCCCTGGATTCAGAGTGAGAATAAACTAAGGTTTTGGATTGTTCCTTTGATGCTAACTTCTCTGAGCTTCAAACAACTTTCTAAAACTTAATAACTAACTTTTTGCAAAAGTCGTTATCTACACTAGTGGAAGGAGTTCCCAACCCTGATGAAATCATACATCACAACCTAATTAAAAACAAAAAAAAAAGTGTTAAAAGAAATTGATATTCTGCATTTAAAAAAAGAGGAGTAACTTTAGTAGGTACACAGAGATGAATTCATAGAACATCATTTTTCTTAGTACCAATGTCAGTTATGGTCTTAGCAATATGTTTTGCTTTATTAAGACATAAATTATCACAATATTGAAGAAAAAAGAATTGTTGGTTTGTGCTGAGCATGTAAAGGAAAAAAGCAAAAGAACAGAAGAAAACAAAGAAAATTTTCTACCATTTGTGATGAGGGGAGAGGACCTGATTCTTGGTTAATTCCTGGGCTTGGGAGAAATGTTGTGTTTTTATTAAAAAGATAAACTACTTTAGATTACAAATATTTTTTAAATGAAGCACATTCATCAACAACCATTGGAGATGCTCAACAAATGTTTAATTAAGTTGAAATCATAAACTGCTACCTGTCTGGTTTTTTGTTGTTGTTTTTTTTCTGGCAAGGAAACTTTCCACTAAGTTAAGCAACTCATCTATGCTTTAGTCATAGAAAATTTTTTGCAAAACTGAGAGTTTAAATGACTTTTCCATGGTTCCATATCTACTACATTTCAGAAGGAAGACTAACTCAGACAGCAAGACTGTTCCTCTATCCATTACAATATACCATTCTCTCTTAGATTCTTTACTTTCTTAAAATGATTTCTAAAAGCTTAATCAGGGGGCAGAGAGGTAGCACATGCCAAGCCTGGAGGCTGAAGGACCTAAGTTCAAATCTGGTCTTAGATATTTCCTAGCTATATGACCCTGGGGAAGTTACTTAACCACAACTGCCTTGCCCTTACCATTCTTCTGCCTTAGAATCAAGACTAATCAATTCTAAGACAGAAGGTAAAACTTTATTTTTAAAAAAAATTTTAATCATCCCCCAACTAGCTTCTGTTTTTTGTTTCTTTGTTTGTTTGTCTTTTGTAACTCTGAAAACTATATATGTTAGAATTTGGCTTCTCTTGGTTCTATGACCTTCAGATACACAAAAAATCAGATGACAAAAATGATTAATGGGAAAAATTACATATTCATGAGTTGGGTTTTTTCCTTTTTTTTATAATTTCTTTTCTAAAGATAAGTAATTCATTAATCTACTTGATGATCTGGAATCACCTAAAGTCCTCAAAATACAATATGTTTAGTTTACCATAACATAATGTGGCATCTTCTATACTCAATGTTTAATCTACTTCTCATGATTTGGCAAAAACAGAATGGAAACTACGACACCAATGCAACTATCAACAATTTGGAAATAGGTCTTGATCAATGACACACGTTAAAACCAGTGAAAATATGCATCAGCCATGGGAGGGGGGAGCTCAGGGGGTGAAGGGGAAAGTAAGAGCATGAATTATGTAACCATGTTAACTTTTCTAAAAAAATAAATATTAATAAATATTTTTTTAAAAATTTCAACAATATTTATCTGCATTTGTAGGAAAATTTCAAAAGTATTTAAAAGAAAATATATAAAATATATGCTTAAAGTACTAGAAATTAAAATAAATTCAATAAGCCTATCAATTGTGTACTACATTCACTTTGCTAGAGGAGAGAGATACAAAGACAAAAATGAAAAACAGTTTCTACCTTAAAAGAACAATCATTTTGTGACCAAACAAGGTTTCCACAATAAAGTTGTGGTGGTGGCTGCTTTAAAGGGGGGTACATTAGTTTCAAACTTTAATTTAATTTCTATTTCCTCTATAAAAATTCTATTCCCACATGATCCAATAGAAGTGATCATGGACTCCAGAAGGCTATGCTAGCCAAGCATAAGCCCTGGAAGTATCTACAATATTCTGAGCATAGTTGTTGTCTTATCGTTTTTCAGTTGTGTACAACTTGTCATTAACCCTGTTGGAGTTTTCTTGACAAAGATACTTAAGTAATATACTATTTCCTTCTCTAGCTCTTTTTACAGATAAGGAAACTGAGACAAAATAGGTTAAGTGACTTGCTCAGATTCACACAACTAATCAGTATCTGAGGCCAAATTTGAACTCAGGAAGAAGAGTCTTTCTGACTCCAGGCCCAGCACTCTATCCTCAGTGCCACTGGTATATGGTACCACAACAAATTCTATTTTCTAATTGAGGACCAACTTACCTTAATAAGGAAAGGCTCATGATGAAAGGTATGGGAAGTTCTCACTATGTGATATAAGTCTAGGCCATATGAAACAAAATTAAAATGTGTAACAATCCTAAACCATCTATAGCTCCCTTCTGCTGTGTTAATGGTAAAAAAAAAATGAATGCAGGGTTAAGAATCATGCACATCTTCAAAAATTCTAAAACTGTTCACTTAACTATTGCTCTTAATAGGTGATCTTCATTCAATAATCAATAGCTTAATACTGTACTTGAGGAAATTAGCCAAATATATATTAGCATTCTATACATGAAACCAGATGGCATAAAAAAGGATACTCTAAATGGAAGAATGGACCAGGGAGATAACTCTGAACAATGACACATTAAATATCAAGAGGAATAAGGTTGAAAGAAAGTTATGCTGGCTTAACATTCACCAGCATTATGATAGATATCCTGCATAAAATCTAAACTGAAGAGAGATTTCCTATCATGATACTCCAAATGTTTCCATTTACATACTGGGCTAATTATATCAAACCCCAAAATAGCAAAAGGCCTCCTCTGTGAAATCCATATTTATTCAAAAAGAAGTAGCCCAGATCAATGGAATAGGTTAAGAAATCAATACATGGTAATTAATGACAATAGTAATCTACTGTTCAATAAACCCAAAAATCCAAGCTATTGGGGGAAGAATTCACAATCTGACAAAAACTACTAGGAAAAATTAATAACAATATACAGAAACTAGGCATACACCATCATCTCATATCAGACACCAAGATAAAATCAAACTGGATACCTGATCTAGAAAAAGGTGGATATCATAAGCAAATTAGGGTAACATAAAAGAGTTTACCTGTCAGACCTATGGATAAGAACAGAATTTATGATCAAACAAGATACAGAAGACATTATGAAAAATGAAATATATTTTATTACATTAAATTAAAAAGATTCTATATAAACAAAACCAATACAACCAAGACTAGAAGGGAAACAAACTGGGAAAAATTTCCATAGCAAATATCTCTGACAAAGGCCTAATTTCTCAAATACATAGATAATAGAGCCAAACTTATAAGAATACAAAGCACTCCCCAATTGATAAACTGTCAAAGGTTAGGGACAGATAGTTCTCAGATGAAGAAATTATAACTAACTACAGTCATATGAGAAAATGCTCCAAATCACTACTGATTAGAGAAATGCAAAAAACAACTCTGAGATAACACCTCATACCTATCAGAATGGCTACTAAGACTGAAAAGGAAAATGATTAATGTTTGAGGGAATATAGGAAAATTGGGATACTAATGCACCATTGGTGGAACTGTGAACTGATAAGACCATTCTGGAGATTAATATGTACCAAAACCACAAAATTACATATCTTTTGACCCAGCAACACCACTATGGAGTCCATATCCCAAATATATCAGAGATGGGGGAAAGGACTTACTTGCACGAAAATATTTTCTAGCAGCTATTAACACTATTTTTGTAATGACAAAGAATTGGAAACCGAGAGTAACTGTCAATTGGGGAATGGGTAACAAGTTGTGATATATGGTTGTAATACAATAATTCCATAAGAAAAGATGAAGATTAGTTCAGAAAAACCTAGAAAGACTAATATGAACTGAAGCAAAGTGAAATGAGAAGAATGAGAACAGTATATACAGGAACAGGAATACCGTCTGATAATTGTCTGTGAAGAACAAAAGTATTACCCACAAAAAAAAAGGTTCCAAGAATAAAAAGAAATGAACACCATCCACAGCCAAAGAAGGAACTGTTGGAAACTTGTTAGAGGTCAAATCACACTATCCTTCACTTTATTTCCTTCATGAGTTTTTTCTTGTATATATGATATATGTCTATAGTCACAACATGGGAAATATGGAAATATGGATTGAATGAAAGTAGTGATATAAACTATATCAGGTTGAAGGAGATCTGAATCACAAAATAACAGAAAACAATTGTCAAAAACTGTTTCTAAAAGTAACTGAAAAAAATTCCTCACTCTCCTAATACCCTCCCTAAACAACCAAAAATAATTCTATAGAATCAATGCTAAAAGTAGCTAAAACAGACAGGAGTTGGGAATAAAGTTGAACAGCCAGAGAGAACTAGGGAGAAAGGTTTCTGACTTCTCTGGCCTCAGTCTCAATGCTGTAGGAGCTGGGGATAGGAACAGAACAAACAGAGTGAAATTAATAAGGTAACCCATGGGGTAAGGATTGGCAACCTCACCTTGATTGCTGAGCCCTAGAGTTTGCATTCCTGAGGATAGCACTGGCATCTACAAGCTGAGCACCCTGTGAGCATCTGTTTCTGCCTTGCCCTCAGCTCCAGAGACTCCCACTGGCCCACAGCTGAGAGGAAGGAGTAGATGCCACAGAGCCTACAGGTACCAGATTCTATGGGCAAGAACCCAAACCTTGTTACTAACAAACAAGGGAGTTTAGAAGTTAGAGGCACACAGACTAGACACCTGGGTGGTAGCAGTAGGATGGGAGGAGTGAGGAAGAATCAAGCATGGGTGAGTGTGATTTTTGAGGGACTGGGGCCCTGTCAGCTATGGTTACTTCCAGAAGAGTGTAGTCCCCGGCTGTTATCACAGGGGAAAGTAGACACCTTGCTTTCAGTTGAAATGACAGAACTGCCCATGGGCTATGGTTGGAAGCCCTGAGGAAAATCTTGATTACTGAGATTTGAGCTGGGGGACCAGGGACACATCTGACCCTGGTCTAAAAAAAAAAAAAACAAAACAGAATAACTAAATAAGGCCCATGAAAAAAACAAACACACAAAAATCCTGAAACCTGAAGTAATATATCCCAACAAACTAAGAACCTTTGGATTCCAACAAAAAGCCAATAATTGAGTCTATTGGCCTGGCAGCTGAAATTTAAAAAATAAATTAAAATGAACAAGCAAAGGAAAAAGACTTGAGATCAAGGTGTAATATAATGGAGGGAGTCTAAATAGTAACAGAATAGATCAGGAGGAGGCACGGTGGAAAAACTATCTCATAGAGAGGAGGAATGAGTGGAGGGAACTGCCACAGAGAAGGTGAGGAGAAGGTGGAGGGCTAGTAGTACTAGAGAACAACATACACAATGAGAAGGGTAAAAATCTTAACATACTGAGAAACAGGAGGGAAGGGGGATAAGATAAGGAAGGGACTGGAAGTCCCCTTGGGATACTAAGGGAATAAGTGAAGGAAGGGTATAAGAGAAAGGAGGAAAGGGAGACATAAAAGGAAAGGAAGTGAAGGATACCTAAAGTGGAGTACAAGTCAAGAAACGGGATAAGGTGAGGGAATGGGGGAGAGACTCTTAGGACAAAAGAGGGGAGGGATTTTTAGAATTGAACTCATATCAAGATGTTGCAGGGCAGAGTTGAAGGGATAAGGAATGGATTTTTGGAAAGGTAGATAGAATAGGAAAGGGACAAGGAAGGGACCTTTGGAAAAGTGGGGCAATTTGGAACTAGGAGGACAAGAGGAGAAGATAAAGGAGGATTTTGAGGAAGGGGTGTGAATTGGAGAGGTATTGGTCAAAGGAAATTGGACATCTGAGGAGAGATTGATAGAAAGGATGAGGTGAACAGAGCGAGGAGGGAAACAGATGGAAGTAAATAGCTAGTAATTGTGAACTGATTATAAATGGGATGAATTCACCTTTAGGAAGAAGAGACAAAACCAAGATCAGACAATATGTTGTTTATAAGAAACACACTGAAAATGAGAGCCACACAGCGAGGGAAGGTGAGGGGCTGGAGCAGAACATATTATGCCTCAGTTGATCTAAAGAAAGCAGAGGTATAAGTATGATCTCTGACAGAATTGGGGCTAAAATGAATATAATTGGAAGGGATGAAAATACTGTGTGGGGAGAAAGGGGCAAAGTGGGGCTTACTATGGATAATGAAGCATTATCAATATTGGACCTTTATGCAACCAGAGTTACAGCATCCAGATTTTTAAACAAATTACATGAGATACAGATAGAAATAGATAACAAAATATTAGTGGGGGTCTTTAATTTTCTCCTCTCAGAACAGATTAAATATAACCAAAAATAAGAAGTTAAGGAGATGAGTAGAAACTTAGATAAGTTAAATATTGCTAGATATCTGGACAGCCCCAACACACCTGTATGAGGTTATTTAGTAGATCTACTAATCTACTAAGTATTTAATTTTTAAAAATGAAAACATAAAAATAAATAAAATTTAATTTTTAAAAAAGAAAGTGGCCCAACTATCTATACTAGAAAAAAGAAAACAAAGGAATGAATGAAGAAGTACTATGCACTTATTTTATGGCAAATTCTATGGTTTACTATATGTGACAATCCTTGCTTTCAAGGAACTCACATTCTAATTGAGGGAAACAAAACAAATTACAGAGTTCAGCTACAGAGCAAATGAAATGGTCTGATGGTCCTTTATGTTTAATAGCAGAACAGACTACAATACCCATGGGTTCTCAGAATATATATCAGCAGGAAAGCTGCTACATCTTCACAGTCCTTCATCTTTCCAGGATTGTAGATGCTGAATTCCTGATCACTGAAGTGGTAAGAAAGGGCATTCTGAACACAGAAAGGGAACCAGATAGGCCTAACCTCATAACCATTTTGAAGAGAAAACTGGACTAAAAGATCAGAATACAGCAGGCATCCCAGACTTCCTCCTCTTTGAAAGTAGAGATGAGGGGGTTCACATCCAGTAAAAGGAAAAAGGAAGAGAAAACTGGCAGGAAGGTTGAGGAAAAGGGAAGAAGAAGAAAAATGCACATTGTTCAAATTAAAGCATTCAACTAGATAGATAGTACAATGCCTTACACTGTATACATACATACACTATTGTTTGCTACAAGTAGCAAAGTACAACACTCAACTATGAGAAAAATTTTCTAAAAATTTAGGCATAGAAGGCTTATTTTTTAAGTTGAGAAAATATAGATATTTAAAATCAAAAGCTAGTATTATTTGTAACAGGAAACACTAGCACCTGAAAAGAAGTAATCAGGAGAAAAGTAGAAATGAAAGAAAACAATACTTCAAGTTCTCAAATTATATTACAAAGCACTTACCAAAATATTTGATATCTATTTAAAATCAGAAAAGTAAATCAATAAATGGATAAGCAAATAAGAAAAACAAAACAACTCAATAATCACATATTTGCTTTAACACAATAAATTACTTTGGGAAATTCCCATTTAATAAAAACTGCTGAGAAAACTGGAAAAGAGTTTAGGAGAAATTAGATTTAGATTAACATTTTACAATATCTGCCACAATAAGCTCAAAATGAATCCTCAACTTAAATATAAAAGGTCACATCACCAGGAATGAAGAGAAAGTAAGACTGAATACCTTTCCTAACTCTGGCAAGAGGAAGAATCCTTAACTGAATAAAGGACAGAAAACATTACAGATAATAAAGAATTATATGAAAATTGAAAAACTTTTGCACAAACAAAATCTGTGCAGGAAAGAGGAAAAAAAGGAAACAATTTGGGGGGGTCTTTTTATTAAATCTCTTTGACAGGGGCTGCACACACAAAATTTATAGGGAATTAGCACAACTATATAAAGCAAAGACATTCCCCATTTAGATTATTAATGGAAATGAAGAATAATTCCCATAAGAACTAAAAATTACTAACTATAACAAATATTGTGCCAAATCACTAATAATTAAGAAATGAAAACCAACCCTGAGTTTTTACCTCACAATTATAAAATCTGAAAAAGATGATAAAATATAGAAAGTCAGTGTTGAAAGATCTATTGAAAGGCTGGCCATCATTACTAGTGATGATGGAACTGGGGAACTTGTTCAATCATTCTGTAAAGCAATTTGGAATCATGATCAAAAAATGATTAATATATCTAGATCATTTGACCCAGTGATCCTGCTGTTAGGCATATACTCCAGGAAACAAATTTTCAAAGTAGCACTTTTTTATAGTAGCAAAGAACCAGAAACAATGCACACATTAAAGTGGCAATGCTTAAAAAAACTATAGTCAATTAATGTAATGGAATATTACTGTACCATAAGTACTAATGTTTATGAAGAATTCAGAAAAGACAGGAAGGCTTATATGAAGTAAGCAGAATCAATATATAATAACTACAATAAAATAATTTTTTTCAAAGACTTAAATATCATATGGCTAACAATCAGTATTGAACCTGAAGATGAGCTCAGAAAATATACCTCCTTCCCTTTATTGAATGTGACAGATTATAGTTGTGGAATATTACATATACTGTCAGACATAGTTAATGTATTGGTTAGTTTTGCTACCCTGGTTTTTTTTCCCCTTTTTTATTTTTTAATGTTTGTTAAAAGGGTGGTTTACTGAATAGACTACGAAGAGGGATATATTTAGAAATTAATGTGATATAAAAATGAAAGGCATTGAGAAAATTTTCTTTGAAATTTTAAAATTTAAAATAAAATTTTAAAAACACAACGAGCTCAAAACAAGGAAAAAGAAAATGGCAAAACATATGATGGTTTTCTTTTGTGGACTATAAAACAGTAGCAATGACAACTTGTCCATGAGAATTGGGTATAAGCAAAATCATCAAGGTCAGACATAACAAAAAAGAAGAAGAAGTAGGCAGATTATAGTAATAAAAACAAAGGATAACCAAAAGAAAAATAACAAGGGTGCTATAATGGCAACCACTAAATAGTAAAAGAATCATTTGAAGACCTTGAGTACTTGGACAGTTCCTCTATTTAATATACATTAAGAAACAGACAACTATGGCAGATGAGAAAAATATGAAGGACTTGAGATCTGTTTAGGGAGAACAAGTTATCCCAACAGTGAAATCACAAATTTATCAAAGTACTAAAGGACCTCCACTATGGAGAAAAGAAAAAGGCTTTAAAGTTAAATAAAAAGAGATACTTGAGCAAAGACTCAAGAACCCAGAAAAACTAAAATGATGTGATATTTCCTTCTGTAAAATCTTTTTTTAAACCCTTACCATCTGTCTTAGAAACAATGCCGTGTATTGGTTCCAAGGTGGAAGAGTAGTAAGGGCTAGGCAATGAGGGTTAAGTAACTTGCCCAGGGTTACACAGCTAGGCAGTGTCTGAAGTCACATTTGAACCTAGGACCTCACATCTCTAGACCTTGGCTCTCAATCCACTGAGCCACCCAGCTGCCCCGTGTCAAATCTTTGAATCCAAGTGGAGCAGAGTAGAATTCTCTTTTCTTAGATATTTATTTTACAATTTGAAAAATGCAAGATTTATCTTTCTCATTTTTTTATACATAGGACCCAGCCCAAGAAAACGCTAACATAAAAACTAATCTTTTCAAAGGATTAGATAGTATTTAGATTTCTCCAAATAATTTGTTTCTAGTTAGAAATTCCAAAACTATTTCTCACAGTAGTCATTTTGTTCCATGATATCTGCCCATAATTACTCATTTTATTTTAGTTTTTAGTTTAAGTATTCCTGTTTGAATATCTACATTATTAGATGTAGGAAAAAATCATAACTAAAGGAGAGCAGTACACACTTCAGGTAATCTGACACCACTGCATCAGAATTCTTTATCTGTGCACTTTTCTATCTTTCTATAAAACCCTGTTCTAACTTTCTTCAAATCTGTTCACTCATCACTTGACCCTATTTAGAATGTTGTTTTGTTTTAGTGAGATCATTCCTCAATCCCAAATTTCCTATGTCAGCATTGCATAAACACTGCTGATTCTAGTTTTAACAAAAACTGCAAGTGTAAAACTTTAAAAAAAAAAAAGTGTATAAACTTTAGTGTATTACAATCTTTAGTATCAATACTATGTAAGTAGATCCAAAACACAAAATCAAAACTGATTTTCAACACATAAAATCTAAAATATAACTAGGAATAAGAGATAGGGACTAGACCTGTGATTTTATTGATAAAGGAACTCCCAGATGAAGATACTCTTTCAACTGATTCAAGTAAACATCTTGTCTGTACCTGAGAAATTAAGTGAAATCACTTAAACCCAAGTTCATACAACCAATAGCAAGAAGAACTTGAATCCAGATTTTCTTGATTCTAAAGTCAGCTCTCTATTCCCTATTCCTCAGTGCCTCTTATGAAATAAGTATTCTACAGTTTGCACAGTAGTTCTAGAATCCTTGAAAAGAATTCAAGGTGATTTGGGGTAAGCAAAGTATATGTGTGTGTGTGTGTGTGTGTGTGTATAAATATATATATATATATGTATACATATATATATATTCAATCTAATAATCAAGGCATAGTAAAACTTCAATTAGTAAATACTAACTTACCCTGCATACTTTAAAATACTTTAAAAGTTTACTATACTGCAGGTGGTGATTACAAGTAGTATCTGCATTTCCCAGATAAGGAAACTGAGGCTCAGAGAAATTAAGTGATCTACCTATTGTCAATCTGTTATCAAGCAAGCACCAGAGCCAGGACTCAAACCCAAGTCTCTTGGTTCCAAGTCCAATGCTCCTTACATTATACCATTCTATTAAGAAAATTTAAGATAAATTATGATAAATTAATCTTTCTGTCATCAGTATAATGTAAGCAAGGTTCCTAAAATAGTCACCCAGGTGAGGGGATGCCTGAAATCCTTCTAAAAATCTATTCCTTTGGATAAGGTATTGCCCTCCTCAAATGATTCTCCTTCAAAATGCAAGTAGTCTAGGATAGGCTGTTATATCAAAGTCAACTTAGAGTGATTCCACTAACTTATCTCCCTTCCTGAATAGAGCATCTAGGAGAGTTAAAAAAGTAAGAAGGGAGAGGGAAAGGAGGAGGAGAAGAGAGGGGAGGGGGAGGAAGAGGGAGAGAGGATGAAAAGTATGGAAAAATATGAGAAATGCTAAAAATAAAACTCATCTAGCCATGCCAGTAATCCCTGCTGCTAGAGGAAGCTAAATCTGCTGGGTCACTTGAACTTGAAAGTACTGATCTGAAGCAGGGCTAAAGCAGATCAAGTGCTCCAAATGCTCCAATTAAATTTGGTACCAATATAGTGAGACTCTAGGAGTGGCTGCCTAAGCAGGGGCAAGCAATCTCTGGTTAGAAAAATAGCAAGTGAAAACTTCTGTGCAGCTCTGTATTTGGAAGGAGCTCATCAGTCACTGCTATACTTTCAGCCTGGGTGAGATACAGAAACACAGTTCAAAAAATAAATTTAAATTTAAAAAATTAAAATAATATAAGCTTCATTTTATTTCATAAGATGTGTGGAAGACTGGGGGAAAATCTATATTGATCCAAAGATCAAACCCAGATGTTACTTTTAAAAAACTAAATTCTCAACATCAAGCATTCTTTTCATGATTTAACTTTTTTTCATGAAATCTTAGAGGTTATTTAGTCTACCCTATATACTTTACTACTAAATATGAAGTGGGGAAAATGTCAGTTAAAGATTCAAGATGGTTAACATTTTCCTGTACTGAGGATTATTCCACAGAATTTCACAAAAGATGTTACAAATATTTTATATATAAGGTCATATTTAAAAATTTTACCTCACCCAAAGGGAAGTGTCTCTAATAGAACTAGTAAGTCCTAAAGCACATATAAAGCTTTGTTTTGGAAAAAGAGGTTTAAAATATCAATATAGTATTTTTCTACATTGAAAAATCCTTTTTTTCCTACTCTAGGTATTTCTTAGAAATATCCATTGATTTGCTGATTCAGTTTGTCAACTAAATTCTTACAAAGACTGTAATACATTTTTTTAATCCTTACTTTTTGTCTTAGTAACAACTCTAAGGCATAAAAGTAAGGGCTAGGCAAATAGGGTTAAGTGACTTACCCAGGGTCACACAACTAGAAAGTGTCTGAGGTCAAATTTGAAACCAGGTCCTCCCCACTCTATCTAGGCCTAGCACTCTATCTACCGTGCCACCTAAATGCCCCTATATTATTAATCATCTTCTTTCTTAACTATACTAAAAAAAATGCACTTGGATTTTTAAAGTAAGATATGAATGCAGACATTTGAAATCACTCCAAGAGCTACATTTGACATTAGCCACTATTCAGTTTTAGGGTATTTGCTTTTTACACAGTTTCCTTAATTTCCAGAAATGACAAATGTGTACATAAAGAGAGGGAATAAGATTACCTACATATTCAACTAGTACAATCACAATTGAAGTGATTATCTATAAGGAAATTTTAATATATAATTAAGATTATTTAAAAACAATGATCTTTAATTATTAGAGATTTAGAACACCTTCTCATGTGCTTATTGATAGTTTTGATTTCTTTATCTGAAAATTGACTATTCATGTCCCTTGCCCATTTATCAATTGGGGAATGGCTTGATTTTTTTATACAATTGATTTAGCTCCTTGTATATTTGTGTAATTTAATTAGACCTCTGTCAGAATTTTTTGTTATAAAGATTTTTTCCCAGTTTGTTGTTTCCCTTCTGATTTTGGTTTCATTGTTTTTGTTTGTACAAAACCTTTTTAATTTAATATAATCAAAATTATTTATCTTACATTTTGTAATTTTTTCTAACTCTTGCTTGGTTTTAAAATCTTTCTTTTCCTAGAGATCTGACAAGTATACTATTCTGTGTTCACTTAATTTACTTACCGTTTCCTTCTTTATATTCAAGTCTTTCACCCATTATGAATTTATCTTGGTGCAGGGTGTGAGATGCTGATCTAAACCTAATCTTTCCCACATTGTTTTCCAATTTTCCCAGCAGTTTTTGTCAAATAGTGGATTTTTGTCCCAAAAATTGGGCTCTTTGGGTTTATCATACAATGTCTTGCTGACGTCACTTACCCCAAGTCTATTCCACTGATCCTCCCTTCTATCTCTTAATCAGTACCATATTGTTTTGATGAGGTATGAAACTCTCTGATTGGGTCAAGAAGGGATGCATTATATAAAGAAGGTAAATACCCTTCTGGGGACTCTAAATACCTGGGTGAATGTAAACAGTGTGTTATTTAGAATTTCTGGGGGTTCCATTTAAAAGTATTTGACAAACTTCCTGTGGACATGTGGGTGACTTTGAGACTACATTTCCCATGGTCCAGCTGGTTTCCTGTTTTGGATGACGTCTTCAAGGTAAAGCTCGTCTTTAAATATTGGGAAGTTGCTTTTAACTTCCTCTTTGATACCTGAGCGCACTCCCTGGGGAGGAAGAGGAATAGGGAAGGTATGGAACAAAATGGCCGAGGCGGCAATTTGAATTTTTTACAGGCACATGGTCGATTTATTCTATCAACATGGGCCTAAGTAAAATATTAGTTTTCCTCATAATATCAGCCTTCATCAATTTAAAAAATAACAACAGCTTAAAAGTCTTGAGATGGAGCCAGAAGAGCCACCAAGCTACAAGGGAACTAGTAATTCCCTTTGAACTTGGGGATAAAAGGGATAAAATTAAAAAGATATAAAAGGGAATGTATTCCCTTTACTTTTTCCCCTTCCCCAAATGACTCTGTTGGAGAGAGTGGACAAGTAGTAGAGAATGAATCCAGCTGGGAGCAGAGAAAATACCCTAAGGAACAAAAGATGTGGAGAAAAAGTCACCACCCACAGCAGGAGGCAGCTTCAAGGGGTATAACCCCTAGTGACAGGAAGAAGCACCAGCTATGGATTCAAGAAAGTACATTCTAGGAGTCTAATTGAGTGATTAATTCCTACCTTCTCCAACATCCCATATTCCATACATGTGCCAAACTCACTACCATTTTATTCCAAAAATTTTAGTCCACACACTTACTGAATCCATTTGTGGAAGTGTGCACCCCAAACTTTTAGGTGAATGTTCTAATTATACCACCTAATAAATGCTAATAAAGTTTACTGAGCTGTTAACTTGAAGGGCTCTGGTAGGTATTTGTAAACTACAGTAGCAGTAATAGAACTCAAAGGATTTTCCACAGATCCAGTTATAAAAGCCACCCCCTCTTTTGGGATCCAACTTTAAAATACAAATAAGAGTAGTCTCAAAGGAGTGTTAAAATATAAAAGGAGTTAAGTCTAAATCTCTTCTCTACTGCTTATTACCTATATAGCCTTGAATAAGTTATTTAACTTCTTCAGGCTTCAATTTCCTCATCTGTAAAATGAGGATTTAAGATAATTTTTAAAATGAAAAATCAAAAGATTAGAATAGGTCTTCCCACCTTAACTATCCCCACTCCAATTTGAACCTTACACCAGGGGGTCTTAAAAGATATAGAGAATGAGAATTGCTTTCCTGCAATTATGACTTTGCTCAGGCTTATTATCTAAGTGTGAAATACTCTTCCTAAGTTTACCTGACCCTAACTTATCCATCCTTAAAAGTTTAATTAAAATGCAACTTCCTGTATGAAGTATTCTTTGATACCTCTATATAGCAATGACAGTTTTCCCATCACTTTGGTGTCACGGGCATAACTTTGTTTTATGTCTCTAAAGTACTTAATTGGTATTGTGTAGCATGGCTACTTACCTGTGGCCTATCTCATTAGATTGACCGTGTAAAGATTATATATCCCCTAATACCTACCACAAGGTCCTTTATACACAATAGGTGATTAATAAAATATTACAACAATGAACTGTTAAACTTTTCTTCTTACTTGTCATTGGCCAAAGAATAGAAGCGCTTGTTCACACAGCCAATACACAAAAGGGTAACAGCATCCAAGTAAGAAAATATCTTCAGTAAGATCTCAGAGGGCATTCTGAGGAAAAAGTAGGGAGGGGAAGAAATATATGTTATCATCTGCAATTCAGCTTTCTCAGCTAAAAAAAAAAACCACCTAAGAATAATAATCATTCCCATCAACTGTAAATGAATGCAAAATTCAAGAAGAGAGGGAAGAAGTCTATTATGTGCAGGGCATTATACAGAGGATTTTACAAATATCTTATTTGGTCCTCACAACAACCGTGGTAAATAGATGCCATTATTATAACTATTTTATAGCTGATCAAAAACAGTATGACAGAGATTAAGTAATTTTCCCAGGCTCACACAGATAGTAAGTGTCTGAGGACAAATTTGAACTTGGGTCTTCTTGAATCCAAGCCCAGTGCTCTATCCACTTTGCCAACTAGCTGCCTTTAAAGGAAATTTGTATCATTGCTCTTTCTTGTTTTATTTATTGGAAAAAATCTTTCCTCATGAGTTTTTTTATAATTCAATGAAATAATCCAAAAGTATATCCTAAAAAACTATTTTTGTTAATGATAAACAAAATTCCAACTTTTACTTCTAGACCTTTGCCAAAACTCTCCCCATTAGTTCTTTCTTCTTTCCCTTAGAATTTCTCATTTTCTTCAAAGCTCAGATCAAGCATCATCTTCTTCATGAGAACTTTCCTGACCCCTTCCCCAGAAACATATCTTTGCCCAAGAAAATCATCTTGTATTTATTTTATACAAATTAATTACTCTACATAGTCTCCCCTAATTTACTCCTTTAAGGTAAGAACAATTTTTTTCTTTTTATTCCCAGTATGTAGCATAGTGCCTAGCACCCAACAAATTCTTCATAAATATCCAGACTCATTTTGGTACTTTTTAATCAGTATAATTTAGTATTTGTATCTCAGAGGATTTCAGAGAATCCTCTGGATAGGATACTACTGGTTTATATCAGGATTCATGGGATCATAAACTAGAAAACATATCTTTGTCTAATATGAAGAAAACTATGTTTAAAGTCTACTGGAAAATGATTTAGTATTTCCCCAATTTATGTGAAATCACATTAGTTACAGAGATCATAGACTTACCATTTGACAATCTTACCTTTCAAACCACATTCATCCATTTTTAACTTAATCCTCCTCAAGAGTAACCCCCAAACCTTTCAGATGACTTTCTTGATTCTTCAATGTGAAATCAGGTTCCTGCAAGGTTTGCTGAAGTGTTTTTAAGCATTCACTTGCCTAAGGAAAATATTTGGGCCTGAAGCTCTCCCAAGGTCCCTCCAGATAGATAGATCCTAGGATTCTGAGAAATATTACAACAATCTTATGACAGCCTATAGGGATCCTGACTTTAAGGACCACAGGAACAAGTTCAGCAAACCTTAAACAGAAGGATAAATACAAAATGGAAAAAGAAAACTACTAGGCAAGACACATTCTAACCAAAATTAAAAGATTTCCCTAATAATTCAACCTATTGTGATACAAAAGGGGAAAAATGTGGATGGATTTTCTTAAATCTTAATTATTACAGGAAATCGGCTGTCTGTGGTTTTGTTTTGCTTTTTTAAGGGCAGGGAAACTAAGAATATACAATTGGTGCCAGCTGTGTTTTCACAGAATGTCTGAGATGGAAAGAAACCCAGACACTATTGTCAGGGAATTTTCTCAACCAGGAGGACTGGAACTTCTTTGTAGAAAAGTATTCATTAGAGAGAGTAGGATACCTGTCAGTTAAAGACAGGTGGCCAAACTATAAGCAAAGAAAGGTATTAGCATGCTAGGGAAACTGCTGACCACAGCTCCAATAGCCTAGAGTACAGATTTAGTTTTTATAATTTTCTAGGCCTGCTTAGTGTTCAGAGCCAATCAGGCAGGGTTTGTTATCAGGATGAGAATATATATCTTGTTTCAGAGGAGAAGACAAGGAAAGATAACAAACACTTTTATAATTGTGAAAAAATTCCTTTTAGGCAAAACTTCGGGAATAAGATAATCATTTCTATAAGACTGCAGGTGTCTGTTATCCAAGGGCAATAAATAATTTTTAAAACAATGAATGAGACTAACCTCTTTACATAATTATATAAAATTTTTATTTCTCCTTACTTTCTACTATTATTCTACAAGAAAGTTAGGGGATTTCTACATTGTTAGCATATCAATATGTCATTAGTGATTGCAGTTCCTATTTTTCTCCTCTCTAGTTCTACCCTTAACTGCATTAGTACTATCATCTGCTCAAAATTCTTCAACAGTTCTTTGCTGACTATTGAGAGTATTTTAAAATTCCCTTGCTTGGCATTCAAGACTCTCAACAATCTAAAGCCATTCTAGATTGTTCCTCTCAAGATCTTCTATGCTCTAACTAAAATGAACATACCACTCTCCATAGAGTACGCTCATTCTCTTTGCTGTGTGTGACATGGAGTTGGTCTGGGCTGTCAAAGATTATGACAATAAAGGGCAAGATTTGGAAAGCTCTACCAGCTGGAAGAGTTTTAAGTAAGAGTTTACTGACAGCTTAGATGTCTTTCATCTAAGAACCAATTTAGCTAAAATTCACTGATGCTTATCACTAGGTTGAATGGAGTAATGGATTTTTCAAACATTTTTCTTGGACCCACAATAACAAAACCACATTTCCTTGAAGAACTGAAACATTTTTCTTAATGTGCTCTAGAATAAGTACTCCTGTCTACTAGCAAATAAAGCTGAAAAAGGCTCAGTATTTTTTGTTATTGTGTCTGAACTATGACTTAGTTCATTGGTAGAGAAACTGTTAGTGATGAAATTCCCTCTACCAATGTATATCAGCAACTATTTGGTAATTTATGTTCTTAAAGAGTTACCTGGTACCCTGAGAAATTAAGTGATTTGCCCAGAGACATGTAGCTATTATGTGTCAGAGGAAGCATTTAAATTCAGGTTTTCCTCAAACTTCTAAGTACCTCCTACTGAGCAAAATTACCCTGTATTTACTTTATATAGACTTATATGTGAACATGCTGTTTACCATCCAATAATACAGAAGCACCTTGTGCAGGTGGGAGTCTCTGGCTCTCTTTGCTCTGCTCACTTGACTGAAAGAATCCTTTTCTTTTCCCTCTCTTTTTGATTATTATTAAAGTCTTATATATTTTTAAATACTAGGAGTATTTATTCATTTTTACTCCTACAATTTTTTGGCAACCATGAAGGGATTTCAGAACTAAAGGAACCAGGTTTCTTCTCCTGCCATGGTTGTCCCTCTTCCCTCTCCCTTCCAGAAACCCTTCAGAACTTTCCCAAACTCACTGCCTACAACTGCCCACCAGGAGAGCCAGACAGCTGGGCCTCTCTCTCTCCCAGAGGCTGTTCCTGCTAACTCTTTCTGCTGCTTGTTTGCTGTTACTGCTACTGGTAAGCTTTAAACTCCCTGTCCCCAACTCCAGCCCAGCAGAGGGGAATCCCTTACCAGACAGCTGGTTAGCTCCTAGACCAGGGGTCAGCAACCTTTTTGGCCATGAGAGCCATAAATGCCACATTTTTTAAAATGTAATTTCGTGAGAGCCATACAGTGCTCACAGTGCACGCTCCTGTAACAGTGCGCACTCCTGTAACAGCACCTGAAAAAAAAATTGACTTTATGGCTCCTGCAGAAAGAGCCATACATTGCTGACCCCTATCCTAGACCATGCATGGGATGCTTGTCCTCCCTCCCAACTCCTTTTTCACCCACCCCAGCTTGCTTCCTATAACTTTCTTATAGCTAAAATCTTTTCCCACTCCACCTAAGAGGTGCCCTTGTCTCTAAAACCAGCTCAAAATCCTTGCCTTAAAAACCGCCTCAACCCTGCCTTTGTAGCCAGATTTTCCATACTCCCACCTCCACAACCTTGAGGTCAAAGACTTTCATTTTTGTCTTTGTAATCCTACAATCTGGCAGAGTGCTTGCCATATAGCAGACATACAGAACTATAGTTGTTGACTGACTGCTGACTCTAAAGCCCTTCTCTATTCATTAGATGCCACACTCTCATCAGTGAATTAGGTATCCATTTGCCACTATAGAAAGTTTTTTTTTTTCTTAGCATTTGACAGAGATTCACTTTACTTAGAATGTTTAAACTTCATTAGACTGAACCTCAATGACACAGTTAAAAGGAAACAAAATTCTCTTCCCCAGAAAAGCTTCAGAGTCAGAGATAGTAAATGATTTATGAAATAATATATTTTAATCATTACTATAGGAAAGATATGTTGTGTATCTGTATATTTATACATGTTAATAATACATACATATAAAATGCATATTTAACATACCAATACTTCAATGGAACTGTGATTTCATTACTATGACTATTTCCTCCAAAAAATTGTAGACTGATTTTATCCCATTCATGCTTATCCTTGTATAAATTCTGCATAAATGACCTAGCCAAGATACATCTAGTTATCCCTTCCCCTAGGTTAGTGATGGCAAACCTTTTCAAGACAGAGTGACACCCCCCAGAGACCAAATGACATGCCCTGTCCCCCCAGAGACAGAGTGCTGCCCACCCACCCACCCAGGGGAGAGAGGAAGTGCTCTCATTGGGCTACTGGGCAGGAGGAGCAAGTGATGAGAGAAATGTCCTCAGCGCAGGTGAAAAGGGGAAGGGGAGTGAACTGAGCCCTCTACTCCCTTCCAGCTCTGCCACCCAGTAGCCGCCCACTTTAACCCTTATGCACTCCCATTGGACCACTAAGCAGAGAAGTGGGTGATATGAAAAAATGTCATTAGGCATGATGGAGAGGGGGACAGGAGCAACTCCACCCAAGTCCCTTTGACTTGCTAGTAATGAACTTTGCCAGGGGGAGAGGGAGAACACTTGTGCCCACAGAGAGTGCTCTGCATGCCATCTGTAGCACCTGTGCCAAAGGTTCTTCATCACTGCCCTAGGTCCTTTAAAATTCTGTGGGTACTGTTATTCCTTCCTGCTAGGTACAATTTAATTCCTAATAACTAACTAATATCATCTTACTCATAACAGTACCAGTATAGCACTGTCCCTCAATCCTTGTCCCACATTCTTTTCTAATTTATCTTGTATGTTTTGATTTATATGTGTTCTTCACATTAAAGATATATATTTCTTAAGAATAGGATCTGATTTTTAGTTTTTCTTTGTATCCTCAGTACTTAGTATACTACCTAGAACAGATAAGTATTTGATAAATTGATGTTATTTCCCAAATGCTTTTCATCCTGATATTTCCTGAACATAAATCATTCCAAAGATTGCTCATATATCCATGGTGGGTATGTCCATTTCCATTTGGTTCAGACACAATTCTGATACTTTGGAAATTATGGTGCTCTATATATTGAAGCACCAACAGAAGAGTACAGTTAAAAAGTTAGGGTTTCACACCTGGAAGTATCTTGAGATTAATGATGGTGCTACAGTAATTCTCATATGCAATTGTACCCACTTGATTTCTCTTATTCAATCTTTGTTCAAGCTTACTGTTGATTTGCAGTCATTATCTAACAGAAGGGAAGGGATAGAATAAGCATTTATATTAGTGCTACCACATGCTATGCTAATAAGCATTTTACAAATCTTATCTCTTTTAATCAATTCTATCAAAGACAGATGTATCTGTAAACAAACTCAGGATTTCCTATTGTAAAAGTGAAATTTGGGAAATGCCATCTAAAAGTATATATATTTTCTATGGACACGTGGAAATTATCAAACTACATTTCCCGTGGTCCCGTGGTCCAACGGGTTTCCGTTTTCGGTTCTTTGGGCGTGGGGAGGCCTACGTCTCCACACAGAAGAAATCTCCTGGGTTGGGGGGAGTGGCCTCTTGGCTAGCAGGCTTGGGGAGAGATGAGAGGTAACAAAATGGAGGCGGCGGGTTTGAATTCTTACAAGCATGTGGTCTAATAACTTTATCTATCAGCATGGCTTTAATTAAAATACTAATTTATATTATTATTTCAGTCATAATTATTTTTTATCCTTATACTATCCACTTGCAAAGGTTTTTTTTCTCCTTTCGTGGGTGGGTGGGTCAACTCATTTGAATGTGTGTAAATTTCACCAAAGAGGCCTACTGTACTTATATGGCTTTATACATTTTGGTGGCATTATTTTCAATCAATTGTTATATTCCTTTCATTCAGATGTCATATAAATTCATCCTCAATGCTTTTTATAATGGTGTCACATGTAACAAAAATTTATTCTTTGTATAATTTGGTCTGGTCCAACACTTCTTAATAACTTTATCCTTTTAAGTGTCATTTCTACTGCTCTTCAAATAACATATTGGGTTTCAAATCCCCCTATGGTAATTCCATTGCTAAGTCACTATAGAAATGCTGACAAATCTCATGTTCCATCTGTTTGTTCTCTCTCCAAGCCTACTCTGAAAATGTTCTTCAGATACTCTGACTTAGGAGTATCTAACACCAAACTTCCAGCAAATTTATTTCCTTTCCACTACTTTTCCTTATTCTGTGAGCTATTACTCACAATCTAGCATTCCATATTTTCCATAATATTTTATAAATGACTTCATACTATAAACTTGTTTTGCTTTTGGCTAATATGTCTCTGCTTGGTAAAATAAAGCGTTTGCTGGCTGCAGCAGCTCATGGCTTCTTTCAGGATCCTAATGCAACCTGCTGTCTTCCAGTTTTGTTTACAGCAAGAATGCTTATAGATGTAACTCAATTTTTTCCACTAGTATGCCAACTAATTTGTTGATGTTCTATTAAAAGAACTAACAATTAATTAAATGTTTATAGTTTTTATAATGAGTTGTTCTTAGTGTTCTCTCTTCTCCCTTTTATGCCATAGCAGAAAAGGCCTGAACTGGAGTGATGATCATTTTTCTTCATTCCCTAACTTGTCATGGCTAATTTCAAAACCTAGTGGTACATTAATGGCAAGTATCTCCAAAATGAACTAGGCTGGTATTGAAACAAAAGACTGAAAGCTTTTACATTTTAGTATAACATTGTTGTTGTTGCTCCTCAGGCATATCCAACTCTTCATGACTCCATCTGGAGTTTTCTTAACAAAGATACTACAGTGGTTTGCCATTTCCTTCTCTAGCTCATTTGACAGATGAAGAAACAAAGGAAAAAACAGCATTAAGTGACTTACCCAGAGGCACATAGCTAGTGTCTGAGGCTAGATTTGAATTTGGGTTTTCCTAACTCCAGGCTGAGCACTCTATGTACTCAGCCACTTAGCTGCCCTTAGTTAGTATAACCTACAAGACTTTAAATTCCACATATGACTTCAAAATTTCAAGATCATCTCCCTACCACAAAGAAGCCCCAAGGAGGTCTCTATGGGAAATATTGAATACATTTACTTTTCTTTTTAAATCAATATGATTCAAAGAAGCTTGGAAATTAATCTAAAACAAAGAAAACACTTCAAAAAGAAAGCAAGTAGAATTACTTGGAACCATCATTAAATGTTTCAAACTACAATTCAGTAAAAACCCTTATGTAACACATTTTATAAAATAGACATCATTAATTTTATTTAAAAGATTTTAATATATTTATAAGGTAAACAACTGACCACAAATTTAAAGGTAAGCAAGCTTAGAACCACAAAGATTAGAGCAAAGAGAGATTCAATTAGCACAGAAGGCAATAATAATACCAAAAAGTGCCCACTACTTTGTTATGTTTTCCCTAGTTGTCAAAACCAGCAGTAAATATGGAAGCAGAGAAGGAATCGAGCATGAAATTTCATAACAGACAATAATTCTACCAACTACATGTCAATTCCAAATAAAACTAAGAAATAAATATTCACAAAATATTACTAAGTCTCCAAAGGGCTGCTTCTAATTGCCTTCCATGAAGTTTCTGAAGTGTATTCACTGAGGCAGCTAGTTGGTACAGCAGAAAGATGCTGGGCATATGTCAGGAAGCACTAGTTTAAATATAGTTTCATATGCTTTGCTAAATGTGTGACCCTGAGCAAATCACTATCCTCTGTTTTCCTTAGTTGCCTTAACTATAAAGTGAGAATAATGTCAGAACCTACTTCCCATGGTTGCTATGATATCAAATGAGAAAATATTTGTAAAGTGCTTAACACAGTGCATAGCACATAGTGGATGCTTAATAAATATTTATTTCCTTCCCTTCTCTTTTACTCAATACTACTTATCATCAATGATATGTTATGCTCTTATTAAAATTATTTCACCTGGTGGGATAAAAGAGAAATGGAAGGAAAAAGTTACGGTTTTTACAGAAGTTTAAAGAATGCAATAAGCTAAATCTATTTCTTAACCAAGAAAGCAAAGCTTACAAGTTCAACTTTATTTTTTAAATACTTATTGAAAAATCAAAATACAGAAATATCCTCCCCCTCCTCTGCTAACTTGTATTATTGCACACTATTAAAAACTAGCATTAAAAATTATTTCTTCTTAATTTCTCAGTAAAATTTGTTATACATGCATATATACATATATACTAGAATACAAATGTGAGATCTTGGTATCTACCCTGGTATCCAATTATTTTTCAAATTCATATTAGATAATTATATGCTTCTTCCTAACATCTCAAAGAATATTTTATACAATCACAAAATAAAAGCTCCTGTAAAAGGTTAAACTTGCTGTTGAAGCCCATATTCTAAAGGAAAGATGATCTTCCAAACTACCTAACATCAAATAATTCAGAAGAATACTCTGCTTTCAAAGCAAAAATTCTGCTTTCTCCCTTTTCCACTAGACTCTACTCAGAGGAGATAATAAATGTTTTTAAAAAAATTTTAATGACAGGAAAATTACATTTACTTGCTACTTTTAGAGGTATAGTTTCAGAAAACTAGTTAAATGATGACAGGATGATGACTCACATCAACCCCTCTGTACTGTACATTCATCCCACATCCCTCCTTCTATTTTTAAAGAGCTCAAAACCAAAATAGCAACTTGATATATACAGTATCATAACCCTCCCCCAACATCTTCTTCCCTCCTAAAAGGAATGACAATCAAAATGACAGACTACTTCTGTTACTTACCCTTCTATATGCATAGAAAGTTTAGAGAATGTCTTCGCACAGTGTCTTTCACACATGGTAGATTGCTCTGAAGGTTTAGGATTAAGCATGACATCTGATCCCTTACTGAAAATAATCAGGAAGAAATTAAAGTTATACAATTACTGAATGATATAAATTTCAGATGCAAACAATAAATAAAGGTAATACATGAATTTTAGTATAAAAAAATATTCCAACAGAAGTAAGAATCCATGGCACCAAAATTGATCATTGGGGTGACATTGGGACAAGTTAAATCACCTTTCTGAGCTCAAGTATCCTCACCTGTAAAACAGAAGCAATCATACCTGAAATACCTGCATCAGGATTGAGAGAAGAATCAAATAAGATATTGAACTATACATGAAGATCTTAGTAACTGTAAAGTACTATGTAAGTAAAAGGTCCTATAAATTTTAACTTGAAGGACTCAAACTATGAATGTCACTCATCAGATAACTATATTGTAGCTAAGAAGCCTATGAAATATTGTTTTCCAAGATGAATAAATAACAAACTAAAATCTATTCTTACATTTCTGTTCTCATCCTGAAAGATTAACAGCTACTTATTCAAAGTTCTTAATACAACAAACAGGTATTTTTCAGTTTTTAAAATGCCTTGAGGGAAAAAAAGCAAAATAACTCACTTAGTTGTTTAAAAAAAAAAAACTGCCAGAGGATGACTAACAATCCTAGCAATTTGCTATCATCAAGGAAAGTATTCTGGATTTGGAATAAGATTAACCTAATATGAAATGACATGGTATATAACAGTTAGGATATAAGATCTTTGAAGGAATGGAAGCATTTATTTTTGTCTTTATATTCCCAGTATTTAAGCATAGGACCTGGTATTCAGTGATATAAAATACTTGTTGAATGGCTAATATGGAAACATGTTGAGTGTGATTTCACATGTAGAATTGAAATATTGCCTTCTCAAGGGCTATATGAGGGGCAGGAATAAGAAATGGAATTTGTAACTCAAATTCTTGAAAAAATGTAGTTGGGAAATATTTTACAAAATAAATAAAAATATATTTTAAAATATTTGTTGATTGAGTCAAGAGAGGTCTGGGTTTAAATTCCTACTCTAATGTTCACTAAGATATTATAGAGAGCTGAATCACTCTTTTTCATTGTAAGATGCAATTGATGATATAGGATCACTTTCCTACTTGGAGTTATGGTGAGGAAAGCAATTTGTAAACCTTCAAGAACTATTTTGTTAACTATAAAAATAAAGCATGAAATTGGAATTGTGTCAATAAGATCTGCTGTTAATCTCTTATAGACACTGACTAGTTCCAAATTTAGCCATAACAACGATATGTCTAATTTTAATAGCATGTGATGGGAAAAAAACGCAGGAGGCTTATTTTTTTCCCACTTTTTTCACTCTGAAGGAATCTCACAGAAAAATGCAACTCTAGACCTCTAATTTACAATTTCAACAAAGAATTCCTGAAATTCACTAGAATATCCCCTTGTACATACATATTTTTACATAATTACTATTTCTTTTATAAAAGAAATGGCTTATTTACAATAAATAGTGAATAAAAGGCCTAAAAAATACTAAGTATTCCCAAAATGGAACTAAAATGGATAGGAGTCATCTATGTATGATAACATTCCCAAACACCGGTGGCCTACAAAAAAAAGGATAGAAAAGCTTAATAAGAAATAAATATTCATACTCCTTTTGTACTAACATTTCAAATTTGGTAATATTTCCCATATGAAATTCTTTCAGAGTTTTTATGAAGTGCCTTCCTCACAACAGCCATATGAGTAAAGTAGTACAGGTTTCATCTTCATCATCAATTTAAAATTATGAAATGGAGACTTCCTTCATGCTTACTGGCAAGTAAAGAGCAGAAATGGGACTCAAATCCCAGTTCTCTCAAAATACAATGATCTTTTTACACAAAACTGAGTTTTAGAGCTAAAATAAAAATACAGATCATCTTGTCTAGCCCCTTCATAAAAAAAAAGGATGGGGGTCAAGAAAAATCTTTAGACAAAGAAAAGTTAACTAGCAGCAAAGCCAGTACAAGAATCAGTGTCTCTTGGTTCCCAAATTCTTCCCTGTATATTATCCTTTCTTAACTGTTGAGCACTATTAAAAAACACACATCTTTCACTTCACAAAATTTATTAACTATATATTTTAAGAACCATCCAATTAACAAAAGAGCAAGTTCTTTGTCTTCTAAATGTGTGTCCATTACAGACCTTGCTTGCATTAGGTAAGATGTAAGCACGACTCCTGGACAGCATATTTTCTATCCAAAATGAAAATTTTAGTTGAAAGGAAAAATATGTCACTTTATGTTGTGAAGTGATGATGCCCTTTGAGCTATCACTTGTCAACAAGCACTATACAGAAGAAAAGAAAACTGGTTCTGGATCCTGGTCTTTAAAATATACTTTACCAAAATGAACTACAATAAGAAAAAAAAATTTTTGAAAATTTTTCTATTATATTTCTTCTTCTACATTTCTAAAATTTTAGACATTTTGAAATTTATGGATTCTCATAAGCCTACCCTTTATTTAAAAAGAATAGTTTTCCTATTTTGTTTTCAGATGCTAAAAAATAACCAACTGCCTGGACAACAATCAACAAAAAGTTTCTTAGTAATTGTCTTCCTTTTACCAGGCTGAACATATAAATCACAGGTTACATTCAAGTTTCCTGTACCAAACATAATAAAAAGCACTATAATTACATCATTTTGTCACTAAGTTCACTCAACTTAAAAAGCATTGAGAGGCTCAGGATATAAAAATCTGTTTTCTCCTTTAAAAAGGACACTAAAAAGTCTAATTTCACTAACAGTGGCAAACTGATTTAAAATCCACATTTCCAAATTGAGTTGCAGGGCATTTATCTTCTAAACAAGTTATTAGGGGCATTCTCAATATGCTATTTATCAACGAGTTCATAGTATTTGTAATTCCTGTGGCTACTCAGAAACTGTTTTAAGAACTCAGAAAAATTTTACAATCTGAGAAATAGGAAATATGGGAAGTAATACAGCAATATGATACCCCTCTACCCTATGAGGATCTATTGACCCAGTGGGAAAGACAAGCCATTACAATGCCAATAAAAGACAAGAGGCTCATTATCTAAGAAGGATATTCTAATTGCAGTTTTAATTTAGAAGGCATTCTCATTCAAAGCCCATCTCTGCCAAGTGAGAGCTACCTCTTCTAATCTGGGAAGAGTCTTTACTTTGGTCACCTAGAACAGCTGTAAAAAGCTTAGTTTCACCCTATTCTGTCTTCTTTCTTTTCCAATACTCTCTAAGATGTATCCCAGGGGAACAAAAAAAGCTTCAAAAATAAATGAACCCAAAAATAAGAAGCAACAAGAGCAAAAACAAAAGTCACAAGGGCAAAGAAATAGATACTTCTGCACCATATCATGCAGAACTAATATACTGAAATAATCATAATCATCTTATTTACATAGCACCTACTATGTGCCAAGCACTATGCAAAGCTCTTTATAAACATGAGCTCAATGTATCCTCAAAAAATTCCTAGACAGTACATGCTACTATTATTCCCATTCCATTTTATTGTGGCAGAAGCTGAGGCAAATTAAGGTTAGGTGGCTTGCCCAAGGCCACATATCTAGCGTCCGAGGCAAGATTTTAAGTCACATCTTCCTGACTTCAGGTCCAGTGCTCTATCCACTGCTCCACCTAGCTGCCTCCTAAAAGAAGAGTTCTGTACCAAAAGGGTGTGTTGAGTGTTATATAATGATTCCCCAAAGTATCTGCTTTAGAATTTGTGATAGACAGCAGTACTTACTCATATTAAAATGCTACCAGTGGTAACAATGTGATACAGTAGAACCAGCAATGTATCTTAAATCAGAGGATATGGGTTCTAATCCCAAATCCATACTTTTATTAACTTTGTGATTTGGGAGCAAATCATTCAACCTCTCAATTTACACAATAACTAAAGTAGGGATACTTAACATTTGCACTAGTTATCTAACTCAGTTGTGGCAAAAATTAAGCAAAGATATATGTAGATCAATCAAGCAGTTATTAAGCATCTAGTATGTTTCCAGGTACTGTGATAGGTACTAGGGATACAAAGATAAAAATGAAATACTCTGTGTCCTTAAGTAATAACAAAGTATTGGGAAAGGTATGTGCACATATATACAAAATAACACAAAGCAATTTCAAGAGGAGGCCTTAACAGTGAGAGAAATAAGCAAAGTACAATCTAAATGTACATTGTTGTCAATTTTACATATTAGTAGTAGTTACTGACATGGTCAAAGTCATAAACATTTCCATCATTTATCTACACTGTCCAAGGGTAGCGCTGCTACATCCAATTACTTTTTCTCCATCCTCATTCTTCTTGACCGTTCTGCAGCATCTGACACTGGACCATGCCCTCCTAGATTCTTCTCTAGATTTTCTGCTTTCTCCTACTTCTGAGTTTTCTTTGATGAATCATGACCCATTTCCCTGCCCCTTTGCATGAATTCACCCAGAGCTCTTTCCTAAAGGCCTTTTCTCTTGTTTGTATACTTTGGCAGGGATTTCATCATAGTTGTCTTCTCTATCTTGAGCTCCATTCTGCAATCATCACACCGGCTAAACATCAAGATATGATCACCAGGTTGTTCCATAAGTAATATGTCTAAACCACAACTCGTTTTCTTCCCCCATCACCCTGCACCACAATCCAAGCCTCTAACTAATATAGTTATTTCTGGTCCAAGCAACATAATCCTTCTGGTCACCCAATTTTTTTGAATGTTGCAACCTCTGGATTATTCTTGACTCTTCCATTTCTCTCATCCTCCATGACAAATCAATTTTCAAGTTCTACTAATTTTACCCCAACTTAATTCAACAAGCACTCATTAAAAACCAACTACACACCAAGAACTTTGCAAAGTCCCTATACTCGGGGAGTATGCATTCTGGTGGGGGAAAAAAGAACAAATACACTGATTATTACAAAGTTATTTCTGGAGAAAAGAAGACGGCAACTGGGGTTGCAAGAGAATTAAAGATAGCTTTCTTATAAGAGGTGACTCTCAAACTGAGCTTTAAAGAATGACAAGGACTCTGGGAGGCAAAAATTATAAGTCAGTACATTCCAGGCATAGGGGCAGGATTTGCAACAGAACTTCAGAGACAGTAAAAGAAACATATTTTTGAATAGCAAACAGGCCAGTAGGACCACTATGAATGCAGACATCAGGAAGAAGAGTAATGTACTACAAACATGGAAAAGTAGGTTGGAGTCAGACCATACGGGACTTTAGAAAGCAAACATCAGAGGAGCTAAACGATCCCTCACCTCTAATCCATCCTCTATTTTACTCCCAAACTATTATGCCCTATATGTAATATCCTATCTATTGCCTCTTATGCATTTACCAAAGCTGTCCTATAGGCCTAAAATGCAATCTCTCTTGCTGGCTCCATCTCCTGGAATTTCAACTTTCCTTAAAGGCTGGACTCTGTTGTCACTTCCTAGACAAGTCTTTCCCTAGTGGCCCAAAAGTTGTTCTCCTATTCCTCCTCTCCTAAAGAAATTACTTTTGTCTATTTTCTTTCATCTCCAGTGGGACATAAATGTCTTGAGAGCAGAGAATGTTTGATTTCTGCCTGTGTATGTTCCACAGACTTCTCCAAACCTAGCTAGCACTGGGAAGATGCTTGCTGAATTGAATTTATATCATCTCTTAAATAAATATTCTTATGCTTTGCATACTAGGAATCATTTAAGTATTTGGATGGGTTAATTCAAGACCCTTCTTCCCCTATGTTTTAATAATATGTCAAAAAAGGATAGGCAGTAATCCCAAGTTCCTCAGCAGCCTAGACCCCTTCATATTTGGTATAGACAAAAGTACAAATGGCACAGAACTTAGTTTGGAAAAAAGGCTTTGGGGAACAGTTTCCTTTTAGACAGTCACCAGTATAAGCTTCCCTGGAGTTTGACTGATACTAAGCACAGATTTCTGGTAGCCAGGGTCTCTCTTCATCCAAGTCCAGTCAGGTTGAGATGGTGAAATTCCTTGGGCCTTACTGGAACTTTCCATTAAACAAAAAAGACGATATTTCTTCAAGTTTCCTCAAGATTTCTCCAAGAGTTCAGCAAGTGATTTGAAAGAGCTGGAAGAATAAAAAGACACTAGCCAGAGGGCCTTAACTTGGGGCCCATAAATTTGTTTAGTTTGTTGTTTTTTGGTAATTGTATTTCAATATAATCAGTTTCCTTTGTAAACCTGTTTTATTTTTATGCATTTAAAAACAATATAAGACTATTAAACTGTGCAAAACCCTTTGACCCAGCAATACCACAACTAGGTCTGTATCCCAAAGAGATTTAAAAAAAAGGAAAAGAATTTAAAATCTTTCAAATATTTACAGCAGCTCTTTTTATGGTGGCAAAGAATTGTAAATTGGGGGATGCCCATCAACTAGGGAATGGTTTAACATGATGCAGTATATGATTGTAATGTAGTACTATCACTGCTACTTGAGTAGCAGAATAGTTTTGGAAAAATCTGGGATCACATATGAATTGATGCAAAGTGAAATGAGCAGAACCAGGAGAACATTGTTCAGAGTAACAGCAATATTGGTCAACTGTGAAAGATTTAGCTACTCTAATCAATAATACAATCATCCAAGAAAATTCCTATGGGCTTATGACCAAAAAAAAACAAACAAAAAACAAAAAGCAAAAAACTGTCCACCTCCAGAAAGAGAATCTGAGTGTAGACTGAAGAATATATTTTTCATTTTATTTTCTTTACTTTTTTTTCAACGTGGGTTAACAATGAAAATATTTTGCAGGACTCCACATGTATAATTAATATATTGCTTGCCTTCTCAATGGGAAAAGGAGGGAGAGAATTTGGGAATCGAATTTTGAAAAAAATGGATTTTAAATATAATTAATATGTTTCAGAAATCAATAAAAGTAAAAATAATATGAGAAGAGGTCCACAGGTTTCAACAGACTGACAAAGAGGTCCCCAGTACCGAAAAAAAAACCAACAAAAAACACCTAAAGGTTAAGAACTTCTGCTAGATAGCTGACACGAATGAAAGAACAGACAAGCTCCCAAGAGAAGGGGTTTCTAATCTCTGATCCTCTCTTGACCTTAGTTTCCTCATCTATAAAATTGTCCTTGATGACCACCTGCAATCCCTTCAAGCTCTAAATCTAAGATCCTTATGTAACCCTACCCCAAACTCCCAATCTGGCCACACCCCTCCACTAAACCAGAAGGCGACCAAGTAGAGGTGACAGACCCCTTCCCCCAGTCCTTCTCACGCGCAAGCGTGGGGTGTGGTTCTCTTCCCCAGAGTCACGAGGTCTCAGTGGCCTAAAGGCCAACTCCAAAAGGGAGGGGCCAGTCTCTTTCCCCTCCCCCCCCTTTCCCATCCCCCTCCAGTCCTCTCTTCGTCCCCTTCCTCTCCCTTTGCCCTTCCACCCCAGCTAGGTTACCTGGGCCGCCGGAAGAAATAGGGGCCCGGAGCCCTGCCAAGGGGCGCTGGAGGGGAGGCCCAGCCAGTGTCGACGGGAGGGAGGCGTAGCTGCCACGGGATCTCCTCGGCCGCCCGCACCAGCCCCTTGCAGTGCTGCCGGAGGATCCAGCCCCGTCCGGTCGCCATGGAGACGCTAGAACGCTGGCCCGGGCGGGACGGAGCCCGAGGGTGGCCCGGAGCCCAGATGGAGGGGAGGGGCTCGTCGCCTTCCCCCTTAGGAGGAGGAGGCCGCTGCGCCAACAACCGTCCGCGACTCCACGCTCACGGCCCCCGCCCGCCGCCGCTTGCCGAAGTACTCCGGGCCCCCGCGGAAATTTCTTCCTCAGGCACCCGGCCCCATCACCGCCTGCGGCCCGGCCGTTTTCCTCCGCCCGCCGGCCCCTGGCGCATAGGTCGCTCTTGGGTACTACTAGTCGGCTAAACGGGTGGGGTAGGGTGGGATGGGGCCGGTATTATTGCCCAGTTATGAAGTTGCTGTCCCCAAGGGACCTTGGGCAAATGTATGGACAACTAAAAGAGGCCCTGGGGTAATTGATGGGGGACCGTTGGGGGAGGAGAGGGAAGGAGAGAGTCCTGACCTTTCCCGTTGTAAAACAGTCCCCTAATGAAAAAAAGACCTTACAAATGCTCAACGAAATTCCACGGAAGAGATGGAGTTTTTTAAGATTTGACGAAATCGATAACCCATTAGCTAATCTGATGGGGTAGGAGGAGGGGGGAGGGGAGGAAAGAAAACCAAATAGGCAAATAAAAGATGAATAATGTGAATACACAACAGAAAGAACATTTTTAAATTATAAGAAAGTGCTCCACACAACAATACATATTACAAAACAGAGATTTCAAAGGAAATTGATAAATGTCTAAAAAAATATAAAACACACCAAAACGTTCCCGAATGATGACGTGCCCCTGTGCTGCCAGGCTTGTGCTTCATCTTATGCGTGGATTATATCTCCCCGACATCATGTAAGCTCCTAGAGGTCAGAAACTGCTTCATCCTTGTCTTGGCACGTGATAGGGGCTTAAAAATGTCGATTCATTCAAGCATCTTTGTATGATCTCATATTCCCTCACATCCGCCCGGTAGCCTTGCCACAGTCTGGCAGTTCACTACATCTCTCCACTAAACAAGCAGATCTCCTTTATGAGGAGGAGTCTGAGGGTTTTTATGCAAATCTATATATAAGCATACAATGTTTTTGTTGTTCAGTCGTTTTCAGTGGTGTCCAACTCTTCCAGACCCTGTTTGGGACTTTCTGGCAGATACTGGAGTGGTTGCCTTTCCTTCTTTGGTGCATTTACAGATGAGGAAACTGAGGCAAACCAGGTTAAGTGACTTGCCCAGGGTCCCACAGCTAGTAAATGTCTGAGGACAGATTTGAACTCATGAAGATGAGCTGTCTGGTACTCTAAGATCCTGTGCCATTAAGCTGCCCCTAAGCAAATAACTTAAGTAAACTAAAGCAACACATTTGTTACTACTTTTCTAGTATTTTTTTAATAAAGTACTAATAAACTGTAACAATTCTTAGTAACATTTTGTCATGTATTTTTGTAAACAAGTAGATACTAATCAGTATAATTGTAAAATATTTTCATAATATTGTAATTCCTAATATGCTAAGTGTTGATAAATATATTGAAATTGGCTTAATTCAGGGCAGCAAAGTGTTGAAGTGGATAGAGCCCTAAGCCTGATATCAAGAAGACCCAGAGTTCAAATGTAATTTCAGATACTTAGTAACTCTGTGACCCTGGGCAAATCACATAAACCTGTTTGCTTTGGTTTCTTTATCTATAAAATGAACTAAAGAAGGAAATAGCAAACCATTTCAGTATTTTTGCTAAGAAAACCCTGAATGGGGTCAGGAAGACTCTGAGAGGCCTGAAATGAATGAATAACATTATCAAGAGAGTCTTTAATTTCCTGTGTGTGTTTGTGGATATATATATGTAAAGAAAATGATATTTGTAAAGATGAAGAAGCCCTAGCTTATGCTTCAGTTTCCTAGTTGGTAAACCAAGGGTTTGAGCTAAACACTCTCCATGATTTCTTCCAGCTTTTAATAGTCTATGATTATAAATTTTAAACCTGATGTCCTTGGATTGGTGTTTATGTAAATGGTTCTTGGTCTTTTGAAGTAAAAATGCTGTCAGTACAGAGTATTTAACAGAAAACTTTACTGCTAATTCATCTGCTTTGATCTGTGAAGTATATCCTGGTTTTACTGAAGTATGGGAACACCAAGACATAAATAATTTGCCCATAATCTGAAAAAAAAAATCTGTGAATGAGCAAGGATTAAGAATTAAGCCAATTTCAATTTACACAATCTTTTTAATTTAGGGTACTGAGAGATTTGCCATTTATAAATTATTAGCTATCCACACGACACTTGATTTTGTAAGAGATTTAAGGGACAACGCGGAATTAAACTGAGGAGAAGGGAGAGAAAGAAAATTTTAAACTTGCCACAATTTGTTTTAATGCATAGCCCACTCCGATACTTCAACTACGTGCAACCCATACTTCTTTCAAACCAGAGACTAAGAGGTGTCGAGGGGGTTAATTTGAGCTATATACACACACACACATTGCATTGTGGAATTTGTAGTCCGTTTTTACTTCCCTACTGCGGACAAGTCTATCAATAATGATGTCTACAAACTACTCTTCCCAGGGATCCTCGGTATTTTCCAGGAAACTTTGGAGGTACAATGGCTGGGACTGGGGGCTGGGGGGAGATGTGAAAGTCTGTGAGCGGTATGTAAAGTTGTTTCTAATAAAGTAAGGAGAAGGCAATAAAGGAAAGTAGGTAGAAGTTAATTTTTCCACAGAAATCTTAATTTTAATTAGAAATCGCTACTGCTCACATTTCTGCATGAACCTTGTGTAGTCTTCCTCCTTGTGGCTTTAGGGTCACTCACTGAAGACCACGGGAGGTGTCTGGGCTGGCGTGCAGACTATAAACTTGTACAAAGTGTTTGTGGTGGCACGTTTCTAGCCAGGGAGCCTTTTTCTCCGAACATGATTTCTACGTCTTTGCTTCGAGCTGTTTATTGTACAAACAGGCTGCATTGCCCCCCTGGGAAGCGACTGCTTTTGCTCCCGCGGGTCCCCCTTAACAAAGCCTGTCTCAGGACGTGGCCATGTTTGAGGTGGGGGCTGCTGGAGCAAAGGGAAGTTGTACTGCAGCCCAGACGCATCCTTAAGGTTACTCAGAAAGCCATCTGGACTCAGGAAAACAGTCCCCTGAAAGCAGAAGAAGAGGGCAGCAAACAAGTGTCTGTGCAGAAAAGTCAAAGAGGAGGACCTGCTCTTTCAACTTCACAGAGAGGTAATAAACATGTTACTTGTGCCTTTTAAATCAGATGTCATGTTTATAAAAATAAATAAATAAAAATTCACACAAAGATAGAACTTGAACACAACCAGAGTCATAGAAGAACGTCTTGAGCACTTCCTCAGCAAATTCTAACATGTTTAATAATATCAAAATCCTAATAAATCACCACTTACTACTTGTGTTATTTTGGTCAAGTCATTTCCTCTTTCTAGGCTTCGGTCTACTCTGTAGAGCCAGTAGTTTTAAACTTTTTTGTATATTATGTACTCCCTTTGACAGTATGGGGAAGCCTGTGCACCCATTCTCAGAATAATGGTTTTAAAAGCATCAAATAAAGTATATAGAATTACAGAGGAAATCATTGCATAGAAATAAAGATGGAATTTTTTTTCCATCCAAGTACATGAATCCCCTGAAACCTCTCCACTGACAGGACCAGTAAAATCCTTTTCATTTCTAAATTTATTTGCTCCTAATCTGCCCCATTTTGCCTGGAAAAAAAAGTAATGGGGGGGTGGGGGAACAGGAAGGCTGGTATTACCTATAGACTGAGTATCATTGGGGCAGGGGTAGGAATACTAGAACTCACCTCAAAAAAAAGAAAAAGAAAAAATATTGCCATTTAATGTTCATGTGATTATTTTAGTCATAATCAAGAAATATTTAGCAGCCACTTCTATGAGTATGAGCCCAACAATGGACTATGTTCTCTGACTGTATCAGCTTTTCCCTATCTCTATAAAGTATTCCCTGTCTATTGGAAAGTAGGACCCAAAATAATGAGTGAGTACTAGTTAATAAAGGTATTAAATAAAGTATAGCTATGACAGTTTGAAGAAAAAAGACTGTATGCTATTTGATACAGGTAAAATGGAGAAAATAGTATGAGATAGAATCATCAAGGATAGTTTTATAGAAAAAGAAGTTGGACTTGAATTGGCTCTTAAAAAATAAATACAATATGGCTAAAACCTAGCACAGGGCTTTGCAAGTAGTAAATAAAATGACTGTATTAGAGAAATAATCTAGTGTAGTGGAAAGAACTCTGGAGTTAGAGTTGCAGCACCTGGTATTGAGTTTGGGCCCTGCCACAGCTTTAAATCTGTATAATGAAGTATTATTCACTGAAAGATCAGAGGTCAATATATTATATAAACCAGGAGAATTAGCATCCAGAAGAGTTAAGAATAGCTCAAAGAGAACAAATAATTTACTTTGGGGAGTAAAGCTATATAATGTGAATATATAGTATTTGTTCCTTTACATTATCTTATTTTGTGAAAATCGAAATTTTGAATATAAACAAAGCTCACTGAAGCTTTTCTACACTTCTGAAACTTTGTTGGAAGATTGGGTGACAATCTGGGGGAAGGGGTGAGAATCTCCTGTTTGGAACAATATAGTGAACAAATATATGGTTTAGATCAGTAATGGACAAACTATTCGAGCCAGATATGGTTGCCTGAAATGCTCTATCCAACCGAGTGACATTATTCCGAATTTGACGAATACAATGAGTAGGATACAATACAATGAAACTTTAAGAGTTGCCTTAGAAACAGACTGACAGATGAGCATTTCCTTTCCTTTGGCCCTCTCTTTAAAAAGTTTGCCCGTCACTGGTTTAGATATATGATTTACCTTTAATAAAGTTGCTATACATATAATCACATCTCAGTTAAAAACCAGCACTCCCAAACTGAGAAGTATATGATCCTACTCATTAAAAAAAAAAGTCTTTGAATCAACACTAAGTATTAGTTCCAAGGTAGAAGAGTGGTAAGGTCTAGGCAGTTGGGATTCAGTGATTTACCCAGGGTGGCATAGCTAAGACATGTCTGAGGCCAAATTAATTCCAGGACCTCCTGGCTTTCTACCTGGCTCACTTTTCACTGAGTTACCTATCTACTCCAATCTTAATCATTTTTTAAAAAAAGAACAAATCAAGTATAAATTTGTTTATGGATATAATGTCAGAACATGGGTGAATTTTCAAAATCAAATGTTCTTTACACTTATTTTCCTATACCTTTGCTTCTAACAATGGCATTTGTAAGGATTAAATTAGAGGTTTGACAAAAATAAAAGAGCAGCTTTTAATAACTCAGGTTTTAATGAGAATATAGTAGAGTTGTAAATTAATATTATCCCTTTAAGCCAGAGAAGAGAAAACTTTTAGCAGCTTTTAACAATTAACAGTTTAGTTTTATTAAAATAGAGATAGTAAAAGAATATAGTAAAATGTAAATATATATATATATATATTCTATATATAATATATAAATAATAGTAAAGGAAGGAAATATAGTAAAGAGGTAGAGAAAGAAATTTTCCTAATGTCTATGCTAGTTGTCCTATAACTGCCTATAACTACTATCTAAAACTACCTATATCTACCTATAACTGCCTATAATTACCGCTAATAACAACTACCCCACAAAGTTCCAACCTAATCCAGACAATCAAAATCAATCCAATCACTGTTTAATCCAACCACAATTAGGTCTGTCATTGAAGATCAACCACCTCCCAAAAAGTTCAAGAAAGAAAAAAATCCCAAAAAAGCCAAAAGCCAAAAGGCCCTCTAAAGGCTAAAGCCATCTCAGTAAGCTCAGGCTCACCTTTTATATTCCAGCAACTAAACGCCAACCACCAACCCAACACACTCCCAGCAGCCAACTTCCCTGCAACTGCCAGCACCTAACTGTCAGCAACTGACTCCCCTCACCAACTGACACTGGCCCCTTTTATATCCCCTGCTTACCTCCCTTCCTGTCTCTCTGGTTTCTACTTCCTTTCAATGTGGGCTGGTTAATCCCTACACATCTCTATGGTAAGAGGACCTCCAGGTACCCTGTTAAATTAGAGAAATGTATTTAATCCATCCATGAGATTTTCCTAAATTTTCACAAATGATTCAGTTTGTAAACAGTATAATAAACTTTTTTATATGTTAAGAAAGTCACATGAAAAGTACAGGGCATTCACCAAATCTGTTCGTTTTATAAATCAATTGGGCTTCCCAAATTCCCCTTCCAGTTTCCATTTTTTCTTACTGAAATATATCTGTTCTATTCAATGGGGTTTGCATTACTGGAAAATTATGTCAAGCTAAGTTGTTGAAGCCAAAACTTTTTATTTCAATCTTTAGCAAACAAATTAAAAAGTTAATTTTGTCTGGTCCCTTTTTGAATAATTCATGTTGTGTTTATTCAAAAAAATAGTACATGATGGTTGAAAATTCAGAGAACTCTGGGCAAAATATTGGAGCAGTTATTATGAGAACTGCAGAAGACATTGTCTTTGCACATGGAACATGTGTGGAGACTTGGCATTTGCTTGACAACGTAGTTTTAAATAAGGCACTTTGGAGACTGACAAATTACTACCTGAAAACCAATAACTACTACCTGAAAACCAATAACTAGAAGACCTATCTTTGATACTGTTTTCCACATATATTTACATCCTCTTGAAGCAGCAGGGCCTGCATGTTTCACACATAACTCTCTTTATTTTCACCTACCTCTAACTGAAATTTAGAATTTCCCTCCATTATCTAAAAACACTCTTCTCAGAAATGGTTCGTAGGCATTATTATACTGCCAAAAGGTTCTATGACACACACAAAAATGTTAAGAACCCCTAGCCTGGAGAAACCTTTGGAAATCTGAGGTTCTTTAAAACATAGTTGGGCAAGCATCATTTGAAACATTGACTCCATCTATTTTCCATATCACTTGTTTTTCCAGTGAGAAATTTCATTTTTTTTCTGTTTTTTATTCATTTGATTTTGTTTGTTTCTTGATGTTTCATCAAGTCATTATCTTCCATTTGCCTAATTCTGATTTTTAAGAAATTATTTTCTTCAATGGGCTTTTATACCTCTTTTTTTTTTCCATTTGACCAGTTCTACTTTTTAAGGAATTGTTTTCTAAAGGGAATTTTTGCATGTCTTTTCTCTTTTTTTAGTGCTTCTTTTACCAAAACATTTACCCTTATTTCATGATTTTTCCAGTTTTTCTTCTAACTCTCTCGTTTGATTTTTAAAGTCCTTTTTTTAAAAGAACCTTTAAAAAAAAACACTGGCCCCATTTTTTAACTCTACTAGTAGTTATTATTTAGTCATTTTCATTCATATATGACTGTCCATCACCCCATTTAGGATTTTCTTGGCAAAGATACTAGAGTGGTTTACCATTTATTTTTCTAAAACATTTTACAGATGAGGAAACTGAGGTAAACTGAGTTAAGAGACTTGCCTAGAGTATCATAACTATTAAGTGTGTGAGGCCAGATTCGAACTCCAGCAGATGAGTCTTCCTGACTCAAGGCCCTGCATGCTATCTATTGTGCTACCTACTTGTTCTTGTACTAGTAGTACCAAAATTTTGTATTGACATAGTACATGTATAACTTGTGTTGTTTTCCCTTCACAGTGAAAGAAGCTGGAAGAGATTTTACCTATTTAATAGTAGTCCTTATTGGAATCAGTGTCACAGGTTGAAAAAATAGCAAGTACAATTTCTAAATTTCTCCATTTGCATGTTGCTCTAATCAGATATTATTCTATTTTCATATGATTCTCCTATGATTTCAGGTGGCCTATTCTACGTGATTTTCAAAGAACTTTTCTCATCTTCCAGTCCTAGTAAAATTTATGGAAAAGCTTTAGAAAAATGCAGATCTCATCCAGAGGTTAGTTGTTAAGATTGTTACTATATATGAACTAGAAAATAAAGTTGAGACAGTAAAGGCTGGTGGGAGGGTTGTTACCCAGGATTCTAGTAATGACTTAAAATGATTACTGCTATCCTTGGGCAACTTACCCTCCTATTTCTAAATATGATTATAATATGGTAGTTCTTCCTCTTATCCAAAGTTTCAGTTACCTAAGGTCAACTTTAAATTCCAGGGAAAGGAGGAAGATGGGAAGAGAGCTACCTCTGGATGCAAACAGACAAAAGACAGATATGCAGAAAGTGGCCAAGTGGGTAGAGTAGGGCAGAGATCTCCTCTCTCTGCTCTGGAGGTCCTCCTGTCGCTGCTGTCTGCCTGTAGCAGTAGTGTTCTCTCCTAGTGTCAATTCTACTTTCACATGGAGGATTTTTTAGGTTTGGGTTGGCTTTTTGTTTTTTGTGAGGAGCTAAGCAGCCACAGAGCTAAGAGGTAGGAACAGGGAGAGAGAGAGAGCACAGTGCTATACAGTAAAGTTAACGTAAGTGTTAAAAATTAAAATAAGAACTGTATAATTGGGTATGGTATTATCTGCAGTTTCAGACATCCACTGAGGGTCTTAAAATGTATTCACCTCAGATAAGGAAGCAACTGCTATAATGCATACCCAAAGGAAAAAATGTAATTCCATATTGGAAGCAGAGTGGTATAATGAAAAGTATACAGGGTTTAGAGTTATAAAAGAGGCAGTTGGATTGATGGTTTCTAAGATCCCTTCTGTATCTGTATTTATAATCCTATATAGGAAGCATTTTGACCCCTTCCAAGTAAAACTCAAACAAAAATTCACGCTAGTATTATAATTATTAGTAATATAAAATACATTCTTATATGTTTAAAATATGCCAAAGTATTCAACCAAGGAACATTAAATTTTTCAGGGCTCATTTCAGTGCCCAGAAGTATTATTTCACTTGATTTACTAGTGCCTGAAAAATATTAATTTGGCTTTCACTTAAAGTGCTAGATTTATTTACAGAAATTGCTTGGTCACTGGGAGGCTCTCATAATTATTAAAGTTTCAGTGAGTAACTTGCAAAAGGTATGGCATCAATAATGTCAATTAAGATATCATCAAACATGGCCAAAGATTAATACCAAGAAACTATCTTCCCTTCTCCCCCCTCCCTTCTCTTTTGTGATATTAAAAAGGGGTAGCAAGGCATCTGTGTATTTAATATGAATATATTTTTAAAACATCTTCAGATACTTCCCAGAGCATGCATAGCCAATTTTGACTTCCTGTAGGTCTCCACCTGAGTTGGAGGGTTTATATGCCTGTATGGGCCCTCTGCAAGTCCTGAAGCTGACTTCTTGCTAAAGAAATATCTCAGTAAACAGCCAGCCCAATATCCCCATCCCAAAAAATGTAATGGTATAAAGAGCTCAGAATCAAGGTATGAAAGGAGAACGCAGACCCTAGAAGTAGAATCTAATAGAAGAGTCCAGTAATATATCCTGCATTCTCAAAATACTACTTTCTTGGTCAATTGCAGGTGGTAGAAAGGGAATAAGAAAATCATACATTTAGGAGGGTCTTCTGTGTATAGAAAACCAAGTATAAATAATAAGAGTAATCATTATAAATAACTATAAAACTAGAAAGGTTGCATTATAGAACTCATCCACTTGGAGGATATTCACTGTTATTGAACAAAGCAAAAATGGATAAAATAAGAATGATATCATAGTCAGATTTTGTATAATCTGAAAGAGAGTAGGAGTAACCTGAGATTTAATCAAGAAAAAGAGTTGATAGAAATAATTATTGTTATATATTTAATCTGTTGCTCTTTAATTATATGAATAAGCATTTGCACCTGTTCCAACTTTATAGTTCTGGAACATACTTATTATAACATTATTTTTTTTAATTTATGCCAAAAACCAAGGATACTGAAGGTCCACCTCAACAAAGAGACAAGGTATTAGAGGAAATGAGAGAATATAACTAAGAGAAACGTTTTTTCACTTATTTGGATGAAACAATTTATTTTTTTCTAAGCAAGGATTTCTAACGGGATATAATTTAGAACTCTTTAAAATCTTCATAGCTGCTTCACTATGAAATTCCCATTAGAAGTACTTTTTTAAGGCATCTAGACCTACTCTGTTCTAATTATGTCAATATTAATTGATTTCTACCTTGCTCTAGCATTTGCTTTTTAAAGTATTTCATTTTAATAGCAGCTTTTATTAAACTTTGTTCCTTAAATCACATTAAAAACTCTGAGCATTTGATTTTAACATAACAAGCTGCTATTAGTATCAGCATGTCTGAACATTTTGTTTTCAGAGACTTTTTATGTTTGGTGGAGGTTGGTGAAAATAAGTTTACACTTCAAATCTGATTGAACCTTTCTAATGAAGCTATATAAAATTGTTACCCATTTTAATTCAGTGTATTGAAGTCATTAAAGAAATAAAATTAAAAATCACCCCAAAAACAAGTCTTCTCATTTCATTCAAGTTCTTTGCTTACTTTCTTAAGGCATTATGACATAATAGAATTAAGTTTACTAATTTTGGATAGAATAAATATCAAGATACCTGAAAGTAATATTTTGCATGAGAAATATCTTAAAAGCTATTTACTTTTAAGCTACTCTTTTTTTTCTATAGGTAACCAGTGTTTTTGGTGACTCCATTAAAGGTTATGGGGAAACAACAAGGCGAGGTAGAAGACAGCATGTCAGGTATAATAACTTTCTTATAATGAATTTAAGTAATCATGAAAATTAAAAACATCCAAACATGATATACTTATATCCTTGGCAGTCATATTGAATATGTAAAAGATGGACTAAAGTACATGCGTCTGAAATTCTACATTGAAGGCTCAGAACCAGGGAAACAAGGAACTGTGCATCTTGAAATGAAAGAGGTATGAAGATAACCATGGGTGAGATGTGATGCTGAATTCTTAGAAATTGACTGCTGAAAAGAATAACACCCTGAAGTATGTTTTTCCTTCTTTCAGAATCCAGAAAGTGGCAAATATGAATTTCGCTATATATTTGTGGATGTTGATGTCTATCCTAGAAGAACCATTGTTATTGAAGATAATCGATCCTTAGATAATTAACTAAAAGAATCAAATAACTCTGATATGTTCTACTATGTCACATAGCAGAGAATCACAACTCTCATGATTTTTATAGCTCCCTTTGTGAGACGATTATGAATAGGACATAAAAGTGGATATAAAATAATGAAGAATGTAAGGGGATTTGTGTGGTATTAGAATGATATTACAGATCTTCATTTGGGCAAAAAAAATGAAATAAAGTACATCTGTATTTGATTCAAGTGAATTATTATTCACAGATAGTATTTTTGCTTCATCTAGAACAATGTCATCTTTCAAATTAGTAATTTTCTTTTATTAAATTTTTATGCTGCAGAAATATGGAAGGTGAATCACAGGACTCCATACTTTTCCTTATGTTATACAACCTTATAAAAAAACTTCGAAATAAAATTAAACTTAAAAAAAAGATGTCTGAGGTAAATTATCTTGCTGTAAAATTTTCAATCTGAATTCAGTGTGAATATGAGGAAGTAACTTAGGGACACCAACCAATAATGTAGTAAAGCTGTTCAAAATTAACAGATAAAGGTTTGATGCCATGTCAGATTAAATCATAATATTCAAGTATTCCTCACATATACCAACTTCTATAATATGTACTTTTTCTTTATACAGCCAAAAGCAACCTTGGAAGTAAACAAAGTCAGTGTAAATTATAGTTCTTTTGAATATGAAAAATATATTTTGTAGGAAGGTTTTTGTTTTGTCTTGGTAGGGAATGGAAAGAGCTGACTGTTACCAAGTAGGGATAAAGATGGCTAAATTTGCTCCAAAAACCTTGGATATAGAGCAAAATGTGAGGTCCAGGTATTGGCTTTCCAGTCCCTAAGATGTTAATATATCCTTGATAAAAGAAGGAAATGCTTATTTCAAAACATATAAAAACAGACATTTACTTAAGTTTTTGCTATAAGAGAAGCAGTTTAACATGAAGAAAAATGCACTGGATTCAGAGTGAGAGGAATCCTGGGTTTGAGCACCTATATAAATACATGATTCAACCTCACTCCTCATCTATAAAATGAAAATAAAATTTATTTTTATGATCATTGTGAGAATCAAATGAGATACTATACATAGAGTACTTTGTGAAACTTCAAGTGCAAATTTAAATACTAAAGTATTATAATTCAATAATAATTGTAATTCAGCCTTTTATTAGCAATGTAGAGTATATCAAAAACTGTTAGAGTACTAGTATTTAGCATGTATATTATGCTTTAATATCTTCTCATCAATTCCAATTCATAAATCAAAAAATAGGCTAAAGGATTATTTAAGTCCTATAGGTAAAGGATGATAGAGTTTGAAACCTGTAGACGAAATTTGTGTTGACACAAATATTTAAGCATCATTTTCCCCCCATTTTCCCCTTTTATATAGCTACTGTTCTTTGGGTTACTCTAAGGAGGTCTCCTAACAGTGCCTGTAAAGATATCAAAATATCCTTGAAATTTATTTGCTATAGGCCAATAGAGTAAGATCATTAAAGACTTAGTCTGGAAATAAACTTGTGAATTATTACTTTGAGAGGGAAAAGCAATTTATAATTCTTACTGAACTCTAAAACACACACACTCTATTTAACGGAAATTCTAACAAGATTTAAATATAAATACTATGAAAATAGCTTCTATAAAGTGAGACTGTAACAACAGTGTAACCTAAATATCATTCCATTTACACATTCAAGTGAAAAAGATAAAATTAGTGAAGGAAATCAGGATAATGAAGGGATTGGAGATTATGCCCTATAAAAGGACTCATTGAAAGAACCAGATTAGGATTCTTGGCTTGTAAACTAAGTCAAGGACATCATTGTTGTCTGTCATTCAATTTTTTAGACTGTCATCTAAAAGAGGATATAGACCTGCTCTGCTTGGCCCAGAGGGAAGATCTAGGATCAATGGGCAGAAATTGCAGGAAATCAAATTTGTACATTTGCTTTGATATAAAGAAAAGGTTCCTGACAATTACATCTATGAAAAAGTAGAATATTCTGCCTCAAGGAGTAATGGGTTCTGACTTTAAGCAAAATCAGAATGACCAGTGTATAGCAATGATATAGATTGTTATTAGGATATAGATTTAACAGATGACCTCTAGAGTCACAATTCTGATGCTATATAGAAAATTCCTATTAAAGTACAGATTGGTTCCTTTCAATTTGGATTCTATGAATTAGATTATTATTATTCCCCTCAGCACTTTGGGTTGAAATGATATAAGGCTACATGGCCCAACAGCACACACACATACACACAGAAACAAAAAAGCCTGAGAGCATATAACCCCCAGAGCACAAAAAAATAGAGGAATACAAGTAGTGGAAAAGGGTAGTAGCTGCTATTTGCAATAAGAGGAAAGACCTGAGGAGCACAGACTCCTGACTCAATATTCAAGAAAAGAAGAAGAAGATGGTGAAATAGAAGCACAGGAAGCTAAAACTCTAAGAATTTTCTCAAACCAACCTTAAAATATTGCCTCAAAATGAATGCTGGAGTGACAGAACCAAAAAGGGCACAGAGTGAAGCAACTCTCCTGAGAAAACATCTTAAAAGGCAGGAAGAGAGGGCCTATTCCACTGGAGTGAGAGGGGAGTACAGTTGGCAGCAAAGCCACACCGAGAAGTAAAAGCCCCCGAACCCCCACCTACTGCCCCAGGTTCTGAACCTGGGATCAAGCCAACTTTGAGACCCCAAGACCCTCCCTAAGCCAACAGCAGAACACTCCATGTCCACCACTTGAAATTCCAGACCTCAGCATAAGTCTACAGTGACGTCCCAAGCCCTAGCTCAAGGCAGTCCACAGTACTTGGCCTATTACAAGCCTAGGAGAAGGTGAAGAGCTCCTGCTAAAGCCTGTGTTGAGGCCCCAAGCTCAGGTACAGGGTAGTCCATGATGCACCAGGCCAGTGTAAGCCCATAGTGAGGCTCCAAGACCCTGCCTAAGCCTGCAGTGAAGATCACAAACCCAGTACAATGCAGGCTTTAGTGTGTCTGGCTGGTGCTAGCCTAAGTAGAGGCCCAGAGCCCTGCCTAAGTCTGCACTGAGGCCCCAAACCCCAGGGCAAGGCAGTCTGCAGTCCACCTGGCCTGTGTATGCCCAGAGAGAGGCCCAGAGCCCCTGCCAAGGCTTAAGGTGAGGCCCTGAGCCATAGCACAAAATAGCTCCCAATTCTCTGAACCCTACAAACCATCAGCAGTCCTTAGAGGAGATTGAATCAGCAGTGCAAGGTGGCTTTCAGAGCTCTCAGGTCACAGACCAAAGGCCATCATGCCATCATGGAAGATCTGAAATATGCCAGAACTAGAACTAAGGGTAGCAGCGAGGAAAAATCGAAATTTAAGAGAGTATCCCCTCTACTCTGAGAACAGAGCCTGCCTTTAGGATAAAAGTAAAAGTCAAGAAAAAGGCTAGGAAAATGAACAAACAGAAAAAATAAAACCACCTAATCACAAAAAATTATTGTGGAGACAAAGAAGAGCAAGGCACAGACTCAGAAGGTAACAGTGAGAACAAAGCAGCTATATGCAAAGCTTCAAAGAAAAAACCGGAATTGGTTTCAGACTCTGGGAGAACTTAAAAAAGGAAGTCAGAAATCAAATAAGAGAGGCAGGAGAAAAATGGTCAAGTGAAATGAAAGTAATGTCGGAGGAAAATAACAGCTTAAAAAGAATTGGACAAATAGCTCCTTTAAAGGTAGAAGTGGCCAAATGGAAAAGGAGGTTCAAAAACTCAGAGAAAGATACTATTACTTAAAAATTAGGATTGGGCAACTAGAAGTTAACAACTTCAAGGGACATCAGGAAACAATAAAACAAAATTTAAAAAAAGGAAACATGAAATATCTCATTGTAAAAACAACTAACCTGGAAAATAGATCCAGGAAAGATTTAAAAAGCCTAGATATATTATAAGAAATTATCAAAGAAAATTGCCCTGATATTCCTGGGTATAATAGAAATGGAAAGAATCCACCAATAACCTCCTGAAATCAATCCCCAAATAACAACTCCCAGGAATATTTATAGGCAAATTCAAGAGATCAAGAATGTTATATTCTGGAAAGCAAAGGAACTAGGTTTACAACCCAGAATCACTAGCCCAGCAACACTAAGTATATACTTTTAGGAGAGGAAAATGGTCATTTAATAAAGTAAAAGATTTCCAAGCACTCCTGATGAAAAGACCATACCTAACCAGAAATTTTGATGTCCAGATACAAGATTCAAGAGATTCATTAAAAGGTAAATAAGAAAGAGAAAATTTAAGGAATTCAGTAAGTTCAAACTGTTTATATGCCTACGTGGAAAGGGGATATTTGTAACTCTTAAAATTTTTATCATTATCAGAGCAGTTAGAAGGAGTATACATAGACAAGAGGGTGTGAGAATAAGCTATTTAAGATGACATGATATGCAACAACAACAACAACAACAACAACAACAACAACAACAACAACAACAACAACAACAACAACAAAAACATCCAGGGGTGAAAAACAGGCTTGCACTGAGAGAAAAGGAAAGAGAGGTAAAATAGGGTAAATTATACCACTAAAGAGGCATGACAAAAAAAAAAACTATTACTGGAGAAGAGGATAAGGGTGGTAACCAGCAAAGCTTAAACCTTACTCTCATTGTAATTGGCTCAGAGAAGGAATAACAACCATACTAACTGGGGTATAGAATTACCCTATAGAAAAATAAGAAAGGAATAAGATAGGAGTGGGGATGGGGGAAGGGAGTAATACAAAGAAAGGGGAATTTGGAGGATGATTAAAAGCAAAACACTTATGAGAAGGTACAAAGTGAAAGGAGAGAGAAAGAGCAGGATCAAAAGGGGAAAATAAGATGGAGGGGTATACACAGTTACTAATCATAACTATGAATGTGAATGGAATGAACTCACCCATAAAACAGAAATGGATAAAAGAGTAGATTAAAAACCAGAAGGCAAAGAGACACATACGAAGTAAAAGTAAAAGGATGGAGCAGAATCTATTCTGCTTCAGCTGAAGTAAATAAAAGCAAGAGTAACAATCATGATCTCAGACAAAGTTAAAGCAAAAATAGATCAAACTAAAAGAAATAAGAAAAGAAATTGCATCTTGATAAAAAGTACTATAGACAATGAAGTAAAGTCAATCGTATAGCCTCCAAATTTCTAAAGGAAAAATTAAATAAGCTTCAGGAGGAAATTGACAGTTAAACTTAGACTAGTGAGGGAACTCAAACCTCCCCTCTCATAACTAGATAAATCAACCTAAATAAATAAATAAGAAAGAAGTAAAGGAAATGAATGAATTTTAGAAAAGTCAGATTTAACACATCTCTGGAGAAAACTGAATAGAGATAAAAAGTAATATATATTATTTTTAGCAGTACATGATACCTACAAAAAAATATGATGTAAGAAACTTAATCAAAGGCAGAAATAATAAAATGCATCCTTTTCAGATAATAATAAAATAAAAGTTATAAAGGTTCCTGAAAGAAAAATTAAAAATTAAACTAAATAATTCTAATTAAGGGGTGGGTCAAAGAACAAATTATGAAAACTAATTTTATTAAAGAGAATGAAAATAAGGAGACAACATTTCCAAATTTATGGGATACAGTTAAAGCAGTACATAGAGGAAATTTTATATCTCTGAACACCTACATCAATAAAATAGAGAAAAAGCAGATCAATGAACTGGACATGCAACTAAAAAAAAATTTTTTTTGAAACCCTTATCTTCTGTCTTGGAGCCAATAGTATGTATTGGCTCCAAGGCAGAAGAGTGGTAAGGGGTAGGCAATGGGGATCAAATGATTTGCCCAGGGTCACACAGCTGGGAAATGTCTGAGGCCAGATTTGAACATAGGACCTCCTGTCTCTAGGCCTGGCTCTCAATCCATTGAGCTACCCAGCTGCCCCCACAACTAAAAAATTTTAAAAAGGAAAAATTAAAAGTTCTCTAAGGGTAAATTGGAAATCCTAAAAATCAAAGGAAAAATTAATAAAATTGAAAATCTGAGAAATATTGAACTAATAAATAAGACTAGGAGTTGGTTTTATGAAAAAAATATAAAATAGATATAGCAATGGTTAATTTGATTTTTAAAAGGAAAGAAGAAAATCAAATTATTAGTATCAAAAATGAAATAGGCAAATTCACTACCACTGAAGAGGAAATTAAAGAAATCATTAGGAGCTATTTTGTCTAATTATATGACAATAAATCTGACAATCTAGGTAAAATGGATGAATATTAACAAATATATAAATTGCCCAGATTAGCAAAAAGGAAATAGAATCCTTAAATCATCCCATATCAGGAAAACTAATTGAACAAACCATCAATGAACTCCCTAAGAAAAAATTCCCAGGACCAGATGGAGTCACAAATGTATTCTATCAAACAAACTAATCCTAATACTATAAAAAATAATTGGCAAAATAGGCAAAGGAGGAGTCTTACCAAATTATTTTTATGACACAAATATAATGCTGATACCTAACACCAGGAAGACCAAAAAGAGACAAAGAAAATTACAGACTAATTTCCTTAATGAATATTGTTGCAAAAATCTTAAATGAAATAGTAGCAGAGACTATAGTGATATATCACAAGAACCATTCACTATGACCAGGTGGGATTTATACCAGAAATGCAAGGCTGATTTAATGTTAGCAAAACGATCAACATAAATGACTATATTAATAATCCAACTAACAGAAATCACATAATTATCTCAATAAATACAGAAATAGTCTTCAACAACATATAAGACCCATTTTTATTAAAAACACTAAAAAGCATAGGAATAAATGGACCTTTCCTTAAAATGATAAATACTATTTATCTAAAACCATTTGCAAGTATCATCTGCAGTAGGAATAAATTAAGAAGTTTTCACAATAAGATCAGGTGTGAAGCAATGATAATCATTATCACCACTACTATTTAATATTGTACTAGAAATATTAACTTTGGCAATAAGAGAAAAAAATAAATTGAACGAGTTAAAGTAGGCAATGAGAAAACTAAACTATCACTCTGCAGATGATATGCAGATATACTTAAAGAATCCTAGAGAATTAACTGAAAAAAATAGTTTAAATAATTAATAGCTTTAACAAATTTGCAGGATAAAAAATAAACTCACATAAATTATCAACATTTTTATGTATTTCCAACAAAGTCCAGCAGAAAGAGAAAGAGAAGCTCCATTTAAAATAGCTCTAGGGGCAGCTGGGTAGCTCAGTGGATTGAGAGCCAGGCCTAGAGACAGGAGGTCCTAGGTTCAAATCTGACCTCAGACACTTCCCAGCTGTGTGACCCTGGGCAAGTCACTTGACCCCCATTACCTACCCTTACCACTCTTCCACCAAGGAGATAATACATAGAAGTTAAGGGCTTAAAAAAAAATAAAATAAAATAGCTCTAGACAATATAAAATACTTGGGAATGTACTTGCCAAGACAAACACAGGACTTATATGAACAAAATTACAAAACAGTTTTCACACAAATAAAGTCAGATCTAAATAACTGGAAAAAGTAATTGCTCTAGATAGGCTGAGCTAATATAATAAAAATAAGAGTTCTACCTAAGTTAATTTACTTATTCAGGACCATACCAATTAAATTATCAAATAATTATATTTTAGAACTAGAAAAAATTATAAAATTCATCTGGATGAACAAAAGATCAAGAATATCAAGAAATTAATAGGGAAAAATGTGAAGGATGGTGGCCTAGCAATACCAAATCTCAAACTGCATGACAAAGCAGTAATCATCAAAACATCTTGTACTTGCTAAAAAAATAGACTGATGGATCAGTGGACTAGCTTAGGGGTAAAAGACATTAGTAACCTAGTGTCTGATAAACCCAAAGATCCCAGCTTTGGGGATAAGAACTCACTTTTTGGCAAAAACTGGTGGGAAAACTGGAAAACAGTATGGCAGAAACTAGGTATAAACCAATATCTCATACCCCTACACCAAGATAAGGTCAAAACGGGTGTATGACAGACATAAAGGGTGATACCATGAGTAAATTAGGGGAACAAAGAATAGTTTACTTGTCAGATCTATGAAGAAGGGAAGAATTTATGATCAAACAAGAAATAAAGAACATTATAAGATGTAAAAGGAATAATTTTGACCATATTAAAAGATTTTGTACAAACAAAACCACTGTAACCAAGATTAGAAAGGTCGCAAAAAACTGTGAAAAAAAATATTTATAACAAATTTCTCTGATAACAGTCTTATTTCTCAAATATATAGAGAATTAAGATAAATTTATAATATAAGGCATTCCCCAATTGACAAATGGTCAAAGGATATGAACAAGCAATTTTCAGATGAAAAAAATCAAAGCTATCAATAATCATGTGAAAAAATGTTCAAAATTACTCAATTATGGAAATGCAAATTAAAACAACACTGAGGTACCATCTCACACCAGCGGATTGGCCAATACGACAATAAAGGAAAGTGATAAGTGTTGGAGGGGATGTTGCAAAATTGGGACATTAATACATTGTTGATAGAGTTGTGAACTGATCCAACTATTCTGGAGGGCAATTCAAAACTATGCCCAAAGGACTATAAAACAATGCATACCTTTTGATCCTGTAATAATACTAGTAGGTCTATATCACAAAAAGATTTTTTCAAAAGGGTAAAGGACCTGTTTATACAAAGATATTTATAACAGCTTTTTGGGAGTTGGCAAAGAATTGGAAATTAAGGGGATATCCATCAACTGGGAAGCAGCTGAACAAATTGTGATACATGATGGTGGTGGAATACTATTGTGCTATAAGAAATGATGAACTAGATGATTTTAGAAAAAGCTTGAAAAACCTACATGACCTGATGCAGAATGAAGTAAGCAGAACCAAGATAACATTGTACATAGTAACAACAGTACTGTGGAATGATCAGCTGTGAAAGATTTAGCTACTCTCAGCAATACAGTGACCTAGGAAAATTCTGAAGGACTTATGACAAAGAATTCTATCCACCTCCTGAGAAAAAAACTGTTACAGAATGCAGATCAAAGCATGCAATTTTTCACTTTAGTTTTTTTGTGTTTTTATTTTGGGGTTTTGGTTTTAATTGAATATTCTCTTACAATGATGAACAATATGGAAAAATGTTTTGCATGATAATCCAAATATAACCCAGATCAAATTGCTTACCATCTCAAGGAAGAAAAAGGAAAGGGAGGGAGGATGACGCTTTTGATCATATAACTTCAGAAAACTTATGTGGAAAACTGTTACCTGTAATTAGTAAAACAAAAAAATCTTCACCAAAAAAAAAAAGAAAAGAAAGTATGGGTTTGAAGTCCTTTAAGGTCACAGACAGCTAAATGGAACAGGAGATAGAGCACTGGATCTTGAGTCAAGTAGACTCTAAGTACACCTCTAAACATTTAATATAACTCTGGGCAAGTCAGCCACTTTCTGCTTCAATTTCCTCATCTGTAAAATAATAATAATAATAACTTCCTCCCAGGGTTATTGTGAGGATCAAATAAGATGATATTTTTTAATTGCTTTGCAAACCTTAACACACTATATAAAGGCTGCCTATTATACCTGATCAGGTTAGTCTAAGAGGAATAGGATAAGAGCATGAAAGTCTATTGTTCCTACCACTTCCAGTCTAGCTAGGTCACCAGTAAGAGACTCCACCTCATATATTTCCCTTGCTAGTTTCAAAATAGCCTATTACTGCCACCAACTTCATAGTTTGGGAGAGGAGATTCAAGGGTCAAATTGCAAGCCCCCGTACATACTAAGCTCTATTCTAGGTTTCTCTAAGGAGGATGAAGGATAGGGACTAATCCTTTTAATGGAACCAGACCAATTAAAATGAAAACTATCTTGTAACAAGAGAAAGTGATCCCTTTGATCTGGTCATATAAATTCCCCATACAAAAGTCTCAGACCAATTCTGGCCAATCTTTCCCATTTTACTTTGGCTCAGATTTCTATCCAACAGATATCCAAGTAATCTAATTACAACAAAGTATCTGTAGTTGCCCACATTGTTTTTGATATTGGAAAAGGCCAATTCCTGGCACTAGAGTATCTGCCACCCTTCTTAGAAAGTGATACTTGCCCCACCTCCCTCCACTAATCCACATATGCACAGATACTAGAAGTAATGAAAATTGGATTTTTCTCAGACTATACAATTGTGATCAGGGCTAAGAGAAGATTCTAATTGTCTATGCCAATGATACAATCTGAGGGTATAAATGAGAGATGTCATAATTTTACAGCTCTCTTGCTGATTTTCAATGAGCCCAATTGGAGCACTGGGGCAATATTTGCACATAGCTCCTAGATTAAAGATTCTTTAAATCTCAATCACACATAGCCAATGTACTCAAATAACCTCTTAAAAATAAGTCAGTCACAAAATCACAAAATTTTAGAATTAAAAGGGATTCTTGCACCCATTCAGCTCATCCTGCTCCAGATCTAAACAAATCTCTCTAATTTAAAAGATTTTCCTGACATCAAGCTTCAGTTTGCCTCTTAGTAACTTCTCGATATTCCTCCTGGTACTCTCTTATGGGAGCAAACAGGGCAGTTCATTCCTTTTTTTTTTTTAAACCCTTGTACTTCGGTGTATTGTCTCATAGGTGGAAGATTGGTAAGGGTGGGCAATGGGGGTCAAGTGACTTGCCCAGGGTCACACAGCTGGGAAGTGGCTGAGGCCGGGTTTGAACCTAGGACCTCCTGTCTCTAGGCCTAACTCTGAGCTACCCAGCTGCCCCCGTGTTCATTCCTTTTTTGAAGCAATATGTCATGAACATTTGTCCTGGTCCATTCCCAATGATCTGACTCAGCTTTACCAGTGGTTCTGGCATAGGCTCTGATTGACAATTCTGGCTAGGCTAATCCCAGATTCTTCCCTTCACATCCAGCCAACAGATATGAAGCATTGGTGCTGAAGTCAGAAACATGTGAATTCAAAATCCTGACTCAGATATATCATTTGTGTGATTTGCTGAAAGCTATATGACTACATATAGCCTTATTGTCCTCATCTATGAAATGGATATCACTATCTGTAGCACTTTCCATAGAGGGAAATTACTATGACCAAATAAGATGATATGTGAAAATTATTTTGCAAAACTTACAGTGCTATATAAATGCCACTTGTTATTAGTATACATTACAATATGTCTAATTCTGCTCTGAGCCAAGTCTTTCTTAAATGGTAATCCATGCGAATTCTGGATGGCTTGAATACCATTTGTACATGGCTCACTCACTAAACCCTGAAATCATTCCTTGACATGAGTAGACCATCACGGTTATCCTTTATCCAGGCAATTAGTTCCAGATTTTCTAGTCAATTGCTCTCCACCTGTTTCTTGCTTAGTGGCTACCTACATACAGCACCTGGATAAGAGATTGAATTCTGGGGTGCCAAGTACATGGGACTGAAAGGTATATGCTAAATTTCATTGTACCAGAGTGGTAGTATAGTGGCAAGAAGGAAAATGCACATTAGAAAACCATGATTTAGGAATGTAGCTCCCCAATTTTTACACCATTTTTCTTCAGCAACCTTTGGGGCTTGACTTAATACCTATTCCTACTGGTTTCTGCCTGCTTTTACCTTTTTAGTAGCCAATCGATAAACATGCATTTATTTAGCATGTTGTGCTAAATTGACAAGTCTTCATTAAAGCATTTTGTGCTCGATGTGCCAAGCACTTCACTAGGCACTGGGGATTAAAAAAATAAAACTGCCTGCACTCAAGGAGTGATCAAGGAATAGCATATACAGAAATAAGCAAGTGCAAAATAATTTGGAAGGAGAGGACACTAGCTGGAGAGATCAGAGCAAAATCTCAAGGAGGAGGTGGAACCTGAGTTGAGTTTCGAAGGAAACAGGGATTCTAAGACTGGAAAAGGTGAAGAGGGAGTGCATTCCAAGCATGGAGTATACAGCTTATATAAGGCACAGAGATGGAAGTCATCTGTGAGGAACAAAAGGCCAGTTTAGCAGGACTGAACAGTGTACTGAGAAGTAACATGCAATGAGGCTGGAAAAACTCCTACTTTTTAGTAGTAACAACTGAGCAAGGGCTAGGCAAAAGGGATTAAGTGAAATATTTGTCATGGGTCACATAGCTAGGAAGTGTCAGAGGCCAGATTTGAACACAGGTCTTCCCAACTCCAGGACTGGTGCTCTATCCATTGTGCCATGAGCTGCTCCTTACAAAGGGTTTTAAATGCCAGAGGAATTATACTTGTATTCTATAGGTAACAGGGCACCACATGTGTCTAGTGAGTAAAGGGATGGCACAAGCAGAGTTATACCTTGGGAATATCACTTTGGCAGCTATGTGGAAGATGGATTAGAATGAGGAGAGCCTTGAGCAAGAAGACCAATTAGATGGCTATTATAATAGTCTAGGTCCATGGTGGCAAACTTATGGCACACATGCCAGAGAGGGCACTCAAAGCCCTCTCTATGGGCATGTGCGCCATCACTTCTGCACAGAGTTAGCCAGAGTTTGTTACTAGAAAGCCAGGGGGATGTAGTGCTTCCTTCCCCCTCTCCATGAGTGCCTGAGGACATTTCTCACATCACCCACTCCTCTAAAAGGTTTGCCATCACTAGTCTAGGTGAAAGGTAATGAGGATGTGAACTATAATGGTAGTCATTTAAGGGAAAAGAGGCATATATGAGAGATAATGTGGAAAACACCTTCAAACTGATCAGATGTGTGGAGTAAGAAAGAGCAAAGAGTTGGAGGCATCCAGTAGCTCAGTGATTGAGAGCCAGGTATGTCGATGAGAAGTCCTGGCTTCAAATCTGGCCTCAGACACTTCCTAATTGTATGACCTGGACAAGTCATTTAACCTCCATTGCTTATCTCTTACTATTCTTCTGCCTTGGAACTAAAACATAGACAGAAAAAAAGGGGTTTTAAATTTAAAAAAAAAAAAGTGAATAGTCAAGGGTGATTCCAAGGCTGCAAACCTGCTTGACTGGAAGGGTAATAGTACCCTTGACAGAAAGAAGGAAACTTAGAATAAAGATAAAATAATTAAATGTCAGGTACCTTTGGAACACTATCCAGCTTTCTGTGTAGATGGGGCCACCAGCTTTCCCTCCCACTTCTTTAATCGTTGGGAAGGGATAGGGTTGAACCTTGCCAGTGTCCTATCTAATGTCATTAGTTGATTTCCAGAAAAATATGATTCTATATGAAACATTACATGGAGGCAGTAAATTCCAAATGAACAATGTTATAAATTAGCTATTAGCGCATGACATGATTTTATAGTAGAGTTTGGTTCTAATGCTTTAACAGTATTATTGAAAAATAATATTGCTCAGGTTTATGTCTATGTCTATAATCATTTTGGGAAACTCTAACAGGAATTCATAATAACAAGCAAAGGGGAAAATATAAAATCACAGAAATATTAATAGCTAGCTCTCATATTCTAAACATATGTTGAAGAAACTAGGAATTAGCTTTTTTTAATTCCCTCTTCTCTTGTTGACTGAGCTCCTTCTCACATCTTCGGCTTGTGTAGAAATCCCTCCACTGGCTAGCTGGGTCAGTCTCAAGTATGAGGTCAAGTAGCCTGTGGCCGCCCAGTTGTCATCAGACACCATGAGTGACTAGGGAAGACTCCTGGCCTCCTCTCCCTCTGATATTGCTGCTTGCTCCCGCAAACAGCCAGCGTTCCCTTGTGATGTCCGGTTTTTATGAGCTACTTTCTCCCTCCAGAATTCAGGTCATTTGCTCTGATTTTACTCTGAGACTCTAAGGGAGGTTTTTTCACTGCTGAGCTGCTTTCTGCTGCCATCTGCTGGGGTGTCTCAGAAATGTGGCTGCTACTTCTTGAATCTCAAAGTCTTCTAGATCTTGGGTCTAGGGCTATTCCATCTCCCTGATTCTAGACGTCAGTTCCCAGGCCCTAGCCAGGGTCATGGAAAAGCCCATAAGTATTTGGGGCTGTCTTTTGGGCTTCACTATGCTATTACTCAGAGGCTCCTCTATCTAACCTCTTATTTAACTTATGTGCTGAAAATACCTTTTTACTTTTATCATACCTTTGGTTGACAGCCTAAGTCGCCGAAAATCCTCTTGGGGGTTGCACTTACAAAAACTCAGAAGATCTGGTTGGAGCAATGGTGAAGAGATTTTTTAAAACCATATAAAAACCAGAATTAATGCAAGCCACGGTGGGAACAAGACTGAAAAGGGCTGAGTGGAGCTGGTGGAACTAGTGCCCTTCATTCAGCTTTCCCCATATCCATCCTCAAAAACCAACTCACTGCCTTATCAAACTGGCAACTTTTGTCCTACTTAAGCTACACCAGGCTATGATCTTAGATTCCCAATGTTCTGATCATTTTCTTTACTGTTCTATGAACCTCCCATGACTCATGTTGTAATAGAAATAGTATTGAGCTGAATTACACTCCTTAGAACCACTAAATTACTTTGAACAAGTTATGGAACTTCTCTGTCTGCACTACGATGTTTCAAAAATCACGTGTCTGGTATTTAAATAATCATTAAGATTCCTTCCAGCTCTAAAATTCTATGAATCTTATTTCTTGCCTTGAAAATCAAGACTTGTGTTCTTTCTCCCATTTCACATACTCTTTTCTTTCATCTCTGTCTATTTAAATCACAGCTTAATTCAAGTCCTAAAATCCTAGCCCAATTCATTTTCAAGTCAATAAGTACTTATTGTCTGTTATGGAAAAAGCTGTGCCTCCATGAAGTCTTCCCAAATTATTTTAGCTCTACCCATTTTTAAAACTTGTATAGCATTTAAAATCTATGCATCAAAATTTAGCAATGGATTTAAATCTTGGGGAAGTGGATTTAATGTTGAAAGGAACCTAGGAAATGATTTAGTCAAATCCCTTCAAGAGGAAGCTGAGGTACCGAACATGAAGGTGACAAATAGGACATGGTTTAATTAAAAAAAAAAAGCAGCTGTTGTCATAAAGTGAACACTCAGGAGATGACTTCAAATACTGAGTCTAATGTTTCCTAGCTATGTGACCATGGGCAAATCACTTAAGTTTTCTGAGCCTCCATTTCCTTATCAGTAAAATAGGGATAATAATAATTGCATTACCTACAGCACAGAGTTGTTGTAAGATTGAATAACATATAATTTGTCCACCCTTTTGTGATCCCATTAAGAGGCATTTGAATTCATCAGAAAGGAAACAGCACCAAAGGATGAAGAATAACAGACCAGAAGAATGTCCTGGTATCCAAAGGTCCTACTGACATTTAACAATCAGTTTACTGAGTGGTATAGACAGACTAGAAGTAGATTTCAACTCCAGGAAGGATTAGTAGAACATGTTCATAACTGAGGGAAGGAAAGCTATAAGAAGCTATGTAGAGATGAAAGAGCAGAAATCTAGGAAAGCAACCACTTTAAATCTTTAAAAAGTCTCTGAGAGTTAGATTTCATGGGCAAACTGGGAATCAGTTGTATAGGAATAGAAACTTTTACTGAACCTCACCACCTGGGCTACAAATACCATAGTGGTGATCTTGTGTTTCCTTTTGTGTCTTGAGATCCTTCATTGAAGCCTGGAAATTTTTCCTCTGAGAATGTAAAAGTCTGTTAACTTTTCTTTGTTTAAAATATTTACTGTCTTTACAAACAAATTTCACTACTGGCTATTAGAAGTTGGAGTATTTTTATTTGGATTATATTTCTTGAGTTCAGGGAGACCTGACTCTCTCTTGATGAAATAGTTTCCATAGTCACCCTTTAACTCATTTGCACTTTCTCTCATTCTCCCAACTGAATGATTCTGTTCCTCACTGCCAATTCTAGCCTCTCCCTTTAAGCAGGAATTATTACAGAAACGAGTTTCTTGGGTACTCCTGGCTTCCAGTTTTGAGAGAAAGAAGATGGAAGAGACTGGAACTCTCCTCTTGCTAAGTCTGCCCACCCCTCACACAAGGCGGGGCCTTCTAAGAAGAGAGTCCCATACTAATGGACTTTGGGACAGGAGTTACATAAATATAAAATCATCTTTTCAGCCAAAAACTCCTTCACAGTTTAGCCCTTTCCTACCCTTCCAGTCTGCTCCCCTTCACTTTTTCTATGAACCAGTAATACTAGCCTCCTTGGTGTTTTCACTATCTGCCTAGAATTCCTTTCCTCTTTATCTCTAATTCTTCCTTCAAATCCTAGTTAAAGTCTCACCTTTTACAAAAAAGTCTTTTCTGATTTTCCTTAATTTTGGTGCCTTTCCTCTGATATTAGCTCCAATTCATCCCTTATATATCATATTTCTATATAGTCGTTTATATGTTGTCTTCCTCACCTGGGCTGTGAGCTCTTTGAAAGCAAAGGGATGTTGTTTTTTCACTTTCTTTTTATCCCCAGAATTTAGCAGAGTGCCTGACATATAGTAGGTGCTTAATAAATTATTACTGAATTAACTTGAAGAGGAAAATGAAAGGGAAACATCTTCAGGAAAGAGACAGAGATAGACCTAGCATTGAGGTGTTTTGTCAAAAGTTCAGTCCCTGGCTGAGGGTTCAGAGCTAACAAGATGATTAAGAGAATTATAGTTCTTTTGATACTATTCCCTACAGTGAAAGAGGAGCATTTAAACTAGGAAACCCATCTAGGTAACAATTCAGTAGTATGAGAAAATGCTAATAGGATTGTTTGAACAACCTTGATGACCACCCCTACTCTACCTCACCACAGCTACATATGTAAAGACTTTGCAAACTTTAAAGTGTCTCATGAATAATAAACTCCTAAATGAATCTCCAATCGTCCAAAAATGTTCAACTTGACAACCTACAAATTAAAAACCAAGTGGATAAAAAATGCCCTGTTTCAACGAACAAACATAATTCCAGAGGACAAAAGATGAAGTATGCTCTCCACCTCCAAAAAAGAGAAATTATGGATTCAGAATACAGAATAAGACATATTTTTAGACAGGGACAATGTGGGAATTTATTTTGCTTGACTATGACTATTTCTTACAAGGGTTTGTTTTGGTGGGAACAGAGATGGGAGGAAGGCAAACAGAGTTCTGTTCATTGAAAAAAATAAAATGAAATTTTAAATTAAAAAATGCCTATGACAAATTATGATATATAACGGGACAAACTAATTGGTCAGAACATATACCCAGGACATACTCTGCAAAATGACAATGAGCTAGGTCCAGAGTTGAAAAAAGAGGAACAAAGCAGCCTATACTGCTTTTGGGAAACTTCATAGTACTCTCAATAATCCTGTGTTTCTCCTGCAACAATAATCCATCATTTTAATACTAGTACTTTATATGGTTTTGAATCACAGAACACCACAACTCTGAAGAAACAGAATTTAAGTGACCTAAAGGGCAATGGAGAAAATATGACAAAATAGAATGTTGCTTAATATCAATAACAATATACCCAGAGAGAAATATCAAAGATATTATTTATTAATTAAAACCTAGAAAAAGAAATGGACTAGTCTCAAAGCAAAAGTGAGGAAAATAAATAGATAGCCCATGTGCCCCATTGGAACCTGAAGAATATTAATTAGCCTAGAGGAAAGCCCCCATCCCTTTAGGTAGGACCTTATGGAAGATTATGGGAAGTTGTGGACAAAGTGCCATCAGATAAGGTTTGGCTAGGTTTCTGTCTCTAGTATTTAATGTAGTGACCACATCCAGGTCATAAAACCCATGAAAGTATTAAAGAAGTCTTGTCATTTTCTGAAAGAAAAGAACCATGTGTTCTACTCCTTTTGTATGCCCCATATTTTTAAACACAATGCTGGGCACATACCAGGTATCAGGTACTTGTATTCATGTATTAAAATGATATACAGCAGATCTATTCAATTCTGCCTCACCAATACCTCAGTACCCTTGTGACAGGTACCATAGAATCACTTTATCCTATTATCAGTAAAGGATAGCTCTCCATAGTATATGTTCAATTACTCTGCCTGGTCTATTGTAGTCTTAAATGTCAGGAACAGTGAAGCATCTTGCTCTACAGGATGACCCCGAAAATAAATTGAGTATACAATGTGACTTTATAGCTATTGCAGAGCCTTATGAGAAAGCAACGTGTGACCTTTACAAGCATCATTTTCTTCAAAACATACAGACAGTAAAGTATATGTTACAATATTCCATTCATATAGTGGAAGCAAAGGTAATATATGTGTATATATATACATATATATGTTATTATTTTGTGATTATATAAGAAAATATAGATTATATTTTTATTTTGTCATATAATCTTATCTATATTGTGCATATGTGTATATTTTAAAACTGTAGAGGTTATGTTGTCTAGCATGCATATTTTTCATAGAACAGATTTTAAGCTGCTGCTTCTTTTTTTTCATTTTCTATAAAAGGTTGAATGTTTATTCTCTTCTTAGTTTTAAGCAAGATTTAGTTAAGTTCTCTATTCTACAATATTTTCACAAGCTCTTATAAATTTTCACATGAAAAGCAAGGACACAGGGCTTATTTTTCAGCTCGATTATTATTGATAAAGCAATTTAAAGAATGCATAATGGTAAAATTCAGCCCAAGGACTCATTCAGGAAGCCTTACAAAAGCAGAGGAATAAATGAGAGGTTGGTCTAGAAGGGCTGGAGGCTGAGGAAGCAACACTCTCCTTCTCATCCTCTCCTGGATTTGACACTCGTAGAATTAAGTGCACTCACTTTAACACTTAAAAAAGGTTTATAACAAATAGTGTAGAACACATAAAAAAATCAAAATGTCGAATAATGTACCTCACCATTGAAACACTGCATCAGCCAAATCTCTGGCACCAGCATTATTTCAAACTGGAAAATACACGTCAAGGTAGCATAAAGTGATATATTCAGAAGTTGCTCCACTCTGCTATTGTGACAGCCACAACACTGAAACATTGGACTGCCTCAAACAATAAAACATCAATGCAGATCAAAGCAGACTATTTTTCACTTTATTTCCTTCATAGGTTTCTTTTCTTTCTTTTTTTTTTTTTATATGAGTCTTCTTCTATGTCACGACCAACATGAAAACATTTTGCATAATCATACGTGTATTACCTATATCAAATTGCTTACCATCTCTGGAAGCAAAGAAGGTAGGAGGAAGGTAGGGAAAGAATTTGGAATTCAAAACTTTAAAAACAAATATTTAAAAATATTGTATGTGTAACTGGGGAAAAAACGAAATATAATTTAAAAATAAACAAATAAAAATAAAACATCAAATCCCAGACAACATTTAACCTCTTTTTGAAAATGGTACTCTAGTTGATGCAGGATTCTCCAGTTTTTTCCACCACTTTCTCCAGTTGCCTCCTTAGCCTCTACCTCTCTGTGGCTGGGCCTCTCAATAGTGTGCTTCTGCCTAGGACCTACATTTAAGGGAGTGCCTGGGTAAACCAATTTCCATTCCTTTTTCCTCCTGACTTTTCCATTTCAGTCCAATCATGAATATAATCCCTCCTTCCTCCTCCAATTCCCTCTCTCCCCTTCCAGTTCCTTTTATGCATTTCTTCCCTCCATTAAAATAGAAACTCCTTGAAAGTAGAAACTATCTTCCTTTTTACTTGTATTTGTGCTCCCAGCACTTAATAATGGCACCTTGAAAGTGATGAATAGGGGGTGGCTCAGTGGGTTGAGAGCCAGGCCTAGAGATGAGAAGGTCCTAGGTTTAAATCTGGCCTAAGACACTTCCTAGCTGTGTGACCCTGGGAAAATCATTTAATCCCCATTGTCTAGCCCTTACCATACTTCTGCCTTGGAACCAATACACAGTATTGATTCCAAGGTGGAACCTAAAGTGTTTTTTTTGTTTGTTTCTTTTTAAGTGATTAATAGTGTTAGCTTTCTTGTGTAGATTAATAGGCCAAACTCTTTTTAAGTGATTACAAATTTCTTCCAAGAGGCTCTGCAATGTTCTGCGGAATACTAAGCTCCACTAGAATATCAGAGTTCAACGAAATTGTTTTTTTCCCAGTTGAGATCATTTACATTAAGGAAATGAAAGCTTTGATTAGGGGTGAGTAGAGAAAAGTAATTTGAGCATATGGACTACTCCATAAGGGTAAAACAGACCCAGGCAGATTGCCACAATGAGAGTCTTAGGTATTATAAAAGTACAAGAAAACTGGGAAGAGGGTAGTAGACAATGAGAAATATGTGCTCAAAGGAAAGTGGGATGGTGCCAAACACAAACTTTGCCCATTTCTAAAATTTGCTTCAGAGTCAACTCCTGCTCCCAGAAACCATAATAACAATATTAGCCATTAGTTTTAATTTTTTTTAACCCTTACCTTCCATCTTAGAATTGATAGTAAATATCTGTTCCAAGGCAGGAAAGCAGTAAGAGGACTAGGCAATTACCGTTAAATTATTTACCCAGGGTGACACAGGTAGGAAGTGTCTGAGGCCAAATCTGAACCCAGGATTTCCCGCCTCCAGGCCTGTGTCTCTAGCCACCAAGTCACCTAACTATTCTAGTTTTAAACAGTTTTAAGAATCACAAAATGTTTTAAATGAATTATCTCCTTTGAGTGATCAGTCAAAAAAGTATTTAAGTGCCTATTATTTAACTCTTGTTAAATAATAGGCACTTAAATACTCTGAGAGATAGGTAAGGCAAGTACAATAATTCTAATCTGGTAGATGAGGAAACAGATTCAGAAAGATTAAGGGGCTCGCCTGAGGTTTCTGATTTTTGTATTGCCACATTATTGGCAAAAATTGGCAAAGCCAATACATGATGTGTCTTTCTGAATCTATATTCAGTCTTCTTTTCATAAGGAGTAAACTCTTTTCCCTTGAATAGGAAAATACATGATTCATGATTCCCTATACTTCCAGGTCTCAGAACTCAAAATCATAACATTAGTTCTAAAGTTCAGATACATCATTAGCTAAATGACAACCTAAAAAGGCATCTATGGACTAGCCTGGGAACCTTGAAAAATAAATTTGTTTTGGCATTGTGAAATATAGTCCTAATTCTAAAAGAATTTTAGAAACAATATATTAGTCAATAGCTCACTGACTGTATTCTTGGATTCAGTTAAGGAATCGCAAAAAAAAAAATTAATAAAATAATGAATCACAAAGACAGAAAGAGAAAACATCTGGTTGGCTGTGCTTGCTTTCTTTCTCTAAGAGGCTGTCTGCCCCCTGGTATTGGCCAGCCTTCTGATAATGTACTTCCTATACTTAAGTAGCCTAGTCTAGACTAGTCAATATACAATTGGTCACTAGGTCAGTAGGCCAGGATTAAAAGTCTTTTCAAGTATGTATCTCCTGCTAGAACTTGGGCTCTATTTGGCATAACTTTTGAGTCTCCATACCACAATGAGACATTATAATAGAATTTTAGTGGATGTACAAATAAATACACTATTTTAAAGTAATCTTTATTGAAACTTAATACATTCAATCAATGACATCAGTCTTCCTTGATATACCTTAGTAAGTAGCTATTTGCAAGGTTCTAAATAGTATTTGTGAGTTTTGTAAAAAGATTGCAAGGATGAAGTTCCAAAGATGACAGTATTTATAGAATCTAGTGGAGTTGAACCATAAAGACTAGAGATAAGTGACTTTCATTTGAAAATGGCCTGAGGAAACACAGCAACCAGATGAGTCCTTCTAACTATGTTTATAGTAAAATTTAAAAATTTACATGAATGTTAACACATAGTCACTAAGGCAAATTACGTGCTTCAACATTCTGGCTGAGTATTCAAACTGGCCTACGTTGGACTTGACATAGGTGTTATTTAATTGTTTTTCATAATCACAAATAACTTTTTGTTTCTATTTCTGTATTCAACCCAGCTAACAGAAGTGTGAATAGCCTTTACAGAAGACAAAATTCTGAGTTTGGATGCTTGGGAATGTTTTTGTAATAAGTCTGTGGGGAAAGAGACAAAAGAAAAAGGGCTCCCCAGCACAGGAGGTGATAGGTAAATATGGCAAGAAGGCTTAGTCCTCTTAAACATCTTTGTAATAGAATTACTTTTATCACCATGTTCCTTCTCTTAATCTATTTCCTTAGGTGCCCCTATGCTTCTTTCCCAGACTCTCAAATTTCTGGTGTACTGGGAAGAGAACTGAACTGGTTTTCAAGACATCCAGAATCTGGTCTCATCTCTGTCACAAACTGTTAGCATGGTTTTCAGAGAAGCAATAGATGGAGTCAGAAGTTCTGTCACAGGACTGTGTTAACAGATATTTTTGAAGCAAGTGAAGGATAGCATTTCCAAAGATATTAAAGGAGCTTTTAGATTTAATTAAGCTACACTGATTGTGTTTTTTGGTAGACTGAATTGTTCCTAGATTAAGAATAATTCTCAGGTAAGCCTCTGGAACATGGGAATGGTGCTTCTATAGTGTATGAGTTTCCAAGGAAGAAGCTTTCCTAAAATGGTTGTGCCTTTATATCTTTTTCTCAGAACACTGACCAGCAAAAAAGCAGCTAAAGGGAAAATGTGTCTGTATCTCCCTTGCCCAATGTCTGGTGTCTTACGGTGGTACTTGGTGCTATCATCAATTTAAAAAAAAAAAAAAAGTCTGTAAATGAGAATACCTTTCAGGAACAGTTTTGGCATGTTTCTGATGTGCCAAAAGTTCACTCATGTTAAGAATGATCTTTGAGACATATTCAAAATAATTGTGTGACCTTTCAGTTCTAGAACCCCTTTATAAAAATCAAAGTGTTAGAATAGATTATCTCCAAGGTCTCTTGTAGCTCCAGAATTTTATTTTGGAGCTAGATTCAGAAACTAGCCCACTCCTGGAGTGGTCATGATCTATAGACCTGATTTATATTAACTAAACTCAAAAGAAATTGATTTATATGACAGGTTGTTAAATTATTAATTTATTATGAGCTCTAATAGGTAAATTTTCAAATATATATCTTTTATTTATATAAAACTTTATCTGCCTTCGTGTCCAGCTGTAGGAAGTCCATAAATAAATGCATAGTGATGAAGGAAGTAGACAAGATTTGATAGGCCCGGTTTTGAATGTGAAGAAGACAGAAGTACAAAAGAAATGCTACAAGTAATGCCTGACATTTTGACTCTTTGGATGCCTGGGAAGAACTGTGATACCCAATTTATGCCAAGTTTGGAAGGAGAAGAGACACAATAAAAGGCGTGCTCTTGAGAGATTAGGAAATCAGGAACAGAGCTGCAGTCACCTGGAAGCAAGACTGATGTCAAATATGCCTAGCACTAGGATGTTTTCAGGAGAAATTGCAAAGTGCTTTGAGTTTCACATCAGAAAAATGGATATTGATCTACTATGGAGATTTTGCCATGAGGGAAAAGCCTTGGGGCTATGACTAGCCAGCTTTTTGCTAAAAGTAGCTGTAGGAACTTGAACTTCCTTATTTGGATATAAGCTGCTACAGGGTTGGTTCAGTGCCAGATACTAAGGAAGTTTGAAGACTGAAAAATGTGCACATTTATTACATTGACATTAGATGATATTTTTGCTTTCCAAAATTCTGATTAAGAAGCTATGTTCAAGAATTTAAGAACTTTAAGAGGGACACATTGCCCAGAGAAAAATGAAAGGGAGGAATCTATAAAAGGATGGAGATGATGGGGTGGTAAGGCAGTTAGGCAAAGACAAAATCTTTTTAAACAATCGATAGCTACCATAGACTAATAAGAGAAAATCTATACCACCTACAAATAGGTGGGGCCAAACAGAGAGAGATATAAGTATATACGCTCATATTGATAATGTGCAAATAGGTAGAATGGACATTTGATTATTACCACATCCCTGGTTTTCATGTCAAACAAATACAGAAACAGTCTCTGGTTCAAAGTGCCTTCTACAATGTTATCCATAATTTAGTGCAATCTTTCTAGGCTTTTTTTTTTCCCCTTAAACTTTACAGTCTTCAAGAAAGCAGGTTTCACATATTCACCCAGGGGCTGAACAAATACTAGAAAATATTGTAGAGCAATGGTGTCAAATTAAAAAAGAAATGGATCCGTATAGCTTCATGTCGCCTTAAAAACCACAAATTAATATTATCTATATTTGTCTTGTATTTTTATTTATTTTTTTAAACATTTCTCCATTTCATTTTAGTCTGGTTTGCTACCTTCAGGAATTTTTCAAGGACTTTGACAAATTTGACACCTTTGCATAGAGGATACTCATATTTCAGAAAGTGATTGGACTTGATATAATTCAATGATTTATTGAGTCTGTAACTAGGATTAAGGCAAACAACACCGAAGTGACTTGTCTGGAGTCACACCGTTAGTCTAACACAGATTTGAATTTGGGTCTTCCTGATTCCAGGCAAAGGACTATCCCTCTCCTTGAGGTAGCTAGAAGCAAATGGAAAGCTATAGAACCTTCAAAATAATGCATAGACATTTTTCATTTGTTGATATCTACACAGAAACTTTCACAAAGTCCATTTTAACATAGATATCTGATTTTCATATACTCATTAATGCCCCAGATAGCATAAATCTCATATTTGATTTAATTGCCCATGATAATATCAAATCTGCAAATATTTACTAAATTCCTGCTATGTGCAAAGCATAGTGCTAGACCCTGTACTTGTAATGCAAGGAAAATTCCTCATGAACAGTTTGTGAGATTTGGACTGGGCCTCCTAGTTTAACACTAGGTAATGAATGATATTCAATTGAATAAAATGCTACACTTTATTTCTGAGTTTCCATAGATGTCTTTAACATTCATGAAGCTTAGATCCTATGAATTTATTCAACCATATTTATTCTAAGACTCGCTCTGGGATCAAGCATTTAGGACATAAATAATGTATGCTTTTCCTTTACATACCATGAAGATGCTGACTTACCATCCCTATGTCACTCATTTCTAGTTGTTTCTGCCAAGAGTGGTCAAGTTTTGTGCTGAGCCAGTCACACTCTCCTTATGACTGGTAGCACATAATTATGAGCAGACTTGCTAGGGTAAGGATGCTATCTGTCTGTAACCACAAATTTCAGCAAAGCAAAATGACTCAAACAAGGATTTTAGCTATAAATTGACCTCATCAGCACAACATTCTAAGTGACTGAAGTAATTAATCACGATTTATAATAGATTTATAAATTTATAGAACTGACTAGTCAATAACATTAGAGCCCAGAATGAAAAGAGCTAAGTAGTCAATGGTAGGGGAAGGAGTCAAGAGAGGAAGGCGTTTATATGTAGAACTCAGTTATTTGTTTTGCATTTTCTTAGTGTCTGTATCATCTCTCCCAGTTGTGACTACTTAGAATACAATATTTATATGGCACTGACATGTTAATAAAGTCTATTTATGGCATTAGGAAGTGGCTTTTCATTCTCCAATCAATCCTTATGATAAGACAATAATGTAATTCATGAGGAAATTGTAAAGCTTCATAAAATAGACATAAATTAGAGGCCATTCCATAAATTAGGTAAAAAGTGCTCACCTAGGATTCCTGTACCTGTACAACCCACCTCCCTTGCCTGCTACAGAAAGAATAAGGAAGAGTTTGAGAAGAACAGGTACTGAATGTCAGTCTGTCTGGAGCAATCTGGGACAAGTGAGGTAGGGCCTGACACAATGGATGGAAATAATACCTTGTCTTTGTGAAACCTTAACCATCCTTTGGGGCTAGAATGACAAGTTGTCCATTCTTCCAACTATTTGGTATAGAATGATTTTTCATCTGCTTTTCATCTTGACTGTTTCCTCAAACTGAGGCTATTTTCTTTTTTGCAAAGATCTCTAATCTTGCTGAAAATCTTGATAATGAGCTGGGGTAATTATACCATTGTTTGTTTCTATTAACATCTTTCTGAGGCATAGACCAGAAGCTGGCCTCTGTCAACCACACTCTCCATTATGAGATTACTGTTTATTTGTCTCTACATCTTTTTCTGTCTTCTGAGACTCCGAACCATAATTCAATAGGCATATGTATGTGACTCTTATCCAAACATCAGCAGATAGCATTGTATGATGCCTTAGAGAGGTGAGCTTCCAAAGTCTTCTCAAAGATGATGAAAGACATCATCCAGACACATCAGCCAGCCATTCATACAACTCATGTTTTCAAATACATTTCCAAAAGTGTCTGTTGTCCCTAATAATTCTCTAGATACAATCTCAAACTGCAAAAATCCTGATGGTCATCTTCTATAACTTCTTTTGACATTAAAAGCTGATAATAAAATAGATTGGATTCATGCTATAGTAATCTGGTAGTGGTTCACCTTAGTTCTCTTGTTCAGTATCCAATCCTGAATACACGTCCTGATCTTCCAAGCTTTCTTCCATATCATTGGTCAAAGGATAATGTTATTGACTAATACTTTTTGAGATGGTTTCTGAAGCCTTTTATTTCAGAGAGGGCTGTCTTCTGAGATCACTCTGGAAAAGGTCATGAATCATTGAGGTGAATTCTATATGGTTTTTCATTGAGTTCATCCCTTTTCCCATTCATAAAGTGAAAGTCCATCACTCCTCATGCTGAATTTCTTCTTCATATGATTCTTCCTTCCTTTGACTACTGGAGAATCACTGAAGTTTAATGTCCTTAGGCTTCTTTTTGAAGCCTAAGTGAACCTGAGTCAGTGAACCTGAGATGCTTCTCTGTAATCATTTGCTTCTATCTTCAAGTAAGCTTCCTCATAGAAAGCATGGATTTTCAGGAATGTTGAATCCAAATCTGCCAGTATTCTGCAAATACTTTGAAGAGACTAGAGTCAATTCCAGGCAAGGCTGGCTACCATGTCTAAAAATTCCCATAGTGGGTCAATAGGGACGTGATTGGGGATGTAGACTCTAAGTGATCACCCTAATGCAAATATTAATAATATGGAAATTTGTCTTGATCAATGACACATGTAAAATCCAGTAGAATTACTCTTTGGCTTTGGGGGGGGTGGAGTGGGAGGAAGGGAAAGAACATGAATCATATAACCATGGAAAAATATTCCAAATCAATTAATTAAATAATTTTTTTTCAATTCTAAAAAATTCCCATAGTCACTGTATCTCCCTTTCTGCTGATACCCACAACTTCCTTAGGGAGTTGAAGGCATATGTTCATATGGTTGAAATATGAATATGTGTCTCTGAACTTCTCTTTCCCATATACACTCATATTAGAGATCCCAGAAGACAGCTACCATAGGATCAAGGTGCTCTGAGGTTACATTTAAATATATATGCATCATGAACCCCCACAAATGTTTTTACCTCTTATAGACATTCAGAAAACATAACTAAAAAAGCATGTATTGAAATTATCTAGTAATAATAATAATAATAATAATAATAATAAGTGTTTATACAGTGCTTGCAATATTCCACGATTGTGCTATGTACTTTGCAATTATTATCTCATTTTATCTTCACATTAACTCTGTGAGATAGATGTTATTATTATTCCCATTTTACAGATGAGGAAACTGAGCCAGAAAGTAAGTGACTTGCCAGAGTTATATAGCTAGTAAGTGTCTGGGGACAGTTTTGAACTCAGGTCTTCCTGACTCTAAGTCCAGTGCTTTACCCACCGTGTCACCTGGCTGCCTAATAAGAACAGTACCAACAAAATGCCCCTCCTATAGACCAAGGGATGTATTCTCTCACATATAAACATAACATCAATGAGAAGGGCAGCCACATTTAGTGCTCACAGAGGTATACACATACATAGTACATGTGGTAAAGGCAGTTTACATTTCCAATGCCACTGAATCCCAATATTTCAAATGACGTCTTTGTACTGTTCCTTTTGGGCAGTAGCATCTCCTCTGGCTAAATCACTCCTGCAGGTTCCTTAGGTTTGTGTCTGGACAGGGTAAGATATTTCAATGCTTGGCAATGGTCTCCATTGTTTTCAGGTTTGAGTTCAACTGAAATTCTAACCTATAGTAATAATAATAATGATAATAATAATTTTTATATCACGTTACATAGTTTGCAAAATACTTTGTATATATTACTGCTTTTGACCCTCATAAGTCGAACCCTCTAGGATTGGTGGTATTATTATCGCCATGAGGAAACTGGGGCTTAGAAAACATAAGTGATTTGCACACAACTACTAAGTGGCTATTGTCAAGGCAGGTGTTAAAATTAGGATTTCTAGACACCCAAGTACAGAACTCTAATCATATGACCAAACAGTTGCCACACAGAGTATTGCTATGATCTTTCAGAAAGAACTAGTTTCATCCAGAGTCTGAGCTCTGGGATCTTTTGACTCCTGAGAAGAAGCACAGCTTGACTCTGCTTTCTTTTAGTTCATTGGACCCAATTTAGCAGCTTAATTCTACTCTTCACAGATAGTGGCTTATGCTATGAGATGCCATCTATATTTTGGGATGAGGAGAGAGAACTTCCTTCCTCAACCTTGATGCTTTCTCAAGAAGAACAAGGGAAAAGATCCCCAGACTACTCAACTCTCTCCTCAGTTGATTCACCAGAGCTTGGGTCACCATAATCAGAGTCAATCCTTAGCCAACCATGTCCATACGATAGGTGACATTTGTTATATTTTCAGGATGTTTATACTTTATCAGTTCATTTACCTTTCTCCTTTGCATGCCATTATCAGGATATTTAAGAAAATTCCTTAATTTAATCAGAGACTGAGCTGCCTCCTTTCTACTTCTTTTATAGAGTTTTAATCCAAAGGACAATCTCCTGTATTATCCATCATAATTTTAAATTCATTGCCTTGAGGGCAGTGAGTTTGTAGGCAGTATAAATATTCTCTTTATAACCAGAAAAGTAGTAAAATGAATTAACAACTCCCCTCTATAGCTCTGAGCCCCTTCATTCTGGTACAATACCAATTTTATATCTCTTTCGGCCTCTCTCTCCCATCCCTTGTCCTAATAATCACATCTTAAAGATCCTATCTTTCTTCTTCTCCACACCAGCAATTTTGAGGGAGTCTAGGTCAGATTCAAAGAGTATGATTTGTATGGATTTTTCAGTTCCATAAAAGCAAAGGGCAAGGAAGAACACACAAAGTCTCCTAAGTAGTTACCACTACCAGGATTTCTATCTCTCTGTGACCTTTTTCCTTCCATCTTTCCTTCTGGCTACTCCCACTCATCACCAAAAAAAATCCTTGCTGGTCTATGTCTTACTTCATTTTTAAGAATCTGCCTATGGCTACTGCTACCACAAAGAAAAGAGAGGCAGTTATCATGAAAGGATAGTTGTCTGAAAATCCGATCTTCTCTTAAATATGCCCACAATCTCCTCTCATGTATGATGGAAAGACCTGGAAGCTTCATGTGTGTGCCAAGCTCAATTTTAAGAAACTGAAAGGGGGCAACTACATAACTCAGTGGATTGAGAGTTAGGTCTAGAGACAGAAGGTCCTAGGTTCAAGTCTGGCCTGAGACACTTCCTAGCTGTGTGACCCTGGGCAAGTCACTTAACCCCCATTGCCTAGCCCTTACCACTCTTCTACCTTGGAACCAATACACAGTATTAACTCTAAGGTGGAAGGTAAGAGTTAAAAAAAAAAAAAAGAAACTGAAAGCTCAAAGAATTTGTAGAAATGCTACATCAGGACAGTAATTACCTACACTACAAAAGGGATCTTTGCTTTACAAAAAGCTTTCTCAACAGGATACCTTTAAATACTGAGTTCCTCAGTGTTAGTACATTGTTTATAGATCAATAAGCACTTGACAGGGTCCTGAGCAGAAACATTTAAAGCTGCAGTGTTAAGAGTCACTGACAATTGAAGATCAATAAGAAATGAAGATAAAGCATCACAGACATTTCTAAGATGTCTTTTTTTTTTTTAAACATTGACTCAGATTTCACTTGTGTGTTAATTCTAATGGGTGCCCCATGGCTGGCTCAATCCTGTGACTGGGAGCTCTAGTTTTGAGTAAATGTTCAAACACAAAAGCCTCAAACATGAGATCACTTTTCTGGAGCCCATATCTGAAAGAGGTGCCCCAAATGCTAACACAGTTTTTATCCAAGGGAAAACTGAGATACAGAGAGGTTATTTTCTCACTTCTGGATAATAAGTCATGGAGCTGAGAGCCTCCAAAGCAGGGCAGCTTCCCCTTAAGGATCATGGCATTGGATGTGTGTGTATGTGTGTTCACGTGTGTATGTGTATGATCAACCAATAGGAGGATATAAAGATAGGTCACATCCAGTAGTCCGCTGATAGATGGTTTTTAAAATCATTTTAAACTCTTGCTTTAGTTAACTCTCCCAGGAACTCTGGACTTGTTTAGATGCTGCATTTTGTTTTGAGGCTTTGCTTATAAATGTTTTCAAGTCATCCTCTTTTTCTATGTTTGTGTCTTGAGCTTCCCTATCATTATATTAGCTCTTTATGGTGGGATTCTTTTGTTAGCTCATTCTTCCAGCCTACTTCTTAACTTTGCACTTGATGTTCATGCTGCCCTCTGTGCATTTCTAGTGGGGGGGGGGATAACTGGACTATGCTTCTGTTCTCTTACATCCTTCTGCTCCTTTCACAATACAGGCTTGGTGCTTACAAGCTTATAGTGTTTCCAAAGTGATGGGTTCTAGGTGAAGTCTGCTCACCCTTCTCCTTGTTAGAGCTCAGAAAGTTCCTGATCTAGGATTAGGTCTGTCAGTTTGTCCCTGGATGGGAGTTTAAATAGACTGCTGTTGGACTCAGATCCTATTAGTCTGTTGGGAGGCTCTGCAAAATCAAAGTCAAATTGCAGGCTCCTCTTTAGTTTGAGGCTTCTGCCTTGATTATTCCACTGCAGGTTTCCACTGTGGGATATAGACTAGAAATGACTGCCTGCTCCTGGGATTAGTGTTATGTAGCTACTGTTTGCTTCCCAACTTGTTCCTTACTCAGAATGCAGTTAGGATACCACTAGAGACAGCTAGAAACCATTCCTCTGGGACCTCTCCTCTCCTTCCTAAGTCTGTGATTCAGAACTGGGTAGTGAACAACAGAGCTGCCAGATGACATCCATTCCTGTACCTTGCACTAGTTAAGGAGTCCCCTGGGATCTCTTTCTGTCCAGGTGCCCAGTCTCAGCTCTTTTAGTCCTTGAGAATTAGAATACTTTGACCAAAAGGCTATCATCCAGACCTTGCCCTCCTTTACATTTTTGAGTTGGCGACATACACATTCTCAGATCCCATCAATGACTGCAGCCACAAGATTAAATGTCAACACCCCTCTGTTATGCTCTCATACTCCAAGACCCTCAAGGATCTCAGGCACATGAAGCAGACATCACTGATGGATTATTTCAAGCTGGTGTGTCCTTCACAATCTGTAGCACCAACAACTAGCCATGAAGGGCCTTCTCAATCTCCATCATCTAACAGCAAAGACTAAAGTTCCTACAACCTCTCCCTTGGTTTTCATTATTTACAGGCTATTGTGAAACATATTTTCTGTTTTTATTTTGGGTCATTGTGGAGCCTTTGAATTTTGGTCAGTGCTTAGCACAGTGCCTGACACATAGTACTGCTTATTGATAGACTGTTCATTTTTTTGTGGGGTGAAATAAAAACCTTGTGACTAACATTTGACTATGAGTGCTTTTACGGGATTTGGGGACACCCTGTTACTCACATTTGTGGACACCTAGACATGAACTTTATTCAAAGATTTCTCAGAATATTACACAGACATCCGAAATTTTCTCCTCTCTCTGCTTCTTAATCTATTTCCAATACTATGATTCAGCTGTTTTTTCACCCAAGAAGTTCCTTCACCCTGTGTGTCTTCATACTGGACCATCCCTCTGACTCTACAGCCTCATTTTCCTATTAGTGAGGTTAGCACACTGTTACTTTGTCACCTCCATGCCTCATTATAGGTACCTTCCCCCTTCCCCCTTCCCTGTTTTTAGGTCCCTTTTATGTGTTGCCTTCCTCCAATGGAATGTAAGTTCCTAAAGAACATGGACCTTCTTTTTTAAATTTGTGTTTATGTCCCAGCATTTAACATAGTGCCTGACTTAGCATCATTATTATTGTTCAGCCATTTCAGTTCTTTCTGACTCTTCCTGACCCCATTTTGTGGGGGGGAGGGGATGACAAAGATACTGGAGTAGTTTGCCATTTCCTCCTCCAGGTCACTTTAGAGATGAGGAACTGAGGCAAACAGGGATAAATGACTTGCCCAGAGTCACACACTGTCCAAGGCCAGATTAGAACTCAGGAAATGAGTCTAACTGACTCCAGGCCCCATGATCTATCTACTGCACCATCCAGCTAAACTGCCTGACACATTGTAAGTGCTTAATAAATGCTTGTTGATTGGCTCTAGATGAAACTCTAGATGGGGACATGTGTATGCATCATATCCTACTGAAGTGTAAGCTCCATAAAGGGAGAAACTATGTGTGTATCTTCCCTAACATCTTGTACAGTGCTCTGCGTGTCACTAATGCTTAATAAGCATTTGTTCAATTTAATTCTTGAATGTGGAAACAGTTTCTAGGTACTTGATCCTTAGAAATCTTCTAATGGCCAATCTTATGTTCTCTGCCCCCTTAGCCTCAACCCAAACCCTGGCCCAATCCATTGTCTTGTCATTTGAAAGCAGTTCCTGTTATCACTTCTTACATTATTTCAAAGTCAAGAATTCAGTTACTGTAAGACAGCTTTCCTCACACCTACTAATTTATTTAGCATACTTATGCTCAGTGAATCATCTAAAAAGAAACTTTAAAATTCCCATAATATCCAGAAGAATTTTCAAGGAAAGCTTCTGAAATTTATTTCACCCATCCTTCAGAAAAAAAAAAAAGTCAGTCTCTCTTGCTGTTGAAATCTTTGCTACTTTGCCACTCTAGTGACAGCTCATCTCACACTGCCATGTAGAAAATTTCCATAACGAAATAGCCACAGCTTCTCAAGTCTAGCTAATCAAAAGCCCTTCCATCTATGCTCTAATATACTTTTTACATATGTGCATTGCAATTGTAAATATGAACACAAATATACATATTGCAAAGACAAGAAGAAAAACAGAAAATCATTTCAGGGGAAAATGAGAAAACCTAACAGGAACAAATTCACAATTTTAGGAATGCCTTTTTAGTTTAAAATTTTAAAAATTAACATATTCAAATGGCTTAAACCAGGTACTACTTATGCCTAGAAAATTTACTATACTGTTACCTTGGAAAATGGAATATTTTATGCAGTTCTTGCAAATGAACACATTAGGGGAAAAGCGTATGTTGTCATAACCCTGCTTAATGTGTTTCTTAGTTACAATGTTTTTTTAGCACAATGAAATGTTTAAATGTCTAGCTATGAAACAAGATGTTTCTAATTCACTTGGCTCATGGTATCTACCATAACAATTAAGTTATTTTCCAGTCTTTATCACTGACAAACAGGTAATTCTGCTTCCCCCATGCCTTTTTTATTAGACAATACAACTGGACAGAAGCCTGTGTTTACTACTTAATTTTAAAATTCAGTGCTCAAGCTTTAAATGCTAGGGGAAATGGGATTCATCTATAAAATGCAAAATGATAGATAGGGTAATATAATGTATTTCACTGGGATGGTGTCTATGACACTTCCATTAACTGCTGAAGAGATCATTAAGAGTAATGTGGCTATAATGAAAACACAAAGAATTAAACTGCAGGTCTGCAGGAAAGCATAATAGACTTCCAAGGGGAGGCAGTTGCTATGTATTGAAAATACTTAGGTATGAACTTATAAGACACTTGGCCTAAGTTCTAGTTCTACAATGACTCCATTAGTGACTGGACCCTTCCCACTAAACCCTTCCCTTCTCTAGTCCTCAGGAGGATTGGAAAAGATCTCTGAAATCCCCTCCACTGCTTCCATTCTATAGCAATAGCTAACATTTATAGTGCTTTGAGATTTGTGAAGTACTTTACAAATATTATCTCATTTTAATTTCACAATAATCCTGTGATGGAGGTACTATTATTATTATGACAAAATCACAAAAAGGAAACTGAGGCAGACTAAGTGACTAGACCAAGGTCACAGAGCCAGTAAGTTTCTGAGATCAGATTTTAATTCAGGTCTTCCTGAATCCAGGTCAAATACCATATCTGTCTTGCTACTCAGCTACTTGATTCAAACATCTTCTCTTTATAACAAAAGCAAAACAAACAAAAAAAATTTATTAATTGTGTAAGATAGTGTGTTCACTTAATATATGCATATATATATGGTACATGGAGATATATAGATGCATAGAATGAATTCACTTCCCCCTTTCTTTGGGAGACTGTAATTTCTATCTTGAAGGGAGTGAAAGTTTGCTGCTGAATACTCTGTCCTTAAAATTGCCTATCTCCAAAGATATTATAGGGCCATATTTAAATGCATCCCCCTCTCCCAAATGTTTCTGGACTAGAAGTTCACTTCAATTTAGAATAAAAGCTTCTTCCATTGCTCTAATGGAAAAAGGTAGCCACCATGCTTATACCCACTGGCAGACTCTCTCTACCAAATGTTGGTTATGTGAAAGGTATCACAAATAACAGAAAGAAAGTAAATTCATTTATCCAAGTAGAATAGCAAAAGAAATTTAAGGTGTTCTACAGATTAAAACAAGTGAAAAAACACACAATTGTGAATGAGCTCTTTACTAGGATTAATTGAGATCTTGGCTCAAGCTGAGATAAAACTCCAGGGAAAGCCCAATCTCTGAAGTCTCTAGGGAAGCAACTTTTAAATCATGGGTAGTTACATAATTGTCTTCCTCTACATGTCTTCAGCTTCCAAAATCCTTCTTTCTCTCCTATAGAATATCCAGACTACATGTGTCTCTATCCCAAAAAAGCTGTGGCACCAATCCCACTCCCTAAACAGGTACAAGGCATTGCCTCTTAATCAGGAGTCACATTTCCTTCTGACTATGCAACAGCACACAAAACATTCCAGGTTTGGATGGAAGCCAAGCTTAAAGTTAAATTAAGGTAATCATAAAATTTTTGAACCAGAAACTGAGAAATGCTAGAAATTTATAGGTATCAAGAAGGGCTCTTCAAAATCATCATTAACTAAACAAGGCTGCCAGACAACAAAATAAAAGATATTATATAGTCCACCATTTTTTATGTTCTCTTTTGGAGTGGAATCCTGTCATTAAAGAAATTCTAAGCCTTTAAAATGTTATGTTAATTAACACATTTGAAATATCAAAAAAGCTAATGATTATTTATTGAGGATGTTACAGATGGTTCATTCAAATTTACAATCCCTGCTAACATATGGATTCTCAGGTTTAATGAAAATATTTTTATATATACAAAAATATATGCCCTTGGTTTATATATAAATATATGTGCATATATATGTATATATATATATAACTTGCATTACACAACTCCAAATAATTGATAACTGATCAATTCAGTTGTTTGACTTTTGATCATAAGAGTCCCTTCCAGCTTAATGATTCTAAGATTCTATGAAAAGTTGTATTTTATATAGATCCTAAGTTGTATACAAATATGTATATCTATGTCTGTAGAAGTCTAAAAAATTATTTATTTTTATATAGATTTAAATAGATAATGGATAGATGATAGATGGAGAGATGGATAGGTCTACATTACTGATAATTGGCCAATTCAGTCATTTATTGATCATTGATCATCATTGATTCAAAGATAAATTCATTAAAATAGTAATAAAAAACAGCTTTTTTTAAACTTACTTGACAAATAGTTTGACTTAGTTGACTATGAATTTCCTAAGTGGACTGCCTATTTCCAGAGAGGAAAGTATAGATACCCAAATTTGTCTACCCTTTGGTTGGTGCCAGAGTTTCAATTAAGCAACTAAAAGATAATCATATTACAATTCCATCTACCCAGCCACTATTAATAAATGTCTCATTATGCAACCAGAAAATACTTGCTTTGTTTTAATATATTGTTCTTTTCATCATTTCATCCCAAAGTACTTTAGAAAAATTACTTCAGAAATAATTATTTAACTGTTTCACATGGAGGATCAGAAATGTGACATGCCTCAGATTATGCTAAAAAGATGCATGGTTCATTTCAAAGTATTATTGAAAAATTAGAAGAGTTGATACTTGTGACATTATTATTAAGAGGATTCCCAAACCAAAATATGGGTTCTTTTTCTAATTAAATCATTAAAAATTACTGATGCTGAAAGTGTTTATCTGTTCACTCTCTCATTCCAAATTTTTTTTGCAAAGATTCCTTTAACTCTGTCATTAATAATTTCTTAAGCACTTACTTTGTGCCAAACAGTACACCAATCCCTAAGAATACAAAGAAAGGTAATTATATAAGGAGAAAACCACTGGCTTTAGAGCCAGAGGGCCTAGATTTAAATCTTGCTCTTTTATATATGATCTGTATGACCTTGAACAAATCACTTCCCTTCTCTAGGCCTCAATTTATTCATTTATAAAAGAAAAGGTTTGAATTAAATAACCTTCAGGACATCTTTAATCTAATCTGTGTTCCTAAGATTTTTTCCCTATTTTTTTGCACAGGAGCCTACCAGAATTGGATCTTGGATCCTTTTCTATACTTTTTTTTTTTTTGGAGATATCTTTCAGCTTTAAGTTCAAAAACCTATAATCCAGGAATTCAAGCAAGTGTCTGAATTTCTGGAACATGGCTTAAAATATACAAATGATGGGCTTAGTTAAAGATGGTACACAAGAGCTATTTTGAAAATATTTTTACCTGAACCCTTGCAAAATTGAGCAAGAAGGCTTTAAAATGAAAATGTATAGAGGAGGCAGCAAGGTGTTTCAGTGGATTGAGAACCAGGTCTAGAGATGGGAGATCTGGACTCTTCCACATCCTAGTTGTGTGACCCTGGGCAAGTCACTTAACCCCAATTGCCTAGCCCTAACTACTCTTCTTTCTTGGAATCTATGCTTAGCATCAATTCTAAAACAGAAGGTAAGGGTTTAAAAAAACAAAACAGAAAAGAAATGGAGAAGGAAAATTGCTCACCTATATTTACCAAGCTAGATACTTCAGGGAGTAGCAAGTATGATAATGAAGAAACTTTGCAAAGAGAATCACAAGAGGTCACTCCCAAGAAGAGTTAGTAATAAAAATTACAATCTCTAATGTCCATATTCACACATGTATAAAATCTAGAAAATAAGGCAAACCCTACTACAAAGAGGAAATTCAACCTCATAGGTATACTAGGAGAAAAGGGCCTCATAACTGAAATAATAATGCCTGCGAAAGGGTATACTTTTTTCAAAAGGAACCAAGTTAAAAGAGGCAATCAAATCACAAGAAGATATATTCTCATGAAGAAAGGGGAGAACATATGGTTAAGGATCTATGGAGAGAGAAATAAAAGGGATATTATGAGGGTGATATAAAGGGAATATGCCATAGGCCACCTGGATAGAATCAGTTAGTCACTAAGTATTTATTGTATTTAATTATGTGCTAGATACCATGCAATGTCCTGGGGAAAAAATAAACATAAGCAGAAAGAAAGACAGTCCCCAGCCTCAAGAAGCTTCAGGAAAGACAACACTGGGGCAGGGATGGGAGCGGGATGGGGATGGGAGGGGGGCAGGTAGTGTTTGAAGTGATTATTCCATTCTATAATATGTGAGAGAAGAGAAGAAATTCAATCATAGTTTGATGTCTATCCGAGTTACATGTAGAAATGTTTACTCGTGAGACAAAGTAAGGTGTGGCAACAAAGCAAATTCAGTTGGGGAAGAATAACAGTTGTGGTATAGTTAAGTCAGGAAGCAGGGAGGCCCATTTTCAAGGGAGTCTAGCTCATGCTTCTGAGGGATTTGGGAGATAAGATGACCCCTGGGAGACAAATGCCACAGTGATGGATAGGGGTGATTACATGGGAGATAATTATACCCTTCAGCAATATGAAGCAGCACGGAGCTGCTAAGCAAGGTCCCAGGATCTTGCTTGAAGCAGGGAGTAAGCTCCTTTCTCCTACAACTTATTGGTCTAATGGCTAGAGTAACATATTTAGAATTTTTTTAAACCCAAGTTCAAATCCTGCCCTAGATAATTACTGGCTGTGTGACCTTAGGTGAATTCACTCAATTTTTTGCACTCTCCATTGGGGTATCCTGTGAAATGGATAATAATAGCACCTATTTATAGGGCTATTGTGAAGATCGAATAAGATAAAAATATGAATAGCACTTAGCAAACCTTAAAGTACTAAATAAATGTTAGCTATTATTTTTATTATTGTCCCTTTGACATAAGAGCCCTGAGCTAAAGTCCTACTCCCTGATACTCTGATCCCTGGATTGGAAAAGAGTAGATTTTACGGGTTTCAGAGAAAAGATATGTAGGATCTCGCAGATTAAAATTCTACAAGGCCATTAAGTCCAAGAGGGAGAAATTTATACATTTGGTTCCATACCGATCAAATTATTTAGTGGGACTTTATAGAACTAGAGTTAGACGGGAAATTGACAATCAGCTTTACACCTCCCCACCTCAGTATTTCTAGTATTTTCTTGAGACTTTTCTGAGCCTCAGAATAATTGGTGTGGCCTGATATAGTGAAGAGGGCATTGGAAATGAAGAGAGGAGCCAGTACTTTCCTCCAACCCCAAAAAAACTTAAGAGATGTTAACCAAATGGAAAACACAGTTACACTTTGAAGTAGAAATAGATAAATGGAATTCAGTTGCCCTAAATTAGCTTTGAGTAAAGGATTATTGGTTAGCACAGATAGTAGTAGAGAGGTTGTCAAAGCCCATAGGAAACTAAGGGATCTTTTTTTTGCCCTGAGCAAAGCAAGGCAATTATATTTGTTTTACATGACCTTAAAGGGCAAAATTAGGACCAATCAATTGGTGGAATTTGCAGAGAGGTTCATTGAGGCTTAATATAAAGGAAAACTTCCTAATAATTAGAAATCTCCAAACATAGAATGGAATGACTCAGAAAACAGTGGGTCACTGGAGGTCTTTAATCAGAGGCTAAATGACTATGTGGAAAGGATATTTTTAGAGGATTCCTGTTCACATACAGGTTGGATTTGGCCTCTGAGGTCCCTTCCAACTCTGAAATTCTGTGAGAAGTCATTTAATCTTTCAGGGCTCATTTCCTCAACTATAAAATCATTATAAAACAGATGACCTTTAAGGTTTTCTAAATCCTAAATGCAATTCAAAATCCTGTGATGTCTTTATGAATTTGTGATATTAATGTAATTGCCACATGGGAGCATGGTAAGAGAAGCATCATTTAACTACATTTAGAGACTCAGGGCAGATCAGTCTGAATCACCTGGTCAACCATTATTCAAAGGTGACTGAAGAAGCAAACTACTGAGTTCTCAGTTTGCTGAGCTGTAGGAAATACAGGACAGCAAAATTATGGACACAGACAGACCTCTCAGGTTCAGATTCATTGCACCTTTAATAAAATGGGATAAAACCTAGAAGGTAAATCACACTTCTCTGAAGGTTTTGAAACAACTCCAGAATCAGAATTAGCAGGAACATAAACCTATCTGGCTATGTCTATAATGCTGCAATAAAATGGCTTTGTGAGTCACAGGATTGATGGGTTTATTCATTTCATAAGGGCATATTAAATACACAGAGCTAGAGCTGGAAGAAGGGGAAACTATACGGAACAGTGAATGGAGTGCTGGGTATGGTATCAGGAAAACTTATCTCTATGAGTTCAAATCTAACCTCTAGCACTTACAAGTTGTATAACACTAGACATGTCACTTAACCTTGTTGGCCTCAGTTCTTCTCCTTTAAAATGAGTTAGAGAAGGAAAGAGCAAACCACTCCAATATCTTTGCCAAGGAAACCCAAAATGAAGTCATGAAGAGTTGGACATGACTTAAACAACTGAACAGTGACCACAGTATATGAGAGTGCATACACATACACACATACACATAAGTATTCACTCTGATAAAATAGTTGCTGGTCCAGAGTAGATGCATCAACTTGATCAGGCTTAGAAACCATACTATTTAATTGAAGATAACACAATTAAACAACTCATTTAGTACAGTGGAACAGTAAAAACACTTATTTGGGACAGAATCTACCATAGTAATTCAGTTAAAATTCTTTATTAATTAGATCTCTGAAATTCACATTTGTCTAGCAATTTATAGTTTCCAAAGAACTGTCCACCCTCACAGCAGACCCATGAGGAACTAGGAGGTATTATTATCCCTTGTTTAAGAAGGAAGAAGGTAAAACTCAAAGAAAAGAGCTGGGACTATATAACAAAAGTCTCTGGGTTCCTTGTTTGGAATCCATTCATTTACCACACTGTCTTTCAGTGATTCCTATAGTCATGAAATTTCATGTAGTCTGAGTGAATAAACCTCCTTGAGTTGCATATGGATTGCTCAGATTTTTCCCACCAAAGTTTTGGGTTTTTTTAATGTATTCAAATTCTGCTTCAGACACTTAAAAGATGTGAAACTGTGGGCAATTCATGTAACCTCTTAGTCTCAGTTTGCTCATCTGTAAAATGACAGGGTTGGGCTTGATGACCTGTAAGATCTTTTATAGCTCTAAATCTATGATCCTACATAGATGGGGAAACAGTGACATGTAGTGGAAAGAGCACAGAATTTGAAATCTGATCAACTGAACTTAGCTCAAGGTTCTGCTACTACATGTGTGGCACTGGGCAAACAATTTAGGACTCGATTTCCTTCCCTGTATAATGAGGCAGCTAAGAGCACGTAATAAGATAGAGTGCTGGGCCTTGAATCTGTGTCCATAATTTTTTAGTACAAGTTCAGTCTCACACTTCCAAGTTGTGTGACCCTGCATACTTAACTTCTAATTGCCTAACAAAATGATCCACTGGGGAAGGAAATGGCAAATCACTCTAGTGTCCTTGCCCAGAAAACTCAAGCTAATAACAAACAGAAATAAGATTTTCCCAGGCTCATACAAGGAATAAATGTCTGAAGTAAGATTTCAGCCCAGCTTTGTCCCTAACTCTTCAGCCACTCTGCCACATTGCCTCCTACTAGCAGATAAATGAATTTGTTCTAAATGTCCTCAATGTGTTCTTGTACACTTAAAGCCCAAGAAAGGTTTCTCTGCCACTGAAACAACTTCTTAGGGGCAGAAAGGTCAAGCCCTTTTATTACCAAGGTTCTGAAGCTAGTCAGACTCCTTGCTTGCACCCATGCTAATGAAAGGAAGTAGCACATGATTCTTTGGCTACAGAATTGATACTTAATAAGTATTTCCTGAATTTACTTGGATTGTCCATCATTCCACAGTGCCTCTTAATTTATCACAGAGAACTGAAGACTGGACATGGATTTTCTATTGGGCTGCTAGTGATTGCTAATTTTATTTAGAGATAATTAAGATGCAAATCATATTAAAGATGATAAACCCACTAAAATAAATGCTGCAATAGCTATAATATATTCATATTTAGTTTATAGACATATGAAATAGGCATAAAATAAAATGTTTAGAGTGCTTTTAAATAATAACATAATTGAATATTAATAGGCTAATTACTTTCCACATCAAAGATTTACAAGGATCTTGTTCATTTTCATATTTATTAAATGTGTTTGTCAACATTATATATTTTCATTAGCATCCATTTATTGGTGATTTTATTTTTGTTTATCTAATCTGAAAGTCTTAATGTGATTGCTAAAGGATGCTCAAAATTTCCTAATTAATGTACAAGATTAGGTAAAGAGGCATGTCACATATGGAAAGAGTTCTGAGTTTGGCATCAGGAAGACTCAGGTACCAATCCTATCCTGTCTTAAATACTTACTAGCTCTGGGAAATGCATTTAATTTTCTAAGCCTTGGTTTCCACATCTGTAAATAATAGCACCTATTTCAAAGGCCTGTCAGGGTCAAATGAGAAAATGTGAAGCACTTTGCAAATCGTATAGCATTAAGTAAATGTCACTATTACTGTTTTATCAGTATTATACCCTGTGGCCAGTCAGGGTACAGTATAGCACCCTATACTCCAAGGTTCCATAGATAAAGGTGACTAAAAGATCAAACTATTTGATTCCTATATGGGAAAATGTCATCTATGTGCCTGGGTATGGCACAAATGCCTGGGTATTCTGAAGACATGTGTATGGATAGAAGACTCAAAGTTGAGGTGAATATAATGGAATGAGCCAAAATGGTAGTGAAATGGTAAGGCAGAATGGCTATCTCATATTGAGGAGGAATGAGGGAGGAATTACCACAGAGAAGGAGAGGAAGGGATGTAGGACTGATTGTTCTAGAAGTCTACTCTCATCAGACCTAGTGTAAAAAGAGGACAACACACACAATTAGAAGGGTTAAAATATTCTTAATGTGCAGAGAAATAGGTGAGAAGGGGGATGACAAAAGGCAGGGACCTGGGGAAAGGAATGCATATCAAGAGGTAAATGGAATATGGTGAGGGGATAGAAAGAGACTCTTAGAACAAGATAGGGGAGGAATTTTTAGAATTGAACTCATATCAAGCAGTAGAAGGGCATAGTTGGGGGGATATGAAAAGGATTTTTGGAAAGATGGATAGAATAAGAATTAAAAGGTAAGGGGGAAGAGACAAGGGAGAGATCTTTGGAAAGGTGGAACAAATTGGAATTAAGAGGACAAGAGGCAAAGATAAGGCAGAATTTGGGAGAAGGAGTGTGAATTGGGAGAAATATTGATCAAAGGAAATTGGACATCTGGAAATGGATATGAATGAATTATAGGATGAATTCACCTATGGGAAGAAAAGAGATAGCAGAAAGGATCAAAAACAGGACCTGACAACATGTTGTTTATAAGACACACATAGAGGGAAGGTGAGGGGCTGGAACTGAATATATTATGCCTCAGTTGATCCAGAGAAGGCAGGGGTAGAAGTCATGTTCTCTGGGGGCAGCTGGGTAGCTCAGTGGAGTGAGAGTCAGGCCTAGAGACAGGAGGTCCTAGGTTCAAACCCGGCCTCAGCCACTTCCCAGCTGTGTGACCCTGGGCAAGTCACTTGACCCCCATTGCCCACCCTTACCAATCTTCCACCTATGAGACAATACACCAAAGTACAAGGGTTTAAAAAAAAAAAAAAGAAGAAGTCATGTTCTCTGACAAAACTGGGACTAAAATGATCATTACTGTAAGGGATAAAAAAGGGTAACTACATTATGTTATGTGGGGATAAAAGGGGTGGGTTACTATGGATAACGAAGAATTATCACTATTTTATCTTTATGCACCAAGAGTTATAACATCCAGATTTTTAAAGGAAAACAAACTAAATGAAATACAGATGGAAATAGATAACAAAATAATAATAGTGAAGGACTTTAATTTTCTCCTCTCAGAATTGGATAAAATAAACAAGAAGTTAAGGAGATAAGTAGAACTTTAGATAAGTTAAATATGATAGATATCTGGAGATCTCACACACATCTGCATGAGGTTAGTACTAAATCTAAGCCTGAGTATACATATAATCCAAATATAGTTTCTGGTGGAACAATAATAGATAAGGAGCATAAATATTCTGTAGAAGTCTTATTTTAACACATCATTTTATAGAAGTAATTCCTGCATGGGGCCATGGCATTGTTATCTCGGGACCAATCTAGTTAAATATGGCCCTGGTAATGTATGTTAACTGGGAAGGAAACAGACAGTTTAAGTTAACCCAATTAAATGCTGATAGTAACATGGAGAAACAACCTAATATTGCATTGTAGAGCAGCTATAAACTGTTTTTTATTTTTTTTTCATAAAACAAGATAGAAATATACATTAAGAGCTATAAAGTTGTCCGTGCTCATTGACCTAGGTGTCCCATTACTAGGATTAGACCCTAATGACATTATTGTGAGAGTTAAAAGCTGTGTATGTTTGAAAACATTCATGGATGTAGTTTTGTACATAATTTGTTTGTAATGGCAAAATAACTAGAAATAACACAAATGCAATGATTGAGAGAAATGACTGAATAGATTGTGATATTTGAATGTAATAGATGTATCATGTTATTAGAAATTACAAATATTAGAAATAGAAAGAAAATAAAGGAAATATATGAAGAGATGAAAAGAGAAGAAAAGAGAATAAGAAAAATACATTCAATAATTATATTTTTTAAATAGCCACAAAATCAAGAGAAAAAAGTATCCAAGTAAAACAAATTCAAAGAAAACTCAAAAGCAAGGGATGTTTATATTAGCATATGTATATAATTTACATATTTTAAACAATATGGAGTCTATGGTTTTGAACATAATTTTTTATGCATTTGTTTAGTTAAATTTTTTGGCGGTGGTTATTAAACATATTTTTATAAAGGAAATATAAAAAAAAAATCTCTAGAGCTACTTGGTCCTTCCTCTAGAGTTGCTATCTCCATCCCAAAACACTCTACTCCTACCTCTCCACATATGTCATCATTGGGGATGAGGAGCATATGAAAAGAGATAATTATATTTTTTGTCCAGATTTTTGTTCAATTGTTTTTACAGTCTTTGTGACTCCATTTGGGGTTTTTGTGACAAAGATACTAGAGTTGTTTACCGTTTTCTTCTCCAGCTCATTTTACAGATGAGCAAACTGAGGTAAATAGGGTTCAGTGACTTGCCTAGAGTGACACAGCTAGTAAATGTCTAAGGCTAGGTTTGAACTCATGAAGATGAATCTTCCTGATTCCAGGCCTGGCACTCAATCCACTGAGCCACCTAGATGCCCTCTCCATCCAGGTACTCATGGCTATTCTCTAGACCAGAAATATCAAATATCCAGCCCACAAACAGTATATGCCCCATAACACTCCTGAGTGGGACCCAAACGAAATTAAAATGTAATCCCTATCTGATTTTAATAAGGGAGGAAAAGAGGGAGGGAAAGAAGGAGGAAGGGAGGAAGGAAGGAAATTTGATACCACTGTTCTAGATGCTAATGTCTATCTGTGGTCAGTTCTTTCTCCATCTGAGAATATTGATTTAATGACTTATTTGTAAGCTCAAATTCCCCTGTACATCTCTATCAGTTATATACAGGTTCTGATCCAAATAAGTCATCCCAAATGCCAAGACTCAATCATCCTGAGATTTAAATGAGTCAGATAGTACTTCAACCAAGGGTATTCCCCAACACCATCAAGATGATTTGATCAAGATTCCAACTGAGGATGTTGAAACTCTCTTGGAGATGTAATCAAAGTCTCAAAGGCCTATCCTTTCCCTCTACACTAAAAAATACCATTTCTCCTTGTAAGTATATTGTGAAAGAAAGGATGGGGAACTTTAGAATGGGAGATTTATTTGGCTTTCAGTTGATTTCACAAAACTTTTGGGGTAATATTTTCTACTTACTAAAACCTGAAAGATAATATCCTAGTGGAATGCTCTGGTAATCCCATTTAGAGTAGATCTTATCAAGATTAAACATTGGTAAGAAGATAACACACTGAAGGCCATATCCCAAATGAAAGGCAGTGCTACCTCTGACTACCTTTTGCACCTCTTTTGCTTTGCCTTTCTTCCTTTTGTCCTTCTATCTCTCTCCCTCCTTGAGCAGGCCAATTTCCTCATTGATTCTCCCATCTCTCTTCTTTCTTATTCCTCTGTTTTGTCTTTCTTTTTATCTTTATTATTTTAACTGGTCATAGTATAAAAATGATTTATAATTTTTCAAATTTTAGAACTGTAATGAATCATATTTTATTTACATCTTTTTGTTTCTATATACTTTAATTTTGAAAATCTCTTTCTCCTTTCCTACTTAACAAGTTATCCCTTGTCACAAAGAAGAAAAAAAAAGAGAAGAAAGCAGTTCAACAAAAGTACCCCCAAATTCAGTCAAATCTTCAACTATATACAATATTCAACACCCGTTGTTCCTTCATCTCTGTAAAAAAAGTTTATTGTCTCAACTCTGCCCTGTAAATTATGCTTTCTGAATGATTTTGATGCTGGCCTTATTGAATTTTTATGATTGTCTTTTACTTTGAAAAACAAATGAAATAAATGTTTTATATTTCCATAAGGAAGAAAAAATACTCAATTATTTTCTGTATAGGGAGTTCAACCATTTTTGGTTTTTAGTCACCATTTTTCCTGTGGGTCATAGTTTAATTGGGGGCTAGAGGAGGGGACAGTCATGATAATTGTTGGTCTAAAAATCTACAGTATAGAGATAAATGAATAAAAAGATATGTTAACAAAAGCTTAGTTAATGAAATCAAGTGAAAAATCCCCATGAAAATTGAGAACAATGATTTGGAAGAAAACCAAAAGACAATTTCTCAATGCCCTGGTTGTAACTACTTCCCAGGAACACTCGTAAGCACTCCAAAAAAGTGACAAGCAACTATAGGGAATAGAATCTAGGCACTTCTGAGAATGGTGAGCTGCAAATTATTCTTGAGGGTTAGGAATTGAAAACATACTTATGATCCAGGAAGAGACTAAAAGATGAAAGGAAATCCCGGAGGGCCTACAAAAGGAATAGGAAACTTATGAAAGAGAGGATAGAAATAAGAGGGGAAAGCAAGCCTGTTGTTCATCCTTAAAACACTCTTAAAGTCCATTTCATGCAAAGGGATCATAGGCAACAGTTAGGGATTCGATATAAGTAATGCCTTCCCACAGGTTGTTGTGTTCAATGACACAAATGACCACTGTAAGGAAAGTGTGACAACATGGAAGACAACATATTCCTTCCTATGCAACTTTAATACCTTTGCATCAATTTTTCATTAATTTTGCATATAATTCCTGTATGAGAGTGTTTACACCAGACAGGGAGTTTGTAGAACTAAGTTTGAGTTCCTGAGCTCCATATGACCCTGTACAAGTAACTCCCAACTTCATTCAGCCTTAGTTTCTCATCTGTAAAATGGAGATCACAGTATCTACACTAACTACATCAGAGAGTAGTAAATATAGTAGCATAGTAGCAGTGAGGCAATAAATATTATTGAGCTTTGGTGAATCACTACTGAATCCACAGGAGCTGGGCTATTTGCACCATTGCTTGTTCTGTAGCAGCAGTGCAGTCTGGATCATGTTCACTCCTGGGAAATGTCACCTCTAGTGGAAAGGAACTCCCTCTTCTCATATTCAGTGGGTTTTTAAGTGTTCCATTTTAGATCCACAGGAATGATCTTAATTATAGTAAATTAGTTTAGGGATCACAAAGAAAGTAAAAACCTGTTATGATATGAATTAGGTATGGGATGGGTTATTCATTCTTACATTCCTAAGAAAGGCTAAAATAGTATTCATTAATAGAATAAGATTCAATAACCTATTAGGTTTCAATAACAACTTGTAAATACTGTACAATCTGCTAAGGAGAATGATACTTAAATTTGATCATAACACGAAGTAGTTTGTGGTATTGCTGATAAGGCATTTTACATTTTGCACTGGCTCAGCAACATCTCCATAGAAACCCCTGTCCTCTGACAAATCAGGGAATTAGATTCCTCCTATTATCATTTGTCAATGTAAAAGCTTCCTCTACCATGGGCTCAAACTGATTTGGACCAAGGTTCCCAGTTGTCTCAAGTTCATCTTGATTTTTCCATCCAGGCATACATATTCATGTAACATTAGTCAAATACAAACACAAAAAAAGGTAAAGGTTCTTGACTGCCCCAATGTAAGCCCTACTACCACCACTACCAGGATACTGGACTAGAGAATAACCAATCCTCCCCACACTTTACTGTAGTCCGGTGATGCCACTTAGAAAGTCAAAACTGAGAGGGCAACTGGAAAAGAAAAAAGAAGTAGAGGTTGGTTGGCAATCCTATTAGGAAAGCCACTAAGTCACAATGAGAATCCTTTAGGCATGACTAATAATCAATGAGTCAACAAATATTTATAAATGGCCTATAATGTATCAGGTAATATGCTAAATACTAGGGATACAAAAAAGGCTCAAAAGACAATGCCTGCCCTCAAGAACCTTACAATCTAAAGGGGGGAGACAATATGCAAACAAACATGCAAGCTACATACAGGATAAGTAGGAATAATTAACTGAAGGAAGACATTAACATTAAGAAGGATTAGGAGAAGCTTTCTATAGAAAGTGAGATTTAGTTGGAATTTAGAAGAAGCCAGGGAGATCAGTAGTAGGAGAAGAGGAGGGAGAGCATTCCAGAAATGGAGGACAGTCAGAGAAAATGTCCAAAGCCAAAAGATGGTATAGCCTGTTCCTGAAACAGCCAAGAGGCCAGCATCATTGGAGAGAAGAATATGGGTTAGAAAGTAAGAAGTAAGACTAGACAAGTTGGAAGAGAAGGGGAAAATCTAGGTTATGAAGGATTTTGAATGCCAAACAGAACATTTTGTATTTGATCCTGGAGATATTAGGGAATCCCTGAAGTTTTTTTGAGTAGCAAGGTGAAGAGATCAGACCTGGGCTTTAGGAAAATCACATTAGTAGTTGAATGGAATATAGATTGGACTGTGGAGGAGCCGAGACAGGAAGAGCCACTAGCAGTCTATTGAAGTAATTCAGGCATGAGGTAAGTTATCCCTAAAGATCCCTTGTGAGTAACAGGAAGTAATCAGGGAATGTCTACATCTGTTTTATACAGCCAATTAATAAGAATTTATTAAGTACCGACTCTATTCCAGGCACTCTGCCAAATGTGTGTGTGTAGGGGGTAGGGGGTGTTAAAAAAAAAAGCCAAAGACAGTAGCTGATCTCAAAGAGCTCACAGTCTATGTCATAGCTGTAAAGCACTTTGTAAAGTATTCTGTAAATACCAGCTTTCATTATTATGATTCTCAAAATTTTTCTTTTTTCTTTTATCATTTAAAAATGGTATTGATAGCTTTTAATATGACATCAACTTAATTTCCAAATGTAGCCCTCTCCCCTCCCTAGAGAGTCATCTCTTGTAACAAATTAAAAAATTTCTAAAGGAGCTTGGAGGGAGTAGTTCAGCAAAACTAACAAACATCAATGGAATCTGATGGAACATTCACTGTTCCACATCCATAGTCCCCCACCAATACAAAAGAAAGCAGAGAGTCTCTCCTTTCTTCTTTAGGGATTAGACTGGTCATAGTAATGATATAGCATTCAGTTGTGAATTTTGTTGTTTTTTTACATTTACACTGAGGTAGTCATTGTGCATATTGTCTTCCTGGTTGCCCTTACTTCACCTCACATCAGTTTTCATGTCTTCCTGTGCTTCCCTGTGTTCTTTACTTGTATTGTAATTATACTCCAATAATATTTGCTTATATTCAGGTACATAATTTGTCAGCCATTCCTGAAATAATTAGTACCACTTTTGTTTGTAGTTCTTTTCTACCATAGTAAATGCTACTAAAAACATTCTGTATATACAGGAGATTCCTATGTGTATGAACTCCTAGGAATGAAATGCCCAGCAATGAATCAAAGTACATGGACATTTAAACAGCTTTCTTAGCATAATTCAAAATTGCTTACTAGGAGAGTTGGTTCAGTTCAGTACCACTAATAGTTTACAAGGGGAAGGAAGAAGTGAACAAACATATCTATAAGCCTTATAATGTGCCAGGCACTGTGTTAAATGCTTTTTTAAGAAATATTATCCCATTTGATTTTAATGCATCTATTTTTCTGTCCACAATTCTTTCAAGACTGACTAATTTTTGAGCAGATCTAGGAAAACATTGTATATAGTAATTGTAATATTGGTTTGATGTTCATCTGTGAAAGACTTAACTATTCTCAAAAATACAATGACCCAAGACCAGTGGTAGGCAAACTACAGCCAGCAGAATGTTCTATCCCGCCCTTTCACATTATTCCTAATCTGACAAATACAATGAGTAGGATACAATACAATGAAACTTCAAAAGAGTTGCCTTAGAAACAGACTGACATGAGCATTTCCTTTCCTTTGGCCCCCTCTTTAAAAAGTTTGTGCATCACTGCCCAAGACAATACAAAGGACTCATGATGAAAAAAGGTATCAACTTCTAGAGAAAGAACTGATGGATTTTGAGTGTAGATTGAAGCATACTTTTTAAACTTTCTTTATTATTTGGGGGGGGTTGAGATTTGTTTTATGGTTTTTTTTAGGGATATGTTTTTGGCAACATGGCTAACATGGAAATGCTTTCTATGACTGCAAATGTATAATCTACACCAAATAGCTTGCTTTCTCAAGAAGAGGGAAGAAAGGGAGAGAGAGAATTTCAAAGGCAAAAAAAAAAAAAAATTTAACCCTTAACTTCCATTTTAGAATTTGTGTTATTAGTTCCAAGGGTATTGTTACATGAATCTTATGAAAGCACTTCAAACAATATTGAGTGGGATAAGGTCGTGAAAATGGACCCTACCACTGCAATAAGTTCACAATCACGGAGCTAAGAGGCCAAAGAATAAGACAGCAGTTTATTCTTTCATGAAAAGGACATTCCCCGTTTTGGATTCTTAAGAAATGTTCAAAGATCCCAATTTATAGGGTCTTCTAATCATAAAAACTCCCCCTTCCCCATTTTTCTTCCTTTTTTCCCACCATCTTTAAAAGATTAGCAAGTTAACTACTCCACCCCTCAAGGCCTTTGAAATCTGAAGTGGACAGGCCAAGGGTTTTGTTTTTAGAGAAGAGGGAGAGTGTTCTAAATGGAAGGGAAAACACTAACTTCTATCTAGGTTCTTGAAAATATTGGGGTGAAACACCAATGCAGATTATATCCTGCTCAATTCCATTTAAAAAGATAGTCTTATTTAACTTGGTTACAGTTTTCCCTGCAAGAGGATAGTTGGGAGGCAAAAGCAAGATGGCTGGCTTCCTCTCCATCTGGCTTTCTGTTAGGGAGTGGTTTAAACAAGGAAGTAATCAGGACAGAAAACAGGCTGAATCTCAGCCCCAAGGAAAACAACAAGGGAAGGCAGTCTCACCAATAGCCTCTTGCACCATACCATATGGTTGCTTTGCAGACTGCAATATCTGTACAAGGCAACCTGAGTCTTGCCTATATCATTGGAAACTGGCAAACCAGTTAATTTTGTTTGTGGCAAATTTTAGCATATAGATGCTGACTGGAAATTTGGTTTGGTTCCAGCCTCTGGCATTCTCTTCTACCTGTCTACCAGGGTCAAAATCTTTCCTTCTCTTCAAATCTCTCCTGTTCATCATGGCTTTTACCTCTCCTATGTATAAGCCCCTTTCAAGGTCAGAATCAAAGGTACACTAAGTAGTTTGCCCTTAGGGCAAGTTAAAAATCCCCTCTGAAACAGAAGACTCTCCCACAGACAGGTCCCTAACTCCCTTTGATCCATGGGTAAGCCTTTTGGCTGAGCTTCAAAGGGTAGATTACATATATAACATGAAGGGATTGGACTAGATGGTTTCTGCAGTCCGTTGCAGCTCCAAATCTTGTGATTTGCCCTGGGAATCAGTTTCCTTATTGGCAAAATGAAAGAGACACTAGATGATGACCTCTAAGTTTTCTTTCTGTCCCTACTATTCAATGAATTATTCAGTACATAAAGATCTTTTAGGAGAAAAGATATCAGTGCATCATATGACAAATTTTAAAAACGTTCTTTTAAGTAAGATTTGTATCAACAGTATGTCTCCTTCAAAAGCAAAAATAGTTTCAGTGTTGCTGCCCCCTCAAAAGCAATAATCCCCTACTGCTTGAGAGGGATAAGATTTACCATAAGGTCTATGATGTATCATTTATATTGTTCTAGTTATGTCCCCTACCCAAAAGTTCCATCCATTCTTTCAATAATCCTGGGGGGGTGGGGGGGTGGGGGGAAATCAGATCATTTTCTTTACCCCTGGCAAAAAGGAGGGCAGTACAGTAACAGTCACTTTGGTTTGAAAGAAACTTGCCCAATCAGAAATAGAGGGAATCACAAGCTATTTCCTTCCTTTTAAAGGCAAACTTATTGAATATATGTTCTATACCTATTGTCTCCATCTGCTCTATTTCTGTCCTAGCCAGCTCCAGTATAACTTATATCTTCTCTACTAAAACTAATTTTTAAAAATGCTAATGACCTTCCTTCCTTCTTGAAAAATGAACTTTCTCCATCCTCATCCTCTTCTCACTTAATATGATATTTGAAGTTCTGGGTTTGAGTCCTAGCTCTGGCCCTTACCTTCTGGGTGAATTTGGGCAAAAAATTTAGGCCTTTTTGAACCTCAGTTTGGGGAAGTTAGGTATGTCGATGAATAGAGTGCTGAGTCTAAAGTCAGGAAGACCTGAATTCAAATTTGACCTGAAAAACTTATTAAAATGAATAATATGGGAATAGGTATTGAATATATATATATCCCAGTGGAATTACTGGAGGGGAGGGGAAGGGAAGGGGAAGAACATGAATCATGTAACCATGGAAAAATACTTAAAGAAAAAAAGAAACTTATTAGCTTTGTTATCCAGGGCAAGTTATTTAACTCTGCCTCAATTTCCTCATCTGTAAAATTAGCTAGAGAAGGAGATGGCAAACCATTATAGTATCCTTACCAAGAAAATCCCAAATAGGGTTGCAAAGAGCCAAAACAACAACGGAAACAATTGAACAATGTAAGATCAGTTTCCTCATCTGTGAAATGAGGGGGTTAGGCCAGATGATTTCCAAAATACCTTCCAGTTCTAAATCCTAAGATCCTAGGACAACACCGCTTTCTACTTGTCATGACTTCCTTGCTTCTTATAGTCAGTCCCACATAGATTTCGTTTCGTTCATACAAGTTTTGTTGCTCTGCTTAGATCATCAGCTCATGACCAGCAGCGATCATTTGTTCTCCCCACAGTGACCACTCCTTCAAAGGACACATGATAGAGGCTCAATGCAAATTCTCATCTACTTCTTTATATGTAGGACTGATTAAATCAAAAGCACAGACATTACCATGCTTTGGGTCCAGGCATACAGCCCCTAGAAGGAAAGGCTCTGTGCTCTTTGATGCAGCCAGTATGATGCTGCTATCTTATGAGGATTCAGAGTTTACTGTTTTTTCCCCTTTTACAACTTTGTAGAACAGGCTGTATCCAATTTCCATGAATTCTCTGAAGATTTAATAAAACCATTGTAGAGAAGGCAGCTTAGCTAGGGAAGAACATTTAACCAGCACAAAGGTAAAATGATTTAAATATGCCTGGTAAGGGCTAAGGAAACTGCCCTCAGTTGGAATCAGTGTTGTGTTGGAGTGAAGCAATGCACAAAAGGCAAACCCAATGTTTTCAAGAAGCAGATTTCTTCCAGCTGTTTCTTTCCCAATGCTTGCGGCTATGGGAGAGCAATTTGGAGTTAAGCACTGAAGTGTAAAAGACAGCAATGTGTAGTCAATGCTGAGCTCAAAATGTGCTTTAAAAGATTCTAAGTTCTATTAGGGCTTTGTTTTTTCCCTCAGAAAGACTTATATTTAATAGATAATACTGCATACATGCTGTGCTGTAGAATATGACTAATTTGAATACTAATAAGGGATTTGATTTGAAATAACCAAATATGCTAATGATAAATTAATTTATATCCAAGATGATTTTCTGAAACCACAATAAACTTCTCATGCATTCAGAAATATAATCCAGGTTCTTTTTGTCTTTTACAGATATTATTGGGAGATTCATTTCTTTAAGGACATATTGATTCCAATGACAGTGTTCTCATCCATGCCTCTAAATTCCAAATTTATTTGGGCTGCAATCCCTATCCCATATTACTCACACATGTCTCTTATGTGGAGACTAAAGGTTGCAAAGGAACTTGTCATTTCAATGAGTGGGGTGAGGCCAAATAGACTAATAGTATGAAATCAAGTCTGTCTGACCACCCTCTTCTCACTATTCACCAGAATTGCTTGACAGATGGCACTAGGACCAGGATCACAGCCCAACGCATTTCCCACTTTGACCAAGTTTCCACACATCCATTAGGGCTTGCAGACTCCAGTCTTAACCCACTGACTCATTTTCTTTTCCTTACACAGACTCACTCCTCTTATTGTATAGTAACTTATTCACACAGAGCCTACCAAGGCTCTCATCCCACATACCAAAACTCTCTAGCTTTCTCTGTGTCTCTCTGTCTGTTTTTCAGTCTCTCCGTTTTCCTACCTTTCTTTCTCTCACCACCTCCCATTCCCTCTCAGGAATTCCCTCCCCAAACTAGAATTCTGCCTTCTGAAAAAGAAAATCCTCATTCCCAGACTCTAAAGCAGTGATTCCCAAAGTGGGCGCCACCACCCCCTGGTGGGTGCTGCAGCAATCCAGGGGGACGGTGATGGCCACAGGTACATTTATCTTTCCTATTAATTGCTATTAAAATTTTAAAAAAAATAATTTCCAGGGAGTCAAGTAATATTTTTTCTGGAAAGGGGGCAGTAGGCCAAAAAAGTTTGGGAACCACTGCTCTAGAGCTATCCTGGCCCCAGATTAGCCAATTACTAGGAGATGAAAAGGCTAACTCCATATTAATCACAATGTAGCTCTTCATCTCAGTAAGACTGAAGAAAGATCAAATATAACTATTGTTAGATAAATTATAATTCCAATATAAGAAAAAGAAGAAAGAACTTAAATTTTCTAAGAAATGATAACAATGCAAGGAAGATAAAGATATTTTCAAAATATGGTGCCTAAATGTACTTATAGAGATTTAAAGGGAAAAAGGAAAAGAACCTATATGTTATAAAATATTTGTAGCAGCTCTGTTTTGTGGTGGCACAGAACTGGAAACTGAAGGGAATGATCATCAGTTCAGGAATGGCTAAACAACTTGTGGCATATGATTGTGATGGAATACTACCGTGTGGTAAGAAACAATAAGCAGGTTAATTTTTTTTAAAACATGGAAACTCCTACATGAAGTTAGGGAGAGTACAATCAGCAGAACCAATGTTATATACAGCAACAGTGCTACTGTTTGAAGATTGACTAGGGTATATTCACCTTCAGATATCAAACAGATGAACAGAAATAAGCAAGACAGTTTTATATATGCATACATCTCTTTTTTAACTCTTACTTTCTCTCTTAGAATCAAAACTAAGTATTAGTTCCAAGGCATAACAGCAGTAAGGACTAGGCAACTGGGATTAAGTGACTTGCCCAGGGTCCCACAACTAGGAAGTATCTGAGACCAAATTTGAACCCAGGACCTCCTATCTCCAGGCCTGCCTCTCTATGTACTGAATAACCTAGCTGCCCCTACACATATCTTTTTGTCAAATAATGGCTTCTCTAATGGGAGGAGGGAAGAGAGAGAGGTAGTTACCTGAGTATTTTAATGCAACAAATAAACAAATAAATTTAAATTTTAAAAAATGTAGAAGGAAACAAGAATTTATTAAATACCTACTAGGTGCCAGGCATTATGCTAAGTAATTTGTAATTTTATCTCATTTGATCCTTACAGCTACTCTGAAAGGTAGGTTCTACTATTATCCTCATTTCACAGATGAGGAACTAGAGGAAAACAGAATTTAAACAATTTGTCCAGGATCCAAACACAACAAGCAAGAGTCGGAGGCCAATATGAACTCAGACTTTCTTGACTTCAAGCCTAATACTCTATCCCTTGAACCACCTAGTCACTTCTAAGGATATGGTGCTACCACAAAAAGAGCTGCAATGAATATTTTTGTACATATAGGACCTTTTCCTCTTTTTTTGATTGTTTTGGGAAATAGATCTAGTAGTAGTCTGGGTCAAAAGGTATGTACAGTTTAGTAACCTTTTGATCACAATTCCAAATTGCTTTCCACAATGACTAGAACAGTTTACAACTCTACCAACATGCCAGCTTCCCCATAACCCTTCCAGGATTTGTCATTTTCCAATTTTGTCCATTTTGTGAATCTTATGGCTATGAGGTGGAACCTCAGAGTTGTTTCAATTTCTCTAATAATTAGTGATTTGAAGTATTTCTCTATAAGATTATAGTAGCTTATGTTTCTTCTTATTCATATCCTTAAATCATTTATCAAATGGAAGATGACACTTTTAAAATTGAATCGATTCTATTCCTTGGAAAAGAAGTATCATAGAAACTTGCTGCAATGATTTTTTTCCAGTTAATTGTTGCTCCTTGACCTTAGTTATATTGCATTTGTTTGTGTAAAATCTGTTTAAATTTTATTTAATCAAAGTTGTCTATTTTATCTTCTGTGATCTTTCTATCTCTTGTTTCGTCATGAACATCCAAAAGGCAATTTCTTCCTTGTTTCTCTATATTGTTTATCATATGACCTTTTAGAGGAAATGAGGTAGCATATTGGATAGAGCAATGGGCTTGATAAAATCAGGAAGACCTGAATTCAAATCCAGCATCAGATACTTACTAGTTGGGTTACTCTAAGCAAGTAACTTACCCTCTCTTCTGTTTGCTTCAGTTTTCTCAACTATAAAATGACAGCAACGGCACCAACTCCCAGGGTTGTTGTGATAAACAAATAAGATAACATTTATAAACTGCTTAGCAAAGTGTCTGTAACATAGTAGGTGCTTAATAAATGCTTATTCTCTTCCCTTTTTTTATCTAGGACATTTCTTTTTGGAGCTTTTCCTGGTGTAAGGAAGGTATGAGGTTTTGGTCTAAACTTAATTTCTTCCATGTTGCTACAATTTTCCCAGTAGTTGTTTTTTAAAATTTCGAGTCCTTACTCTAGGACTTAAGACCTTTGGGTATGTCAAACATTAGGCCACTAGATTCTTTTTTCTCTGGGTGTTGCTGGACCTAACTTGTTCCACTAACTAATCAATCTTGATCTCTTTTACCTCCTCTCTTAGAATCAATTGATTCTAAGACAGAAGAGTAGTAAGGACTAGGCAATGGGGATTAAGTGACTTGCCCAGAGTCAGAGTTATACAGCTAGAAAATGTCTGAGGCCAAATTTGAATCCAGGACTTCCCATTTCTATGTCTGGCTCTCAAACCACTGAGTCACCTAGATGCCCTTATCTCTCTATTTTGTAAACAGTAGCAAATTGTTTGAGAATTCCTACTTTACTATGTGATTTAAAATCTGGTATTATTAGGCCCCCTTCCTTCCTACTTTTTAAAATTATTTTCCCTGAGATTCTTGAACTTTGGTGTCTCTAGATGAATTCTGTTATTATTTTTTATAGTTCTATAAAATAATAATTTGATAGTTTAAACAGCATGACACTGATAAAGTAAATCAATTTATAGTTTTCTTATCCATTAGCAATTAATATTATATGTAGTTATATTTTAGATTACATAGTCTAGGCCTAAAACAAAGACAAACTTGGATCCTTTCCAATAAGATTGGAGGACAAACATGCATTGTCACTATTTCTATTTGACATAGTGTTAGAAATGTTAGCCATAACAATAAGACAAGGGAAACAAATTGAGGGAATAAACATTGGTAAAGAAAAAACATAATTATTGGCTTTTGCAGATGATATGAGAACTCTATTGAGTCAACTTAAAAATTAATTGAAACAATAACTTCAACAAAGTTGCAAGATATAAAATAAATCTACACAAATTATCAGCATTTATATATAATACCAATAAAACCCAGCAGGAACAGATAGAAAAAGAAATTCCATTTAAAATAAATCCAAAATGTATAAAATACTTGGGAGTCTACCTACATACTAGATAACTATATGAATACAACTATGATACATTATTTAGGGAAATAAAGACAGACGTAAGTAAATTAATCTTTTCTCTACCTGCCTTTTATAGCTACGCTTTTCCTTCATTTCCCTTCAGTGTTGGCCATTTGTCTTGATTTTTTAAATGTTTCCCAAAAATGCAAATGCTACACTGTTAAAGATTTTGATAATTGGAAGCTGTGGATAATTGAAGTATTTAAGGTAATGCATCATTTAGCATTGCTGAGCTAACTTCATCATTTACAGAAGGGGATATGCAGATTTATTGCCTATCTCACTTTGGCAGTGGTTTTTAAGGAGTTATCTGTCAAGTGCTTTATAATCATTTACTAGAAAAGTGCTCCAGACATATAATTATGAAATATAATTAATGTTTTTACAGTTGTTTTCGTGAGTCACTGTTGAAAAAAATCATCAGCCAGTGGTTAACCTTGTAGGGATGAGCTTTTCTGTCCTTTGCTAGTCAGGACCTCAACAGCAAACTGTAAAGAGAAGGTGAATATGTCCTAGGACAGTACAGCATTCCCAGCTTGATAATTCTAGATTAAGAGCTCAAAGGAACATTACAGGTCATCTAATACACCACTCCTGCTCATTTTACAGATGAGGAAACTGAGGTCCAAATTGTTTAAGTGACTTGCTCAAGGACATACAGGTTTGAAGATGTGCCCTCTGACTCTAGTCAAAGATCTTTCCACTCTACAATAATGCTTTCATTCTCTAGGGCTAGCACTTTGTTTAAAGGTTATATAATTTGAGTTATATAACCTGAGTCAAATAATAGAATCAAAATCAGAATCAAATTACTTATCAATATGTAGATTCTGGACAGGAATTACAGATGGACCATTGATTGACTCAAACCAGATCTGAAAAGAAAGAGGTTAGACTACCACATTTGGAAATAGTGCAGCCATTTCAATAATTTCAAATCATTAATTGGAACAAAACAATATCCTTTTTAAACCCAAATACAAATTCTCCCAATAAAACTACACTCAAATATCATGATCTCGTAAGAGGCACAACTATAGGTAAGCTCTACCCACAAAGAGCAATGGGGAGATGTATGGTGGGTGTGGGTTGGCAGTAATAAGTATCCTGGGAATATTCATATATGAAAAAAAAGCACAAAGGGTAATAATAGCCAATCCAATTCTCCCTTCTCTTTTCCCTCAATTAAATTCTTAGCTTTGTAGTTTTAATCCAGCTTCACTCTCTCCCACTTTGAAGGTGGAACTGGGGTCCATCTGAATGGCTCCACGTGGCTAGTGCCTGGCACTTCCCTGATCTTTTCCTTGACTGACTAAATTCTCATGAGAGAGACAATATAGACCACTGTTCTTTGCCTCTTTGCATTTATTTTTTCCTGCTTTGGATAGATATTAAGAATGGCTATGATCTCGTGAGCTTTGAAGGATCAGTAGAGCTATCCACTGTAGTCTGGGAGGTGGAGTCCATGAGAGTTTGCTGAAAGACAGTGATGAGCAAAACCCTGAACAATTTACCTAGACTAGTACATTAATAGCAGAGAAACAAATTCATTTATCCATTGACCATGCCATATTTGGAAGTGAAACTTGAAGGGACAAATATTATGTAGAGACTGCGTGGATATTATGCCCACAGAAACTGAAGCACTATATGGGATAGTGTGTACCCAGCCATGTGTAAGCTTTGAGGGGGAGTGTTATAGGGGAGTTGTCCTTCTATTGTGGTTATATTTTCTACATAAATATTTTCTAAAGCTTATTGATTTTAAACAAAATTGACACAGCTAATGATAGTGACACATTAAATGGGAGCTTGGATAACAGCAGTTTTTTTTTAAAAGAAACCTTAACTATTCAAGGGTACCCCCATGGACCCTAAAATGGAGAAATGAAGCCAATCTGTCTCTGAGAATGAATGAAAGAACAAGTGAATGAATGAAAACATTTCCCAAGCACTGTATTAAGCATTGAGAATACAAACAGAAAAGTAAGACAATCAGTCAGCCTCACTAAGGTTACATTCTAACTGGGGAGACAATACACAGGAAAGTTTGGGCTGTGTGAGAATTTATTTTAATATACTGTGTTATTTCCATACCAGGGTCTTTGATTAGAGAGAATTCCTTTGCCAAGATTCTGGATCAGAGGCTCCCATCAGTCTGATGACTTTCACATTTCCTTTGTTTTTAAGAACCCCAAGGAATGCTTCCCCACCATCCAAAAAACCCTGGTTAATGGATGAAGGCTCTTCCTACGTACATAATCCCATTACCTATGAGGGTGAGGAAAATTGAGTCTTGATGAATAATCCCTTCATCAACTGTTTGCCAATCAGAGATGTCTTGGGATGTCCTAGGGAGGGACTAAATGATGAGCCCTAAAACTGTATTTATAGATATGCCTGAAATACATTTGGAGTGTTTGGTCATCAAGAGTCACCGACCTTTAAATTTATTGATTCTATGTTAGCCTAATCAACAAATTGATATTCTTATCCAAAAACCAGTCTCGCAGATAATTTTAACTATAACGACTGCAAGTCAACTAGAAAATTGTCCTTAGGGTGCAGCAGCAAAACAAAACCTCTTCTTTAATGTCATTTCCACTGATAGAATCATATCCTTTTCTCATGTTGAACCATTTGACAATGTTAAAGACTTTGATGGCAAAAAACTTCTTTTCTGGGTTGCAAGTAGCTATGACTGGCACACCTATAGGAACAGTTGCTAGGAGCATCTCCCCAAGGACTGCATCCCAGGTTGATGGCTACGGACTTTAAGCTAGAAGCACTGCTATTCCCAAGGCTCTTGGACTTAGAATCCTGGGTTGAAGGGAGATGGTGGACAAAATGAGAGTGCTGGCTTGACTTGCCTGATGCATACATAATGCCTCCTTTTTCTTCCTCAAGATGCATATATACTGCCTCCTTATTTCTTTAGCTAACCTGGCTTGCCTGCCCTGGGGGTAGCAGCTGATTATTTGGTGGAGATGCCTAGCTTCTTTTCTACATGAGTTGCTTTACCAGATAAAGGCTGTTAGCGCTGTGCTGGAAATAGGACAAGAGGTCTAGGGAGTAATGCTGCTATGTCCCATAGAACATAGAAATTGCAGCCTCCTTCAACGTAATTTGTAAATATGTTTTGACCTCATGAAATCCAGCCTTCTTTTGGGGTTAATCAGCAACAACTAGCATGCCACTTTTTGTCTTTTGCTTATGGAGCAAAACAAAGTAGAAGTGACCTATTCCTCCTTGGAATGCTTCTAGGGGTCTAGCATCACAGAAAATCTCTTGTGTGTGTGAAGGTTATTGAATTTGCTTATGTACTACTAATAATAATAATAATGGTAACTAATAATTAGTTTTTTAACTTTAAACTTCAAAATGCACTTTACAAATATCATCTCATTTTATCTTCACAACAACCTTAGGAGGAAGGTGCTATTATGATCTCCATTTTACAGTGGAGGAAACTGAGACGGACAGAGGTTAAGTGACATGCCCAGGGTCACACAGCTAAGGCTGGATCTGAGGCTGGTTTTGAATTAAGGTCTCCCTGACTCTAGATCCAGAGTTCTCTATACATTGCCCCACCTAGCTGCCTCCAGATGCCACAATTTTATCCAGAGTAATAATAATAATAATAATATTTTCCATTTGAATAACACCTTAAGATTTATAGAAGCAGCCAGGCAGTGCAGTAGATAGAGTGCCTGACTTGAAATCAGGAAGACCCAAGTTCAAATTCAGACTCAGGCACAGTTTTAGCTGTGTGCCCCGAACATGTTACTTAACCCTGTTTGTCTCAGTTTCCTCATCTGTGAAATGAGTTAGAGGAAGAAATGGCAAACCACTCTAGTATCTTTGCCAGGAAAACCTCAAAAGGGGTCACAACGAGTTGGATATGACTGAAAAGCAACTAAGGTTTACAAAGTATTTGTATTATATACAAATATTATATCCTTATGAGGCAGGAGGTTTAAAAATCATCAATCTCATTTTACAGATGAGTAAACTAAAGCTCAGAGAAGTTAATAGATTAACCTAGGGTCATACCACATATCCAGTAAGTGGCAATGGTGGGATCTGAAACCATATTTTCTGCCTGTAGGACTCATACTCTTTTCACTCCACCACACTACATGAAGAGATGAAATTACACTAAACAGCAATTATTCTGGGATATTTGGTGTGGTTAATCAGAGGCTGTCTCTGAAATGTTCTCTTAAATTGCTTGGGAAAAATAGGTAAATGATTTAAAAAATATGAAGCAAATGATGACTGATTATATACGGGCAGTTAGATCTTTGAAACTTTAGAGCTGAATTGATTTCAATTTTCCCCTTATTTTCTCCCAAAGTAAATGTTTCACTAATCTAAGCATTTCTGAAACAAAATATTATCAAATGTTGGCATGAGTTCTTAACATTTTTAAGAGGAAGATCCTGGAAAGCATAATATATTCAGAGACTGATATCTGTTGTCTCACTTGAGAAAAATTTTTGTCTGTGTACAAATGCTCTTCAACATTTGGGAACAGATGGTAGAAAGTAATAAAAAGTCTGAAGAATGAGAAGGTAGAAATTGGGACACAATGTCCATTGGAGTGCAACCAATCACAGTGGGAAGCAAATGTCTTTATTTTCTCCCATTAAAGAATTTGAACTAATATTGTAGTTGTTAGTCCATTAAGCTTTGTCCTTTTGTCCTCTCAAACCTAATATGTAATCATTTGGCTATCGGCCAGTGAAGATATTTAAGCTGCATAAATTACCACATAACATTGCTAACAAGTAGACGTGTTCTTTGTTCTAACATTTTTCATTCCTTTACCTCAGTGGGAAAACTGACTTCACTGAACAGAAATATAATGTAAAGCCGGCAAAGAACTTGGAGGTCATTTATCCAACCCCTACTATTTACAGATGAGGAAACTGAGGTGAAGAGAAGTTAATGGAAGTAGATAGGTGTCAGTGAAGAGAGAGCAGGGCCTGGAGATAGGAGATACTAGGTTCAAATCTGACCTTAGACATTTCCTAGTTGTGTGACCCTGGGCAAGTCATTTAACCCTCATTGCCTAGCCTTTATTGCTGTTCTGCCTTGGAACCAATATTTAGTATCTATTCTAAGACATAAGGTAAGTATTTAAAAAGAAGAGAGAAGGCTTCCGGGTTAAGATGGCGGCAGAGTAAGAAGCAGCTCTTAACCTCTCCTGACCGAAACACACAAAACTCCTCAAGGGGACATGAAAACAAGTCCAGACGAACGGAGGAACCCCACAACAGGGCACAGCGTGGAAGGTACGTGGAATCGAGACAGTTCCAGGCTAAAAAGGGCTCTCACTCAATCGCAGGCTGAGCAACCGCCCCACCCCCAACCCCTCCACACTCACCTATAGCTCCGAACCCAGCTAAAAAGAAATAGAGCAAGTTTGGGGCACTCATCGAGTCATCGGCAGCTCCGGGACCTGTTCCTGAGAGCAGCAAGACTTAGGACCCCATTAAGTCAAGAACGCACGCGAAATCTGAGCGCGCGGGAGCAGAGAGTGGACGCTGGGAGCAGAGTGCCGGCTGAGCAGAGGCGTGGGTGCCGGCTGAGCAGAGGCGTGGGTGCCGGCTGAGCAGAGGCGTGGGTGCCGGCTGAGCAGAGGCGTGGGTGGAGGCAGACACAACCAGGAACTAAAGCCTAAGTGGGGAACCAGTGCAGACCGGTATACGACTGTGGAAGTAGCTCCCTGAGACTTGTAAAGAAACCTCCTGCAGAGGTTCAAGCAAGGGAATCCACCAGGGGGCTTGACCTTGGAAAAACCTAGAACTCAGTCCTCAGGAGCCAATAGATCTCAGACAGACACTGAGAGCGAGGATAAACCTGAGAAGCTGCTGGGCTAATGATGGCTAACCAGTTACAGGAAATTCAGAAGAGAAAGAATAATAACAAAAAAAAGAAGTCTTTAATACTCGACAGCTTCTACACAGAGAAAATCCAGACAACCGAGCAAACAGAGGAGGAGAACAAACAACCATCCAGACCCTCCCCAAATAAGGAAAACTCCTCACAACCTATGGAAGAGTTCAAATCTGAGATTTTGAGGAAAATGGAAGAGATCTGGCAAGAAAATAACAGCTTAAAAGGTAGAATCTTGCAACTGGAAAGCGAGGCTCAGAAACCAAACGAACTGATAAGCAAATTGAACACAAGAAATGACCAGATTGAAAAGGAATACCAGAAGATTATGGCCGAAAACAAGAAGATTATGGCCGAAAACCAAAAGATTATGGCCGATTACCAGAAGATTATGGCCGAAAACCAAAAGATTATAGCCGAAAATCAATCCCTAAAGGCTAGAATTGAGCAAGTAGAAACTAATGATCTCTCAAGACAACAAGAACAAATAAAACAAAGCCAAAAGACTGAAAAAATAGAAGGAAACATGAAATATCTCAATGAGAGAGTGACAGACCAAGAAAACCGGTCTAGAAGAGACAATTTGAGAATAATTGGTCTTCCAGAAAAACCAGAAATTAATAAAAACCTGGACTCTATACTAACAGAAATAATTCAGCAAAATTGCCCTGAAGTCCTACAACAAGAGGGCAATATAGACATTGAAAGGATTCATAGAACACCTGCGGCATTCGATCAAGAAAGGAAAACACCAAGAAATATCATTGCAAAATTCAAGAGTTTCCAAGCAAAAGAAAAAATCTTACAAGAAGCCAGAAAGAAACAATTCAAATATCAAGGAGCAACAA
>NC_058130.1:578939815-578963959 GCF_016433145.1 Gracilinanus agilis
AAAAAAAAAAAAAGAAGAGAGAAGTTAAGAGATTTGCCTAGGGTTGTAATGAAATTAAGTGGTATATTCAGAATCCTGTCTTCTGACTCCAAACCTAGTATTTCTTTCCATTATAATTAAACCCAACAAAGTCTACCTCCAGAAATCAGGTGAGAAAATGCCCATGGTGTCTGCCCCTCATAGCATTCCCATGAGGAGCAGGCTACTCTTATTTCTTTTACCATCACATAGACTCTGGTGGTATCTGCTACTAGTCTCCACAGTCTTTGCAGTTTCTCCAGAGCTATATTTTCAACCATCAGCTAACACAATAATTATGTCTCAGTCTTCATTGAAAAATGATGACTGTATCATATTGCTAGATAACAATGTTTTTAAAATATCCATAAGCTTGACTTGATATATTCATTTAAAATCCTGTCTAGGTCTGACTAGATATTAGAGAAAATATCCTAAAATCTAGACCTATCCAAAAGTGAAATGGATTGCCTCAAGAAAGAGTGGATTCCCCTTCATTTGAAGTCTTCAAATAGATGACTAACTAATAACATGGGTGCGATAGTGAGGATTTCTTTTCAGATTTAAGTTTGACTGGAAGACTAGTATCTAAATTTTTTTCATTGCTTACCCTTACCAGAAAAAAAAATATTCCTCCAGATAATGTGTTTATGTAAGACATAAGTGGTATATATAACATTGCTTAAATGTATAAATACAACCTATAAATAGTACAGGTATATGTCTGTGATATAGCCCACCTTTATAAAAAGTAGAAAGAAGGTTGTTCCCATTCATTCAATTGTTTTTCATCCCTCATTTTTCAAGAGAACCAAAAAACATCACAGTTTGATGTCTTGACTTGGCTATGAATTAGATTTTAAGGGAGGTAGAAATGCACAAAGTCATCAATCGAAAGTCATCATCTCTTCTAGAATCATTGAAGTCTAGTCGTCAGTGACCCAGGATGCAATAGATGACCTTCGTGTCTTCAATGTCTGACCCAGCTCTAGGTGCTCCACAGCACCTGCTTCAGCTGCTTTTCATGGCTGTTAGAACAAATTGTTCTCATCTGCCCATTCTCCTAGGGGAAATCTTCACATGCTTGGAGTAGACATGTTCCTAAGTCATTAATGGGTTTAAGACCTGTCGGTTATCCTCAACTTGGTTTAGGTCATCTGTCAAGGTGTGGCCACTATGCATGCTACAGCTTCCTAGAGTCACAGGGGAGAGTTGGATGAGAGGTAGACGCCAAAGATGAATGAGCAGCCCTGAAAAGGGCCAAGCAAGCCCTCATACCAGAGGTGCTAGTCCTCCCTGCATACCCTTTATACCCCATATAGTCAATAGACTGACTAATGGGGGAGAAGCCAAACAGAATCTAGACCAGTGATGGCAAACCTATGGCATGGGTGCCAAAGAAGGCATGCAGAGTACTCTTTGTGAGCACTCTGCCACCCTCCCTCCCCACCCCTCACCCCCAGAGTTTGTTACTAGAAAGGCAGGGGGACTCTAGCAGAGCTGCTCCCTTCCCCCTCTCCACTGTGCCTAACACTTTTTCACAGAGTGCACAGTGGATAAGGTTGGCAACTCACAGGAGGCAGAGCTGGAGGGGAGCAGAGCACACAAGTCACTCCCTTCCCCCTCTCTATACTCACTGAGGACATTTCTCACTTCACCCACCCCTCCATCAGCAGCCCAATGAGAGCATTTTCTCCCTCCCCTGTGTGGGATAAGGGGGAGATGAGGTGTATCAAGCATGTGGTGGCGGAGGGGCCTGGCACTCTGTCTCTGAAAGGTTCACCATCACTGATCTAGACCATCTCCCCTTTCTGTAAGAGTCATACTGATGTAGAATGATATCTTTTGGCTACCCCTCAAATAGTAATAGTCTATGAGTAAGAGTTTGGGTTCAGAATGAAAAGTTACTTCTCCAAACCCTCTTAAGGAGGGAGGACAGCTTTTAGCTCACACTGGTGAGCTCAGTTCTTTCCCACCTAACTTGGTTAAACAAAAGGGCCATCACAAATAGTGATAAAGATTAAATCCACTTATCCAACAAAATGGTAAACAGAAATCAGAGGAACCCTACAGAGCAGAATGTAACAAAGAATACAGAAGAATAAGTAAGTTCTTGAGCTGAGAGTAAGATTAGATTTCAGTTTAACCAAAGAAAGAGGAAATTATCTCATCAAAGGGAGCATGCTTTTTAGGGAATCAGGTACTAGAAGTCTAAGATGTTGGCTTTCCTACCTGTTTGATGCTATAAAGCTCTAGCCTTCCATCCAAAAATCTGTATCTTAATTTAATGCTTTCTAATATAGCAATTCGAAGGTTTGGTTCTCAATTCAGTTTATCTTAATCATTGGTTTTAATACCTGTCAGAGTTGAAAAAGATATCTTGCAAAGTTCTAAATGAAAGAAGTTGGCTGTCCTTATTAAATCATGATATTGAGTTCCATACATAAAAAAATTTTTAATTAAAATTTGGTTAGTAAATTTTTATCTTTCCTGATGTCAAGAAAGGTGGAATGGTCTCTGGAGATCATGGTACAGGTCTGGAGGGTGGTTGTTTTAGGTAAGGAGAAGTAGGCAGAAATAGGGAGATAACAAGGGAAAGGGTCCAGGACTGGGCAGTTCCCTAACTGCTCCTCTACCTACCTGAGCAGAAATCCCTACTCCTAACTAACCAGCATAGCCTATACTGGGCTCAAGAGTGGGAAGGAGAGGAAGGCAGTGGCTGCCAGCCAACTGAGCAACCACATTACTTTCCTATACTCTAATATTTTCTTCAGTCCCCTGAGGAAATGTTTGTACATCATCTAGGATAAGTATGCCACATTCTTTTGGACACTATTAGACTAAATGGCTACAGAGTCTCTTATTCTGAGAACGAGCAAATTTTTTCTCTAGGTCTGTCTCTTTGCAACCTTTTCCCCATCAGTGATGATTGATAATATCATAAAGTGTTAACCTTCCCAAAGGGGTTTGCATTCTAAGGGAGACTCAATTTTTCACACCAAAAGAAAGAAGCTAGGACAATAGTACTTTGGATATGAGCCAGTACATAAAAGGAGTTTTAGTGGGTTCAAGACCTGCCCCTGAAACTATGCCACAAAATAGGTGGTTATTCTATTAGGCATTTCCAGGTACAATCACCTTCATGATGTCCTTTTAATAATTGCTCACATTTAAATAGTATGCTAAAGTTTTCAAAGAATTTTCCTTACAATAACTCTGGGAGATGGGTAGTAGAAGTGTTACTATCTCAATTTTATAATGAAGAAATTGAGATTTAGAGAGGTCAGATTATCTAAAAGCTTTGACTAAACCTTACTAAATGCCAGGACTTTAGTGCTAAGAATGCAAAGAAAGGCAAAACATCATCTCCGTCCTCACAGAGCTCACATTCTAATGAGAAGATAATACATAAGTAATAAATGATACACAAAATTTATACAGAATAGAAAGTAATGTCAGAGGGGAAGGTACTAGCAGCTGGGACGTGAGAACAGGACTCTGGTAGATGAAATTTGAGCTAAGCCTTGAAGGAATTCAGGGAAGTAAATAGATGGAGGTGATGGCTGGGAGCATTCCAAGCATGGAAGACAGACCAAATAAAGGAGATAGAATATAGAGCTCTAAGAACAGTAAGTATACCAGGGTAGTTAATAGGATAGTTCATGAAAAGGAGTAAAGAAAAGGAGAAAAATAAGAAGGGGAAGACTATAAAGACACTTAAATATCACCAGAGGGGTTTAAGTTTGACCCTGTAGGACATAAGGGCCCACTAAAGTTTATTGAATTGTCCCATGACATGATCTGAATTATACTTAGAAAGATTACTTTGGTAATTTGATGGAGGATGGATTAGAGCAGAAAGGCCTAGAGACCTATTAGAAAGCTATTGCCTAAAGGTGGAACCAAGGTGTCAGAATAGCAGGAAGAAGTAACAGTGAGCTTTCCCTACCAGCTTCTCCAAACAGATCTAGAAGACACATCAGGGCAAATCCTCATTGGGAAAACCAGAAAAAAATTCATTTTTCCAGGTCAACTGGGCATAAAAAGACAGAGAAATGTCTGTGAATACAACATGTAGCCAGGAATGTAGGGTAAGGCTGTGAACCAGGCAAGAAAAAGTCCCAGATCCATACAGAGAAGGCTAAACTTATCTAGGGCCAGGAAAGGGTGCCAACTGGAATCTCTATTGTTCAGTATCAAGTTCTAGGTTATAGATGTAGGAGAAATGAAGGAGAGGACCTATCATTGAGGATGGTATTCTAGGGCAAGGAGTTGTCAGGAGCCCTAGACTCTATACATAGCAAGGAGAAAATTCATAAGTGCTTAGATGCTGGGAGAAGACTGTACCACCTTCCAGCTCAGTCTGGAATCTGGAGAGTAATAACTAGGGCAGGAATCCTAGACCAAAGTGAAGCTTACAATTCTATACTCTGAACCAACAGCTTTCCATCTGGCTAATATGGCTGAGTCCAGAAATAGTCTTCTTCAAATCCAAATGAGGCAATGCAACAGGTGCTGTTAGTCTAAGCCAAACTCAGGACAAGAACTTGAAGTCAGAAAGAAAAAAATCAGGATCGCACTATTTAGCAGCCACCTCTCTACAGAGACAGAGCTCAGACCAGGAGGGCCTTGCATCAGATCACTTCACGAACACTGAAAGCTTTTAGTACTCTAGCCTCAGCTCACTCTGAGATCCCTGGTTCCCAAGTTTCAAAGATGTTTGTTTTAACAATATTTTTGTCATTGTATACATTATTCTTAAAATTCTTCTCACTTTACTAGGCATCAGTTCTTACAAATCTTCCCTATTTTCTCTTAACTCATCCCTTTCATCATTTCTTACAGGACAATAATATTCCACCACACTTATACACCATAACTTGTTCAGACATTTCCCAAGTGATGTATAGGATTCCATTATTTGCCACCACAAAAAGAGCCACTATAAATATTTTTGTACATATAGGTTCTTTTCCTCTACCTTTTTTTTTTTAAATCTCTTTGGGATTCAGGCCTAGTATTATTATTCCAACTCCATCTATCTTTTTAGTCTTCTTATACTTTCTTCCCTACCAGGTATTCTCTTAGATCAGTGTTACTTGCCCCTTGCTGTTCCACAAACAAAACACTCCATTTCTTGAATACAGGCATTTCCTCTGGCTGTCCCTCCTGCCTGAAATGCTCTCCCTCATCATCCTTACCTGGCTTTTTTTAAAGCTTCTCTGACCTTCTTCTAGTCACAACTAAAATCCCATCTTGTAGAGGAAGCTTTATTTCAATCCCTCTTAATTCTAGTGCCTTCTTACTGTTAATTATTTTCTAATTAGCCAGGCCAATACCAATCAGCAACCACCAGGTCAGTGTTTCAGGCTCTACATTCACAGTCCATATAAGAATGAGCTCTTAATCACAACAGTGCCAGAGATTCAGAGAACTAATTTGGCCAATGTGGTGCTCAAATCTTTAGGGATCCAGGACTTGCGTTTGAATGTTCCGCTTTATAAACCCACCCCCAGAAGACAACATATTGAACTCTACGTACCAGCTCTAGATCCTAAAGGTCATGGATAACACAGGTGGTCTTACATCCACTGGGTATCCACATGGATAACACAGGTGGTCTTACATCAACTCCTAGACTCAGCCCTCTCTAAAATGTTAATTGTATCCTGTGACATATCCAGCTCTGAGATTCTGCTGATTGTCTCTATGCTCTCAGTACTAGCCATATTCTACAGATCTAAGGAACAAAAAGGAGACTGATCAAATTCAGGAGAAATGTGCTGTCCCTGAAACTGATCATTTGACCTATTTGAATGTATACCTGCAGTGGAAGAACAATAATTACTCCACTCCGTAGTATAATAAACACATCATCCATGCCAAGGCCATGAGGAAAGTTCAAAAGGTCCTGGCCCAAATGAAGGACATCATGGTACAGTAGTGAATAAGCTTGTTTTTTTGCCACAGACTAGGACATTATAAGGAAGGGTGCCTGTACTGCCTATTTCTACCAGGCAGCTAAGCTGAAGGGAATTGGGGAATATGTGAATATCTGGACAGGGATGCCCTGCCATTTTCTTCCTAATGGCTCTCTCTCTTTGGAATGGAGTATATTCCAGACTACACTGAACATCATGGATTGGTCATAATTACTAAGAAATATTTTGCATTGTGATTATTGTGGATGCTGAGTGGCTAGCATGTTTTATAGCATTAAACACGCAGGCAAGTCAGGTCAGGAAAACCATCACCAGGGCAAAAAGGAAGAGTCTGCTATGGAAGAGGAGATGATGTTGGCTGAGGAGCAGTTCAAAGAGGCAAGAGCAGGAGAAGTATAACCCCCTTGGCTATGTGAAGTCTGTATATATATATATATATATATATATATATAGGAGCCTGCTAGCCCTTGCTGGACTCAGCACACTTTGGACTCTAAACCAGCTCTGGATCTATGGGAGACCCATAATAGACAGGAACCAGTGCTAAGCTTCTTGGCGGCTGTGAATGAAATTTGTGACTCGTGTTTCTTGCTGAGATAGAAAATCAAAAAGTACTTTTCTGTTTTTTGGTGGCTTTATTGACAAATTTGCATCAGCCTCTCTACCTTGCATGTCGGCACTATGATTTCTTCAGAGCTGAAGAACCCTGGGCTCCCTGGCTTCCCTTTTATATGGGAAAGTGACTTATGTGCTGCCAGAGAGACCAGGAGGTCCCAGAACCCATCTTATCAGAGAAGGGGACTCTGGAATGCTTGTATATAAATGTATCTTTGCTTCATTTGTGTCCTGTTTTTTTAATCTTTGCATAAATCTGTAAAATGGATCCAGAAGGAGTTGTAACTGGTTTGCAACACAGGAATTTGGAAATAAATTAATTGTTTATATATAGATACACACATTTATATAGCTTGTTTGTATATGTTTGTTGTTATCTCTAATTGTGAGCTCTTTGAGGGCAGGGACTGCTTTTTGCCTCTTTCTTAATTCCCAGCATTTAGCACTATCCTGTACTTAGTAGGCACTAAATAAATGCTTCTTGACTGACTGACTATCCTACCAAGACAATAAGATGATCCAGATATTATCACTTTAAATAATTTCCCCAAGGTCATACATCAATGCCAATTCATAGGATCATAGAGCTAGAGAGTACTTCAGAGATTCCCAAGTCAAATCCCTCATTTTACAGATGAGAAAACTGAAACCTAGAGAAGGCTAAGCCAATTTTTCCAAGGTGACAGGTATAAAGTATCAGAGATGGGATGAGTTTAGGTCAAGTACTCTTTCTGCTGTACAACGCTTCTAGTCCTTTTCCCACACTTAAATCCCAGAGATGCCATAGTTTACTAATGTCACCTATAAAATGTTTTATTGTTGATTAGAATTTATCAGAGATAGATTAAACTCTTTCCATCCTATTTCCTGTGATGCTATTCAACTAAGTTTAACTGGAAATGTTTTGGGAGATTGGAAATGAATGAGAGTAAAACTAAATAGTTCCTGTTATCTGTGATATTGGAAATTTGGGGGTCCTTGAAACTACATTTCCCATGATTCCTGGCTTACATAAATGGCAATTACCTAATAATGTAAACAGAAGGTTAAATAGTGAGTGCCTGGGTTGGTATGTTCTCTTTTGTATTGTGGAGCAGGAGTGAGGATGGGAGGGGCAGGTAATGGCGGGTCCCTTTAAAATAACTCAACAGGCATGTGGCTCCATTTTTCTAAATGGCTATCAATAAACCCTTTGAAACCATGATATTTTTAATTCTATCCTTTTATACCCATGTTATTTCTTACATATCATAATGGTTTTTCTTTTCAGGAGTTTTCTTGGTAGAACTATTAGGATTTACTTCATTCATCCTCATTCTTTCCCTGCAGTAAGGAGCCAAATTCTAGTCCTTGGAGGAACCAGCACTAACAAAACACAAAGAACTATAAGTAGCCATTTTGTATTTGGAATGAGTACCACAAAATGTGCTCAAGTTAAGTGTCCTGAAGGATACTTTCCAACATTGCTGTGGAAACTCCACAGGTTGGGAAACAGTTTAGGTGTAGCATAGCTGTTGGTGTGCCATCTTGTAGCTAGCCTGGTGCTAACCTCACTTGTTTTTTGTGCTACTTAATACCTTTGAGTGTTGCCAATGCCCTCTAAATGTGAGCATTCTTGGGGCAAAGGCCCTGTCATCCTACCCTAAATAAGGCTCTGAAACCATAGGCTCCACCATTGGGGGTAGCATTTAACGCTATAATAAAGGTACTTTTTTCTCATGTTGGGATACACTTTATTTTTCAGTGTTTTATTCACTGCAACTCCCCACAAGAAGACAAATGAGTCTTACTAAACTCCTAAACAAATTAGAATTTACAAGATCAATTAAGGGATGATTATTTAAAATTCTTCTCAGTCATCTCAGTTTTTCTTTAAACTGTGAGTTTCCTCAGTACATTTACAATATGATTCAAATGACACATGTTAGATTTAAATTAAAAACTCCAGGTACTTATTTCCATAGAGTTTATTAATAATCGCTTGAAATAGAAAAAGCAGATAGGCATAGATTTAAAGTCTCCTTTCTACTCTAAGTCTGACCACGTGTAGATCCTTCCACAGGATTCTCTGACCATCCTCCCTGCCACATTCAAGGAAGTAGAGACCCCAGGCATGTCACACACACACACACACACACACACACACACACACACACACACACACCTTTTATACTTTCTCTTGAGCCCCTGACTAGTAACCTTTAGTTCTGGGTCATGTTTCTAGGGCTCTTCACCTGTGACCTGTTTGAGGCGTTCATGTGACATCCCACCATGCAGTGACATGGGGACAAGCTGGAGGGAGGAGCAGATTCTATCTACACACATATTTGATTTATGCACATTATTTTAGGACATTGATTGTATAAAGGGAGACTTATTTATATACATTAATTTTATCCCTGTTTTACAGATACACTTAAAATATTGTAGATCTATCCAACAAAAAAAGCCCAGGCTCTGGATTCATGAATAAATTATTATATATGTGCAAGCCTGAGACATAAACTTTCCTACTGAGTTTGTGGCCCTAGGGAAAATTAACTAACACTATTCACTCCCAAATTATTCAGCTATAATATTCAGCCCACGCCAGAAGAGTTTTTAACTTATCTTATTTCATGCCAGTTTAAAATAAATAAACACAGAAATACACAGCAAGAAAAGAATCATGGAAAGCTCTGAAAACAAAAGGGAATTTGGGGAAGGAAGAAAAATAGAAAGACTACCTAAGCAGTTGGCACTCTGAGAAGGATGGGCATAGGTAGATGACCAGAGGATCATAAGGAATAGGACCATCTGGAGTGATTTTTAGCCAACATCTTTCTTTGTTACAAGAGACCAAAAGGGATGTATTTTAAAAAACCTTAGTTTCTAGACCAGCTATCTGTCCTACAAACACTTGTGCCATTTGAAATTCTTGTAAGCCCTGGAAGACTACAACTCCCAGGACTCTCTCTGCTACAACTTCCCCTAACAACTCCCACTTCCTTTGTAGGAGGTGTCAGGGAAAGTATAAAAAAGAAAGTTTGGGGCCTTTTCTGTCTCTGGACCCTGGAAGCAGTGCTCTCCAGGTTGGAAGCTATGAGCTCTCTCTTCCCTGAGCTCTCGCAAGCTCTCTCTACCCTGGAGGGTCTACTCTTGAGCCTGGAGGCTTGGATCCTGAGCACTCTCTCTTGGCGCCTTTTTCCCTTTCTGTCTACCTCCTAGATTTTCTAGAGCTTCCCATTTCTAATCTAAATAAAACCTAGTTATTCTAAACCCTAAAGTTGCTCTCTGATCTTTTATTTGAGATTTGAGCCCCTGAAGGCCTCTGATCAATTTCTCCCCACCAGGGCTGGGGATCCCTACCTTCCTCTACCTTCCTCTTTCCTTCTTCCAATCCTTCTACCTCCTCCCTAATCACCCTTCACACACTTCACTTAACCTAGTTAAAAATTTCCCCTTTATCCACACCAAGGGAAACCCTGATTTCCTCAAGTAACACATACCATAAAAATAAAATGAGTGAATCACTTATTTTCCAGACAGCCTCTGTCCAGCTAAATATTTAGTGCCCTGGTCTCTTAACTATGCAATATATTAATTTCTATTGTTAGATCTACTTCTGGATTTGCATAGAGATTTAAACAAAGGGGAATTCTCAATTTATTTAAGATTCATCCACTTTTTGCTAAGTCAAATAAAGGTCACAAAATTTCAGTTCAATTGAAATTGATTCTGTAATAGATTATTTAAGGTTTTTTCCTCTGGTACATAATAACAAAAGTAACTTACTTGTTGTCATTGTTATCCTGTTCAGAAAAATTGCAAAAATTCTAAATTGCCTCTTCTATCAAATTTAAATTCCAAATCATATATTCCAGTCTCATACTTCTTATGAACTCCTCTTTTCTTGCCTAATAACTTTCATTTTCCATCAAATAAGTCTACTTGTCATTCCACATACCCTAGCTAATCTCTACCTTTGCCATTCCTTTACTTTTGAGGATTGTCCTCTTTCTTCCTTACTACCAAGCCACAGCTTTCTTAGACAGCTAAGTAGTGCAATGGATAGAGTTCTGGGCCTAGAATCAGGAAGACCAAAGTACAAATCCAGATTTAAACACTTTCTAGTTGTGCAACTCTGGACAAATCACTTAACTTCTGTTTGCTTCAGTTTTTTTTAACTGTAAAATATGGATCATAATAATATTTATCTCCCTGGGCTGTTATTAGGATCAAATTATATAATTGTAAAGTGCTTAGCCTAACACCTGGCAAACAGCAAGTACTTAGTAAGTTCCCTTCTTGGAAATTTCTTGTAAGCTACCTATATATATATTTCTCTGGTAGATTATTTCTGACTTGGAACACTTCAATCATCTTCACAAACCCATCATCACATGTCTATAGCCACTAAATTGTAAGTTCCTTGAGGGCAGTGACTGCTTAGCTGTTCATCATTTTATCACCAGAGCCTAACACCCTTTGCACACCCTTTGAATAAAATCATTTCTTTAATAATTTTAATTAAGGACTAGCTTTAGTCTCAGAAGCTGAACCTAGTTAGTCAGTCAGCAAATATTTACTAATCATCTTCTATGTGCCAGGCTCTGTGCTAAAGAGTAGAGATATAGATGCCTGCTCTCCAGTAGCTCATGGTCTAATGGAGAAGACAATATGCAAACAGCCATATCCAAACAAGATAAATTTAGGACCTGTGCTTTTTGTTTATTCTGTCACTCTTTTTCCTATGTGTCCAATATGAATCTAAGAAAATGCACGGTTTTTTTAAAAGAAATTACAAAACATTTTTCCATGTTGAAAATGAATCATAAGAAGGGAAAGAGTCATTTAGGAAAAATCAGAAAACCAGAGAATTAGGAAAACCCTGAAAAATAAAACATCTTTGATAAAGGTTTGCTATCAAAAACTTAAAGGTAACAGTGAAAAATTTGACTCAAAACAAATATCTTATATCAAGTGATCAAATGATATGAACAAACAGTTCTCAAAAGTGAAAACTTAACAACTACATGAAATAATGAAGAGAAAACTAATTACTAATCTAAATACCTATTGGGTTTTACCTCACATTCAGATAATTGGAAAAGATGATAAAAGATGGGAATAGCCATTGTTGGAGGAAAAACATCAACATCAATACGTTGTGGATGGGGCTGTGAAATGGTACACCCATTTGGAAAACAATTTTTAATTATTCAAATAAAGTCACTAAAATGTCCATGCCTTTGACCTAGAACAGTGATGGACAAACCTTTTAGAGACCACGTGCCATCCCACCCCTCCCCAAGTGCTGGGTGTGCCCTGCCCCACCTCCCTTACGCCATACAGGGGAGGGAGGAAGTGTTCCCATTGGGCTATTCCAGGGAGGGGCAGAGGTCACTGACCAAAATAAAATCCTCATAAAGAGCGCAATATTGTAAGACCATTTTGGGAGGAAGGCCATCAAAGAGGCAGGTAGGTATTATGGTGGATAGAGTGCTGGGCCTGTAGTCAAGAAGATCTGAGTTAAATTCTGACATCAGACATTTCCCAGCTATATGACCTTGGGTAAATAATTCAATTGCTGTCTGCCTCAGGTTCCTCAATTATAAAATGGAGGTAATAATGACACCAACCTCATAATGTTGTTGTAAGAATCAAATGAGATATTGTAAAATGTTTACCACATTATCCGGCACATAGGAAGCATATAATAAATAAATGTTTATTCTCCTCCTTTGCCTTCCCCCCAAAAAACTGGAAACAATTTAATCCCTGACTACAGAGAACTGGTGCAGTCCTAATTATTCACATTTATAAGATAGATCAGTGCTGGAACATATAATCCCATGATTCCAGAGAAGACTTAATTTCCACCTTTGGTCAGAGCAGGAGAAAGGTTTTGGTTAAATGAATATTCCTACACCTGTCTATCCCCAAGAGGGTTTTTAGAATAGAATTATATTTCTCTCATACACATCAGATATTTATATTATAGAAAACAAAGGCTCTTTTAGGGGTTGGGGATAAAAGTTACTTTCCCTAGTCACTATAAAACAAAGGACAACCATTAACTTACTCTCTGTCAGCTTAGTTCTTTCTCCCAACAAATGTTTGTTTCACACACACACACACAAAATCACAGTAAGGAAGTATTTATCAAAGCAAGCAATAAAATGGTAATAGGAGAAGTTATATAGACTGGTATAGATAATAAAATACACAAAAGTCAATGAGCTCTTTGGCTTGGGGGCAAGGCCAAAACCTCAGCTCAACCTAGAAGAAAACAAATTTTAGCAAATAAATCCATGGTTAGTAGTCTCTGCATGTACAGGTTCTGGGAGTTAAAGATCATTTTGAGGGGACAATTTTGCCCACATATTCATCACTCAAATGTCTCCCAGTAGACAATCCAAAGTCTGAAACTTGCCTTTCTTACTCATATGTGTTGAACTCCACTTCTCTCTCCACTCTCTTCCCTTAAACATGCCATATAAAGAATCACAGACTCAAAGTTCTGTCAACTAATAAGGAATCACTTTACATATGAAACGTTAATCATGGGCGCAGTTGGGTGGCTCAGTGGATTGAGAGCCAGGCCTACAGGCAGGAGGTCTTGGGTTCAAATCTGGCCTCAAGACATTTCCTAGCTATGTGACCCTGACCCTGGGCAAATCATTTAATCCCCATTGTCTAGCCCTTATCACTCTTCTGCCTGGGAACCAATACACAGTATTGATTCTAAGATGGAAGGTAAGGGCTTAAAAAAATAATTTTAAAAATTTAAAAAAAAAAATGGGGGCAGCTGGGTAGCTCAGTGGAGTGAGAGTCAGGCCTAGAGACAGGAGGTCCTAGGTTCAAACCCGGCCTCAGCCACTTCCCAGCTGTGTGACCCTGGGCAAGTCACTTGACCCCCATTGCCCACCCTTACCACTCTTCCACCTATGAGACAATACACTGAAGTACAAGGGTTTAAAAAAAAAAAAAAAAGAATCATAAGATTCTCAATTTAAGGAACTGTCCAATTTGCTTAGAGTGGAGGCATTATACATAGAAATAGGATTGCACCTGAGAAGAACAAAGTACAAGACACTTCAGTTTGGTTAAAATATAGAAAATATAAAAAGAAGTGCTATGAAAAGTAGAGGTGAGCCAAATCCCATCCAGATTAAATGTGAGCTTCATTTTGTTCCTGTACACAGGAGGAAGTTATTAAAGTTTCACTCAGTCACTTAAATGTCCATTAACACTTATTTATAGCATTCTGATAGATTTTTTTAAAATAAGATTTGAATGTGTATGTGTAGCAAGTTCCTAACAGATAAAAAATTATTAAGCCTCCACCAGGAATCACTCTAATGCTCTCTCTATACAAAATTGCATAAATGGTTGCTGTTTATCGTTCAGAAAACATCACCTCACTTTCTCTTACTTGTCCCCACATGCTAAGTATCCCTAACATTTTTATTGGGAGGAAATATAGAAGAGGTTTTCAAATTAAAATCAATGCTTCTTTATTAGTCTTGAAATCTGTGTTCTCATAGCTACAACTATCAATCTCTTCTTGTTATTGGCCAGTCGAATCAGAAAAGAACAATGAATATTTTTCAAATTAATTTAGCCCATCTGTTGAAAAATATTGCAAGGTCAATAAAATCATGTTTTTAAACATTCATGATTTTATTTTTTTTAATTTTCATTTTTCTTTTTATTTTGAATACATTATTTTAAATAATGTACCAGGTCATATAACTACCCTTAGTTCATTCTGTGAGACTAGGAAAACACAAATTTACCAAAATTTAGATAAAATTCTTTGCATTTAGTGTAAGTATAAACATTTAAAGGAGAAGACAGTTCAGGCTATGCTAATAAAATATGTTAAATTACAATGATGGTATGTTCATCATATAATCAGTGTAGTCTTATTTTAAGATGGAATATTCACTCATTTTTTAATTTTTAAAAGTTTATTCTCACAACTATTACTTTGTAAACAACTTGAATTAGAAATACATTTTTCTTATCCTTTGCTGTTTTTTGTTAGTAAATAGATTTTAAAAATCTTATTTTAAAGAATTTTCATTGTATATTTCCACTGGGCTGGAACCAAATTATCAAATGCAACTGTATTTTGTGACTAATTACTCACATAAATTGGGACTAAAGTGTATACCACTTGAGCCATCCATCTCTCACTCATATTATGGCTACCATCATTTTCACTCAACCACTTCCACAATAATGTCTTTAATGCCACTTCTTGCATACATTTGCATTAATAACATGTTATAGACAATTTATGCCCACCATCCCACTTCTTTCCATTGATCTTTGAACTATTTGTCATTTGAATTTGTTCAATATTGTATTGTTTCATAATTTGTAGTCATCTAACATCCTGATCAGAATATTAGTGTTAAAGAAATGGCATTTTGCAGCAGCAGAGAATTTTGTATAATTAAAAGCACCAATACTTCTCAGTCTATAAAGATAACTGTAAAGATATTCTCTGCTATAGAAAAATCATCTATAAAAACCTACCTTTTCCCCTCATATTTTCATCAAGTATACCATTGGTATATTCACAGACTCCAGATTTTATAGCAATGAGAAAATAAACTGATGGGTTGCCATTAACAATGTTTTAGATATTATTATCATTATTTAGATATTAACAACTCTTTTAGATAGAAACACAATTCTTCACATTCTTATAGACTTTTTTCCTCCCACTTTGAGATAACTTGAACTTGATCTGTGAATAATTGTGTACTTATATACACAAAAGGCTTAGATGCCTTCTATAAGTGTTTGGGCAAGTCTAGATGTATTTCCTGACTTATTAAATGTGTAGTTGCTGTTGTTGTTCGGTCACTTCAGTCATGTCTGAATCTTTGTGACTTCTTTGGGATTTTCTTGGCAAAGATAATGGAATGGAGTGGTTTGCCATTTCCTTATCCAGCTTATTTTATAGAGGAAGAATTGAGGCAAACCAGATTAAGTGATTTTCCCCAGGGTTCACAGAGCTAGTAAGATTCTCAGGCCAGATTTAAACTGAGGAAGTTGAGTCTTCTTGACTCCAGGTGCAGTACTCTTATCCACTGGGCCACCTAGCTACTCTCTCCTTTAGCAGCATTGTCCCCTCCTTAAATGTATCATGGTAAAGTGCTAATATAATGGTTCTTCTATCATTGCCAGTGATAACAGATGTTTCTGGAAAGGTCAGATGATCTGTTCTATTTCACATCTATTTGTTGTCCCTTTGGTTTTATCTACAAATATGCTCAGGAATATGTGGCTTAGCTGGGTCTTCCACCAAACTGATTGCCAGCTTACTTTCTTTTTATTGTTTTTTGGGGAGTTTTTTTGCTGTTCTTTGTGTAATACTTCTCTCATTTAGAATGTGAAGTAAGTAACTGAATAAATAACTAATTAAAGTGGGGAAAGTGGGGTGCCAAAATGTTCGTGGTAAAATTGGGGAATGGGGTGTCAGCTAAGTGGGTAACTGACTAAAGGGAACTGAAAAGGGTAAATGAATAAACACAGAGGTAACAACACTTAGCTGGGGATAGCTGAGGTAACAGAACACTAAATAACAAGCAGGAAAACAGCTTGAATACACAGTAGGTTCAATGTGTCAACCTAGGCATCTGGGTAAGTACATACAAAGCAGGATTGTGATAACTGAACTATTTAATGATTAAGTGGGATGGGAAATGAAGGGGATTAGGCAAACTGACTCTGAGATCTATGGATCTCCACCCAGGGGTAAAGGGATGAATAAAACTACTCTACTGGATAAAATCTATCAGCAGACTGCTAAGAGCAAGGTCTTGCTGGGAAAAGGGGATCTCACAAAGATGTCCAGTGATGATGTCTTCAGAGCTGGTCACAGGAGACTGGAAACACAGCAAGTTAATCCAAATGTAAAGAGAGGAAGATGGGATGGTCTTTGTGTCCACCACAAAAGACAAATCCACTTCTCTACCTTTCTACTTCACTGGGATTATTGATAGAAGATGTTACTCAGTCCAAAATCCAGGGAAATGCTTCAGAGATGGTCTCACCAAATCCACCATAAGACCCCAAGTGCTCAGAGATAGGTTCAAATTGTCCATCTGTCACTGTGTCCACTCTCAAGGTTCTAAATTCCCTTGCCAGTCAAGTCTGCTCCCTGCTAACTAAGATCTATATTTTCTACAACCAATGTCATCTCACGAAGAGCTGTCTCAATTTTATATTTTTATCCCCAGTGCTTAGTGCAATGCCCAACATAATAAGCATTTAATAAATGATTTTTCAATTCATTTGTTCATACACTCTTGAAATGTTTTGCAAATGAACCTGTACTATATATACAAGTATTGCTCTTGGCTGGAACATCTTGTTTTTTGAGGAAATTATTTGCTGATTGAAGTGGTTTCCAGGATCCTTCAGATGAATATCATTTTATTTTATTTAGTTTTTAAAGAAAGAAATAATTTATCCCCATGAATAAGAACATTCCAATTTTGATTAAAATGAATCACTACTGTCCTTAGAACATATTTTTAATGGATTCTGTTCTTGTAGGAAAATATATTAGGATTGAACTAGACTATTTTGCCTAACATTAATTTCTAGTATAAATGACCAAAATAGTCTGCTATTAAACTTTCCTGTCGAAACAGAAGGTTAGATATTTTAAAATTAAAATATATCCAGAGACTATAAGTTATATACAAGTGAAAAGGCAGCATAGAGTTGGGGGATAAATATTAGGCTTGGAATTCAAGTTCTCACTCTGTCACTTGCAAAATCAAGTGAACCATTCCTTAATCTACAAAATGGAGATAATAAAACTTACATGACCAATATCACAAGGCTGTCTTAAGAATCAACACAAATAATGAACTAATAAGATAGCTATTGACTAATAACAATAAATAGGAAAAGATAATATATATCAAATGGAGTTTTGTAACCATGACAAGCACTATTTAAATATAAACTACTCATTATTTGGTCTAACTCAAGAATTATGAAAATATACACAATACTTAGTTTAGATTTCAACAGGATTATAAGCTCTGAATATGCTTTTCTTTGACCTTTCATCAAACTAAATAACACTATGAGATGGTATCAAAAAAGAAAAAGGAAAGGTAGCAGGTGTTCATAAAATACAGCTTGATAATATTGGATACCAATATGATAAAAATACAACGAAAGAGAGATCCCTAGAGGAATTAAGTAAAGGTCTTAATTTTTTAAATTAAATTGCCTGTTTTCTTATCAGAGACAAAAGATTTATGAAAAGAGATTAAAAACAGTGGAACTGCTTAATCTAGAGAATGAAAGGGTAAAGAAGAAATAAAATCATAATCTTTCAAAATGATCAACTGCTTATACATGGATTCTCAAATATTTACACAACAAAGTATTGTGACCATCTGGAGTATAATGGTAATGACATTACCATTATTCCAGGCTGCCAGGCTATATTCCCTGACATTTATCTCTGCTTCTTAACTTTCCTTCAACTTCCTCGATCCATTTGTTACAAAAATCTTATTTCTTCTTTTACAATATTTCTTGGATTCACTTTTCGCCTTCCACTCCTACTTTCAGTAAACTGATTATCAATGAGTCAGTGATGTAGCAAAGCAGGGAAAAAAAAAAACTGTTAGCCTATGCTTACTTTGTGCAATTGGGACCTACTATGTGTACAGCACTGTGCTTAGGTACTGGATTAATATGTCTAATCAAAAAATTCATAGCAGCACTTTTTCTGATAGAAAAACACTGGAAACCAAGTAGATGCCCATTGATTGAGGAATGAATAGACAAATTGTGGAACATTAATGTAACAGAATATTACTGCACCATAAAAAATCACAAACATGATGAGTACAGAGAAGAATGGCATCAGGGCTAAAGTATCTTATTAGTTACTTTAAGTAGGTATGGATAATCAGTTGATTAGCTCAATTGGCTGCCTTTCACATAAATTCTACTCCCAATTTACATACTCTCTTTCTGTCTCTGTTTCTATCTCTGTGTCTGTCTGTCTGTCTGTCTCTCTCTCTCTCTCTCTCACACACACACACACACACACACACACACACACACACACACTCACATAATTGTATTATGGAGCAAATAGTAAACAAAACCTAATGATGAAATAAAAAACCAGATGTAAATATAAGCACAGTTGCAAGGAGAGAAAAGTTGAGCCTTCCAAATGCCTTTATTTGAAATCAAACACTAAATTTTGAGTTAAAGTTCAAAACTTTGAATTTAACCATAAAAATCATCATTATGATATTCATTCTTTATAGCTGTATGCATCACTACTAATCTCAATCTAAAATAATATCTGAATTTAAGAAGACTGGCATGAATTAGATGACTTTGCATTATTTGCATCTCCTTTTCAAAGTTACAGTAACTCAAGTATAGGGAAGCATAGATGTAGTCTCAGAAAATAGCACTCATAAGTCACAATCCTAATGAAGATAATATCATCCTGGTAACTTTGTTATAGCTCACTTCAATTATCAGTAAGCTCTGGTATCTTTGAGTTAAGGAACAGTTCCCTGCTTTCTGGTAGACATTTAAATTACCATTCTAACAGCTGGAATTGATCTGTAGACTGCCTGTTCTAAAACAACCTCTTTAAGGAGAGTTGATTCAGTCATTTAAAGTGATTTGCTTTTCTTTCAGATCTAAAAGGGGCAAAAAAATTTGAAGGCATTATTTCCCAATCTTCCTTACAGGGAAACCGTCACATAGATTTGGAGCAAAAAGGGACCTTAGAGATTATATATTCTAACCCTATTTTTTTAACAGTTGTACCAACCAGAGGCCCAGAGAAGGGGGAGAAATAATATTTGTTCAAGTAATAATTAGCAGAACCAGATTTGAACCCAGATCTTTTGATCGCACATCTTGAAATTCACTTTTTCCTCCCACTATATGATGCTGGCCTCACTTTGTTAACAGAAGCTGCCCTTTTTCGTTATATCATATCTAGTGGAATGTATGAGAGTACAGCAGAAACACACTTCCAGAGTGCCTATGGGAAGATACTCTAGAGAGATCTATTCTCATCTCCCTGTGAGCCACTGTAGATAAATCCATATGGATACAACAACCTACATGGGCAAAACATAACACATCACACCCATATCTTACAAATAAAATAGTACATTACCCAATGAGCACTTTCCACTTTGGTCAAGTTTTTTGTTTCACTGCTCCACAAATAGATTGTGTTTATCTCTCCTCCCTACTCAATACCACTCACTTTCATTTCTGTTCCTCTCCCTTTGCATGGATTATTCAGTAAGGAGATAGAAGAGTTCTTTTAAAATGCAGCTAGACTAATCTTTTCATTTTATAGCTGAAGAAACTGAGCCCCATAAATGAACTTGTACAAATTCACAAAGGATTTTACCAGGCAGGAGTCTTATGATTCTCCATTCAATGTGCATGCCATTCTTTCTTTGACTAAGGGATCAATATATTTTGATTCTGAGATGCCACATAGTACATTTAAAGTGGAATTTTATTTCTGCCACCTGACCTCAAGAAAAATGTCCACAACAGAGAAGAACAAACATCAAATTCATTGTTTCTGTTTATACTTCTATTTCTCAAAAATATTTATTTACTAAGGAAGAGGTTAGGCTGAGATCACACTGATTTGTTTAGATTCATTTCATAGTTCTTTTCTTTCAGACCTAGGAAGTTAGGCTTATCATTTCCTTGCTGATCAAAGAAGAAGGCCTTAATTAAACACATAATTAGCCTCAAGAATACATGTGTCTCTAAGAAGGTGGATTAGTCATGATTCATTTCAAGGTTTTATTCCCCTTCTTTTCTTATCCCTTTATTTTTCTACTTAATATTTGTTCATTAACACAGCAACCTGTATTAAAAATGATGTTGTCAACTTTCTTCTGCAGTAGCTATAAAATATCCTCTGAATTTTAAAAAATTTCTTCTTCTTGCCATTAATTTGTCACTATCCCATTTTCAGAGAATTTGAGCAGTTTTCGGTTGTTGTTATTCTGCAGGGTATTCGTGAAAAGGAGCCGCTGTTTCCTCAAACGATGATATTAACTGAGAACTTATATGAAAATTATCTTAAGAGTTCATTCCAATCCTGAGATGCTATTATTCTAAAAGGTGCTAAAGGGGCTACTAAGAAGTTTAAAGATTATAACAATAGGTCCCTTTTATATAGCTTTTTAAGATTTGCAAAACCCTGTTTTTCACTGGATTTCCAAATCTCCTTTTACAGATGAGGAATCTGAAGCTAAGAAGGGTTAAATAACTTGCCCAGGTAGATATCTAAGGCAGTATTTGATGGCTCTTCCTGCAGAGTTCTCTCTGTTGTGGGGAGCTTGAGGTAAACTCCTGGGGTTTGGGAAGGGTACCTTTTACAAGGATGCAAGAAACTAAACTTTGTTTAAAAATAAAAAGAGAAATTTATTAATTTAGAAGGTAGCGTTGAATCTGGCCAGGAAGACAGCATAGGTGGAAAACTGCCTCCTGGGGGGGCAGCATAAATGGAAAGTTGTCTCCCAGATGACATTAATCCAGGAGTCTTTATACTCTTTACAACAGTGAAGATGTGACCCTATTCCATGGTGAAGAAGGGAGTCTAGAGTGGTATGCACTGAGGCATGGGTGGGGGAGAGGAGGGAAGGTTTGCCAGAAGACAAAAGTGGTGACCCTCATAGTTTAAAGGACAGATGGATGTCTGAGATACAACTTGATAGTATCAAGGAGGTGTATCTCTCTGTCTATCTCAAATCTAAAGGATGATCCAAGGAGGATAATCCTCTCAGGGTCTTATCTGAGTTATCAGATATTTTGGGTTAGGAGTCACCTGGATGGAAGGGAGCAAAGGAATTTCCTCACTTAAAGTTTGCCTAAAACACTTCTCTAATTTTGGGGGCATAATGCTCATGCCATATCCACTGTGCCACCTAAATGCCCAATGGCAGTTTCTATCATTATGAACTATCTAAAGAGAGAGAAATATATTTATATGAAAAAGCTAAACAGATAGAAGAAAAAATTGGCACCAATTAAAAGGTACAGACCTTAAGTGCTATATTGAAATTCAGTACAGGGAGAAGTCATAGAGGGCTAACATAACAAGGAAAAAAATAAGCATTTATATTGTACCTACTGCTAAGCACTTTCTATAAATATCTCTTTTGATCCTCATAACAACCCTTCAAGATAGGTCCTAATATTATTCCCATTTTATAGTTGAAAAACTGAGGCAAATAGAGATTAAGTGATTTGTCTGGGGTTATACAGATAGTAAGCAAAGGTCAGATTTGAACACTGGTCATCCCTAGTCTATGCCCAGAATTCCATCACTGAGTCACCAGCCACCTCTAAGGAAGGAGGTAAAAACACAAAGATTAATCTCCTTGAAGACAAACTTTTTTTATGTGTTTGTTTTAATATTTGTATCTCCAGTGCCTAGCATGGTGCTGGGCAGAGAGTAAATATTCAACAAATACTTGTTGTCATAAATTGAATTGAGTTATTTTAAATTAAAGACAGCCAAAGATAACAGAAGAAGGTAACTGCTGATGGAGAAGTGAAGAGGGAGGGTGGAACAATAAGAGCAAAATCAGGAGGGCTGATATATGCATGGTGGTTTGGTGATTCAATAAGTAAAGTAGCCTGGCTGGAGTGGAGAGATTGTGATTAGAAATATGTTAGTGCCAAATTGGGGAAAGAGGCTAATGAATTTTAACCTTATCGAGAAGCCAATGAAGATTTTGTAACCTGACGCAAGCAGCAGCTTGGGACAACTCATTTGGGGGTGTGGTGCAGTACTGATTAGAAGAAAGAAAATTGTGGCAAGGATATCACTTAAAGGGCTCTTGCAATAGTGCAAAAATGTTATTATAAGAGGATGAAACAGGGAAATGGAGATGGAAGAAAAGGACTTAAGCAAGAGGCATTAAAAAGGGAAGATAAGTGGGAGTTGATAAATGATTGGGCATAGAAGGCAAAATACAGGAGTGTTAAGGATGACAATTTTCAAAGAAAATAAGTAAGTCAAGATGAGAACCTGGGTGGGAGATGAGCGAAATAAATTCGGCATCATTGAGTATCCTGGAAAAGACAAGAAAGTATAATAGAATTGGCCTGAGAGTATCCTTACAATATGCTGTGTCAGTGCTTCCCTCTTGTGAGAGTTCTGGGCATTTCCACTCACACAAAAAAAAATGAGAGGTGATAGTTACATACTTTCTGACAATACAAATCTTATAATATACACATATACTGCTGATCAGGAGAGTCAGGTAGAGTTTAAGAAAGTAATAATGTCTCACTTAAGATAATTTTTAAGTCATTATGATATTATGTTGACAAGTAGAAATAGCTATAATATTTGGCAAGCCAGGTCATGGTGACTAATAGAATGGTTTAGACAGCTAATACTTATATTAGTTTTAATCAACATATCTGTAACTAGGACTTCTTATACATGGGAAATTCATTTGGGATACAGAGGTGACAGGGCACAGAAGACAGTTTAATTACAGATTCAGTAACAATAGGAGGGGGGCAGCCTATCTCCCCAAAAATATGGTTCTGACATGCAAAGTGCAGGATTAAGAGGGCAGAGGGTGGAGTACTTGACCCTGGGGCTGGAGTTGGGTATGATGTGGCACAGGGACTTCTGGTAGATGACCCAGCAATGGATGACCACCTTTTTAAATACTCCTTTTCTAAAAGCGACCTGAGTCTACCTGACTAATTGGTAACTAACTGATAATCATGGGAAGGGGATTTCCAAGCTATGATGCATTAGAAAGATAGCCCCTGTCTCCTCAGATACTACTAGGGTCCAGAGAGAATATAGTGACTATGTTCTAGGAACCAAACTTGTTAATGCCAGTGGGTGTTACTGTAGTAGTGTGAGAACAAGCACTACATTAATGTTCAACATAATACTTCAGGGGAAGACAGGAAAAAGGGGTAAAAATACAAATATAGGAAGGCTACTGCTCCAAGGACAGCTTAAAATCTAGGGTCATGGGGTATATTTTTAGGCAATGTTAAGATCTTAAAATAGCAAACACAGGCAGAAGACTGGGACACCACATGTATGGTTCTAGATCTCTTACTTCAAATATCTTTGAGGACCAATAAAAAGAGTATAGTGCAAGTCTAAGACATATTCAGCCCTAGGACTCATATTTCATCAGTACCAACTGCCCCTGAGTCTTGTGTGATGGAGAATTCTTCTCAGAACCTCCATTTAAAGAGGGTGCACAGGTCAGTCATTTTTCTCTTCCCACCTGGCTCTTCTCTTTTGCCACCATGCCTCAGCTACAAGTACTTCCCTTCAACCCTGACCCTTTTCAATCTCCTTTTTGTGTATTGTCTTCCCATTAGATTATATTATATATATTATGTTATGTTATGTTATGTTGTTATATTATGTTATATTTATTATGTTATGTTATGTTTATTATATTATATTATATTATATTATATTATATTATATTATATTATATTATATTATATTATATTATATTATATAGTATTATAT
>NC_058130.1:578964005-578988342 GCF_016433145.1 Gracilinanus agilis
TATATTATATTATATTATATTATATTATATTATATTATATTATATTATATTATATTATATTATATTATATAGCTCCTTGAGGGCTAGGGCTGTATTCCTTTTTTATTTTTGTTTTTGTATTCTCCATGCTTAATCCAGTGCCTAGAACATAGTAGGTTCTTAATAAATGTATAATGACTCACTGAATATTCAAGAGAAAGAAAGAGAAGCTTTCAAGGAGTCAGATGCATGCTATTTTAAAATCATGGAATCATTGTTTCATTTTTAACTACCACTGAGAAATGGAGTACAAATATAACTAACTTCCCACAGCATTGAAAGGAGACAGAGCTTATCTTTGCATTTTTCACTGCATTAACTGAACAAGAAGAAAGAGTGATCATGACATTCAAAAGGCATCCTTGATTTCATCCAAAATTAGAATACTGTTAACTATACAACAAAAACCACTAAACACTCTTAGCAGGAATGATTTCAAATTCAGCCCTTTGCTCAGCAGAGGGAGCTCCTCCCTGGAATTATACACACATGTATGTATGAGAATATATAAATATATATGAGCATATGTGTATGTATATACACATGCATATATATTCAAGGGAGAAAGTAAACAGGATTTTCTGTAACTAGTGAAAGTGACAAGGAATAACCTACAAAGCCACTGTCCCCACTCTTCTCTCATCACGTTTTCTGTTCAGTCTTTATTTAATCTGTTCTGTCTCCCCTTTAAAGGGAAGGATTTTTTCCCATTCAGCATCTATTTCCAGGGAGCTCAGCATTTTTTCTTTCAAGCATTGATGGAGACCCAAACTCTGTTTGACCACAAGAGGGCTGCTCGAATTGTATTATACAAACTCAATTCTACTCATGTGAAAACACAAATTAACATTAACAGAATCAGTGGAGATTATTGCCTTTCAAAGGAATTCTCTGCTTTAAAAATAAAAAAATTTGAGCTTGAACACATGGGTTGAGGCGGACATAATTGGGGATGTAGACTAGAAACTACCACACCAATGCAAGTATCAACAATTTGGAAATAAGTCTTGATTGATGACACATGTTAAAACCAGTGGAAATGCGCATCGGCTATGGGGGGTAAGCTGGGGGGGGGGGAGGAGGTGAAGGGGAAAGTAAGAGCATGAATCATGTAACCAAGTTAACTTTTCTAAAAAATAAAAATTATTTAATAAAATAAAAATGCATAAATAAACAATTTGGGGCAGCTGGGTAGCTCAGTGGATTGAGAGCCTGACCTAGAGATGGGAAGTCCTAGGTTCAAACCCAGCCTCAGCCACTTTCCAGCTGTGTGACCCTGGGCAGGTCACTTGACCCCCATTGCCTACCCTTACCACTCTTCTGCCTTGGCTCCAAGACGGAAGGTAAGGGTTTAAAAACATGAAAATGAAAATAAACAATTTAATCAAAATACTACTTTAAATAGATCCTTTGATGGATAAGATTTAAATTGCATATATTACAAACTTTCTAAGGGGACCAGCTAGGTGATAAAATGGAAAGAGTATCAGCCTGAAGTCAGGAAGATTCCTCTTCCTGAGTTCAAATCTGGCCTCAGATACTTACTAATGTATTAATTAGAATCTTGAACCCTTTGACTCCATCTCCCAGAATTCTTTCCCCATGCCAAAATTCCTTCTTCCCTTTTATGTACATCTTTATGTTACTGTTTATATAGTTTGCTAGAGAGAGAGCGAGGGAGGGGCTTACAGAACTATATAAACAGTAAGGTAAAGATGAACGTAAAAGGGAAGAAGGAATTTTGGCATGGGGAAAGAATTCTGGGAGATGGAGTCAAAGGGTTCAAGATTCTAATTAATACACTAACTGTGTGACCCTGGGAAAGTCACTTAACACTGGTTGCCTCAGTTTCCTCATTTGTAAAATGAGCCAGAGAAGGAAATGGCAAATAAGTAACTTAAGTATCTATCAAGAAAATCCCAAATGGGGTCAAGAAGGTTCAGCCTTGACTGACTTTATAAGAATATATCCTTTACATTAAAAAGTTTATTCCCTAAGTGGAAAAGGCTTAACACATTTCCCTAAAGGAAGCTATTTTATTTGTTATTAGTATCATGAGAGAGATAACAAAAATTGGCTCCCCTGGTAATGCACACAACCTGATGAGAGTATATTAGGTAGACTGAGAACTGATGTGAGGATAAGGGTTGCCCAGAATAAGAAGGCATGACTGGATTTATTCTGCACTGCTGGAGTCAAGAATAATATTAGTGGTGTAACATGGGTTATATTTATGCCCCAGTTAACAAAACAGGGCAGTAGGCGGAGGTGGGGGGAGGAAAAGGTAATCCCTACTTGTGAAACTGAAGAGCCAAGCAGAGGCAAGGGTCTGGGGGAAAAGTGAAGATAGAAATGGTCAAGAATGAGCTTTCAAAAATACACTGTGAACATGGATATAAAGATTACTGTGAGATTTTATCTCTCAGTGACTCAAAGGTTGAAAGTTTCAGATTGCTAAAGTTAATTCAAATTTAAACTGGATTGCTTAATATCTATATGACCTCCAGCAAGTTACTTAATTCTCTGGGTGTCAATTTCCTCATATGTAAGAGTGACTGGAGTTAGATAAAGACAGACATGAATTATCTGGTAAATATATATATTGCTTATGGTTGGGCTGAGTTATTATAATAAAAATAACAATATTAAATAATTTATTTTTTATTTAATGTCATACTACTAAAATCACTAAAAAGTCCCTTTTTTATTTTTTTTGGAACTATAAAATATTTTTCCAATTACATATAAAAACATTTTAGTTCTTGTTCTTTTTAACATTTTGAGTTCCAGATTCTCTCCCTCTCTCCTTTCTCTCCTCACTCATTGAGAAGGCAAGAAATTTTGGATAGGTTATACATATGCAGTCATGCAAAACATATTTCCATATAGTCAGGTGGGGAAAGAAAAAAGAACAAAAGAAAAAAGTATGTTTTGATCTACATTCAAAACCATTAATTCTTTCTCTGGAGGTGGATAGCACTTTTCATAAGTCCTCTAGAATTGTCTTAGATTACTGTGTATGGGTGTAAGGGGTTTTCAGAGAAGACTAGCAACTCTGGTGTGAAGTTTTGCCAAGCCCTTTCCAAGGCTATTTTCCTCCTTTTGTGTCCACCTGCCATTCCAGAGTCATCAAACTCTACCTCACTTAAGTCCAATTTATACACTGGTCAAAAGACATCACCAGTGAGGTCATTTTGGTCCTCCTAGTATAGGAAGGACAATAACCAAACAATCAATATCATTTTATTGCTGAAAATAGCTAAGTTATTCACACTTGATTATCATAAAATATTACTGTTACTGGGTACAATGTTCTCCTGGTTCTGCTCACTTAACTTTGTATAAGTTCATGTAAATCTTTCTATTTTTTTTTCTGAAAGCATCTCACTCATTGTTTCTTGTACCACAATAGTATTCCAACACAATCATATACCACAACTTGTTTGGGCATTCCACGGTTAATGGACATTCCCTCAATTTCCAATTCTTTGCCATCACAAAAAGAGCCACTATCTATATTTTTGTACATACAGATCCTTCACAGTCCCCTTTTTAAAAATCACTTTGGGATACAGACGTAGTAACGTTATTCTGGATTAAAGGGAATGGACAGTTTTATAACCTTTTGGGTAGAGTTCCAAAGGGTTCTCCAGAATGGCTGGATCATTTTACAATTGCACTAATAGTGCATTAGTGTCCCATTTTTCCCACATCCTGACATTTGTCATTTTCCTTTTCTGTCATATTAGTCAATCTGAGAATAATGAGGTACTCTTAGTCAGACTGTTTTGATGATACCATTTGATAATACAGTTTTAGATCTGATATTTTTAGGCCACCTTCCTGAATATTTTTCTTCATTGACCTTTTGTTCATCCAGATGAATTTTGTTATTTTTTTCTAGTTCTATAAAATATTATTTGGTAATTTAATTGGTATGGCAGTGAATAATTAAGTTAATTTAGGTAAAATTGTCATTTTTATTATACTGGCTTGGTCTACACATGAGCAATTAACATTTTTTCCAATTGTTTGTAACTGACTTCCTATGTGTGAAAAATGTTTTATAATTGTGTTTGTATAGTTCCAAGGCTTGCCTTAACAGGCAAACTCCCAACTATTTTATTCTGTCTGTGGTTTTTTTATGGGAATTTTTTCCTACCTCTTGCTGCTAAACATTGTTGACAATATATAGAAATACTAATGATATATGTGGGTTTCTGTTATATTCTATAAATTTGCTAAAGTTCATTATTTCATTCAGTTTTTTGGTTTGATTCTCTAGGATTCTTTAAGTATCAAGAGTGATAGTTCTGTTTCCTCAGTACCTATTCTAATTATTTCAATTTCTTTTTCTTCTCTTATTGTTATAGCTAGCATTTCTGGTTCAATATTGAGTAATAGTGGTAATAATGGGCATCCTTGCTTCATCCCTGATCTTATTGAGAAGACTTCTAGCTTATACCCATTACAGATAATGCTTGGTGATGGTTTGAGATTGATAATACTTATCATTTTAAGAAAAGTTCCATTTATTTCTATGCTGATTTCTATTTTTTTAAAGGAATAAGTGTTACATTTTGTCAAAAGCTTTTTCAACATTTATTCAGATAATCATTCAAATCTTGTTGGTTTTGTTACTGATATGGTCTATTAGGCTGATAGTTTTTCTAATGTTGAATCAGCCCTGCATTTTTGGTATAAATCCCACTTGGTCATAGTGGATAAACTTTGTGATATATAGTAATCTCCTTGCTAGAATTTTATTTTAAAATTTTGCATCAATATTCATTGGGGAAGTTGGTCTATAGTCTTCTTTCTCTGTTTTCATTTTTCCTGATTTAGTTATCAGTGCCCTAGTTGTGTCATAGAAGGAATCTAGTAGAACTCTTTCTTTGCCTATTTTCCCAAATAATTTATATAGTACTGGAATTGCTCATTAAATGTTTGGTAAAATTTACTTATGAATCTATTTGATCCTGAGGACTTTTTTTCTTCAGGAGTTCCTTGATGGCTTGTTCAATTTCTTTTTTTCAAAGATAAGTTATTTAGTTATTCTATTTCCTCTCCTGTTAATCTGGGCAATTTATATTTTTGTATGTATTCAACCACTTCATTTGTGTTTTTAGATTTATTGGCACTTAGTTGGGCAAAATAGCCCCTAATAATTGCTTTAATTTCATCTTCATTTGGTGTTGAATTCATCCTTTCATTTTCAATGTTGGCATTTTGGTTTTCTTTTTTTAATCAAATTAACCAATATTTTATCTCTTTTATTGTGTTTTTTTCTACTAAAGCCTAGTTTCTACTTTTATTTATTAATCCAATGACTTTTTTACTTCCAGTTTTATTAATCTCTTCTTTGAATTTTCAGGATTTCCAATTTGGTCTTTAATCGGGGATTTAAAATTTGTTACTTTCCTATTTGATTTAGTTACATAACCAATTCATTGATCTACTCTTTCTCTGTTTTATGTATATAAGCATTGAGAGATATAAATTTTCCTAAGTACTGTTATAGGGAAATTAGAGGGTAGGTATAGATTTAAGATAAGACAGAGAACTGACAACTTGGAGCAAGCCCTGGACTTAATGCACAAACATTCCATGAATGGAATGAAGCCAGAGGTTAAAAAAGGAGAGAGAGTTTCTTGGCTAAAATAGGAGAAGGAGGGTGTAATCTGTGGTCCAGCTTGCTAAGATCTAAGGAGCTGTGAAGTTGTGGAATTTACAGAAGACTGAAGAGAAGAAACCATCATTCAACTCAGCCTAGGTAGAGATAAGGTTCAGATCTACAGCTGGACAGCTGATAGACTGCCTATACTGCCTAGTGCTTCCTTTGGACTTTTACTGGCTGTGCAAAGATTTGATCCTAGTTCCTGTTATCACCATGGAACAGCTTTATTGTGTAGTGAGATCCCAAACTTCAGCCCTCTCCAATATAGTCAAAGCTGTCTGTCCACCAACTGTTCTCTTATATTTTTAGGCAGTTGAGCTATTTCCTTAGTTGTAGAAACCCTTCACCCACTTTCCCAATTTACCAACAAACTTCCTAAGTCTCCTCCAAGCCATCAAGGACCCACTGTTGGAGTTATCTTAACTTCACTGGTATCTCTCACAGTTAGGGGGTCAGTTTAACTGTCAAACTGTCATCCCCCATTCCTCACATCCCTATGTGATTATTCAGAGTTATCCTGTCAGTCCTTTCTCTTGTGGAGGGTGGGAGTATCCCTAGTTTGTGTTATTCCCTAGCTGGCACCCAGTCTGTCCCTTCTCCCCTACATATTTTTTTCAGTACTGCATAGGTTGCATCCTATAAATTTTGATATGTTGTCTCATTGTTTCTATTCTCTTTAATGAAATTATTGTTTCTGTGATTTTTTTCTTTGATGTGCTCATTCTTTGGTATTCAATTATTTAGTTGCCAACTCTTTATTGAATGTAATTTTTTGGCATTATGATCTGAAAAGGATGCATTTAACACTGCTTTTCTGTGACCCTGGGCAAGTCACTTGACCCCCATTGCCCACCCTTACCAATCTTCCACCTATGAGACAATACACCGAAGTACAAGGGTTTAAAAAAAAAAACACTGCTTTTCTGCATCTAGTTTTGAGGTTTTTATTTTCTGATATATGGTTAATTTGGGGGTAGGTACCATATATCACTGAGAAAAACCTTTCTATTCCCATTCAGTTTTCTCCAGAGATCCATCATCTTTAACTTTTGTAAAATTTTATTCATTTCCTCAACTTCTTTCTCTTTTGGGGAGTTTGGACAGGTTAGATTTATTTAGTTCTGAAAGGAGAAAATTAAGGACTCCTACTAATAGTTTTACTGCCTATTTCCTCTTTTAACTCATTTAACTTTTCCTTTAAGAATTTGGATGCTATAATATTTGATGCATATATGCTTCATATTGATATTATTTCATTTTCTATGGAACTTTTTAGGTAAAATGTAGTTTCCTTGCTTACCTCTTTTAATTAATTTATTTTTGTTTTTGCTTTGTTTGAGATAATGATTGCAACCCTTGTGGGTTGTTATTTTTTTTTTTTAACTTTATTTGAAGCATAACCAATTCTGATCCAGTCCCTTACCTTTACTCTGTGTGTGTCTCTTTGCTTTGAGTTTTTAAAATACAATATATTGAGAGATTCTAGTTTTAATCCACTCTGCTATCCACTTCCATTTTATGGGTAAATTCATCCCATTCATAGTCACAGTTATGATTACTAACTATGCATTTCCCTCCATCCTGCTTCTCCTTCCCCCTTTTATCCTTCTCTCTCTCTCCTTTCACCCTACCTTCCTCAAAAGTGTTTTGCTTCAGAAAACTGCCTCCCCTAATCTGCCCTTTCTTCTATCAGATCCACCCTTTTCTCTTATCCTACATTCTCTTATTTCCCTACAGAGTATGAGAGATTTCTATACTTGAATGTGCATGTTATTCCCTTTTTGAACCAATTTCAATGAGAGTAAGGTTCAAGTGTTTCCTGCCAATATCACCCAACCTTCTTCTCCTCCTTTGCAAAAGCTCTTTCACACCTCTGTTATGTGAGATAATTCACCTCATTCTGTCTCTTCCTTCCCTCTTCTCCCACTATATCATTTTTCTCCCCCCAAATTTTATTTTTTTTAGATACAATCCCATCATAATTAACTCACATCTGTGTCCCCTATGTATATTTCTTTTAATTGCCCATTAGACAATTCAAGTTTTTAGAGCTACAAGTATCATCTTCCCATATAGGAGTGAAAAATAGCTTCACTTTATCGAGTGCCTTGTGATTACTCTGTCAGGCTTACCTTTTTTATGCTTCTCTTGAGTCTTAAGTTTGATTCAAATCTTTTCTTCAGCTCTGTTCTTTTCATTATGAATGTCTGAAAGTCTTCTATTTCATTAAATATTCATTTTTTTCTCTGAAGGATTATAATCAGTTTTGCTGAATACATTATTCTTGTGGCTCTGATCCCAGATACTTTGCCTTCCTGAATATCATCTTCTAAGCCTTCTGATACTTTAACATGGAAGCTGTTCAATCTTGGGTGATTCTGACTGTGGCTCCATGCTATATGAATAATTTCTTTCTGGCTGCTTGAAGTATTTTCTTCTTGATCTGAGATTTCTGGAATTTGGTTATAATATTCCTGGGAGTTTTCATTTTGGGATTTTTTTTCAAGTGATAGATTGATTCTTTAAATACCCAATAAACAAATAAACAAGTGATAAATCCTGTGTTTTCATCTGCATTTCTACTCTAACAGTTCTTTCTCTAGAGGTGGATAGCATTCTTTTCATAAATCCCTCAGAATTATCCTGGATCATTGTATTGCTGTTAATAGTAAAGTCTTTCACAGTTGATTGTCCCACAATATTTCAGTTACCATGTATAATGTTTTCCTGGTTCTGCTTATTTCACTCTGAATCAGTTCATGTAGGTCTCTCCATTTCTTTCTGAAATCATCCCAGACTGTATAATATTCTTAAATTATTTCTCTTCAATCTATTTTCTAGGTCAATTGTTTTGCCAATGAGATATTTCACATTTTTTCCTACTTTTTCATTATTTTGATTTTGTTTAATTTCTTGATGTTTTCTGTTTGCCTAATGCTAATTTTAAAAGATTTTTTTTTTCAGTTAGTCTTGGTCCTTTCTCATTTGGCCAATTCTTCTTCTTAAGAATGTCTTTTCTTCAGTGAATTTTTGTTCTTCCCTCTCTCTCCTTTCCACACTTTCCATTTGGCCAATTCTGCTTTTTAAGATTTCTTCTCTTTGGTCTATTCTGTTTTTAAAAATATTACTTTCTTCAGCATTTTTTGTGCCTTCTTTACCAAGTTGGTTTTTTTCATGATTTTCTTTCATCACCCTCATTTCTTTTCCCCACCTTTCCTCTACCTCTTTTATATGATTTTAAAATCCTTTTTCTTGTCTCTTTCTGTTTTTATTATATTTGTTTATTTATTACATAAAAGTTCCCATGTATCTCTCTCCCTCTTTGATAAAGGTCATATTTTCAAGATGTGATTTAAATTTAAATAGCTAAAACTTATATAGCACTTACCATGTGCTAGGTGCTTTAAAATTATTATCTTGTTTGGTCCTCACAATAATCCTGAGTTAGTTGTTAGTATTATGCTGATTTTACAGTAGAGGAAACTGAGGAAAATAGAGATTAAATGTCTTGCGTAAAGTCACACATCTTGTAAATGCCTGAGGCCACAAATGAACTCAGGTCTTTCTAACTCTAGGCCCCGTACTCTATCTATGTCACCTACTTTACCCTAAGAAGAGTTATCCCCAAATAGATAAATTGTAAAAGGTTATAAATAGATAATTCTCAAAGGAAGAAATTCAAGTTATTAACATTTATTTGAAATCTCTATGCCATTAGTTATTAGAAAAATACACGTTATAACAACTCAGGTTCTATCTTACAGCTATCAGACTGGCAAAACCGATATAAATAGAAAACAGTTGTTTGAGGGGTTGTAGGAAGAGAGACACACTAACTATTAGAGGAATATGGTCCAACCTTACTGGAAAGCAATTTGAAACAATACCCCAAAAGTCACTAAACTATATAATAATTTTGACCTAGTGATATCATCACTACACCTTTTCCTTCTTGGAGTATTTTTTTCCCATAGGGGTAATTTTCCCATTTTCTTGAAAACCTAATAAAATACCCATCTTTAAAATCTAATTAAAGTTTGCTTAATTTTACTGAACAAAGCAATAACAGGCTCTATTTCCCTCTCTGAGTTGAAAGCTTTGCCTACTATTACACTTTGCATCTGTCCTCTTACGTCCTTTGAAAAAGATTGCTCAATTTTAATTTTGTCAGATGTGAAATTAAGCACAGAGGATTTTTCAACAACAAAGGCCAAATTCATTCAATAATTATATCATGTGAAATGTCAAGTATAGTGTTGCTGACTTGCAATAACAATTTATGTGAGTAAGGGCAAGGCCAGAAGAATTAATCCAGTTAAATCATCCCTAGGGTAGAAAAAAGGGGGAGGGATGAGGGAATGTTATAATTGGCATTATCCATACTTTTTTTGGAACTTTCTCTGAAATATTTTCTTGGGCCTGGGAAAATTGCTACACTATTTCCTCTAGTGAGGAATTCTTCACAAATATAGCAATATAGATAAAAAGGGAAATAAGTGGATTGTTTGAAGCTTGTAGTAGGTTTGGGAATAGTGAAATCACCATTTTCTCTCCCCAAAAGTAGTTCATACTACCCCTAGCATTCATTAGGAAATTAGTTTGTGTTACATATTTATTCAAATGTTTAAGTCTTATCTTAACACCTGGAATAGTAAACTCCTTGAGGTCAGAGATCATATGAAACTTCATAGCATTCTTCTTAGCATTTAAATTTAACAGTGTCTGGTTCAGGTCCAGATCATCTTAAAAGGCCACTCTTGTGGCAGACACATGGGAAATGCTTGGGAACTGTTCCTGTGACACAGAAAAACTAATGCATGTATTCTACATTGGTCTACAATGTGTTTGAGAAGAGGCATTTTCTATTGGCTATATGTCTAGAACTGTCTGAATTTTAAATCTATTTAAGCATAATTTCTCACTTTTGCTCTTTCAGGTATTTGTATCTTGAGGTAGACTCATTTCTTCACACCAATCACCATCTAGTTAAAGGGGAAAGGCCCTGAGATCTAACCCTCTCTTCCATGTTTTAGGCCATATAACCCCCCATAAATGGGTTGGGGCTTTGGGTGTGTGTTTTGTTTGTCATTTTTTAGTCCCTTCAATCTGAGAAAGGAATCCCTAAGCTAGGTGCTAAAGTCATAAGATTGTTGGAGCCTAGATTTCTAGGTTAGATATTACCTGCTATCCATCAAGGAAACCTTGAAAAACTAGGATCCCTGGGGCTTTCCCAACAGAACTTTGGACTTGAACTTGGTGGAACTATGTGCCAGGTTCTGTGCTTAGCACTGAAATTTTTTAAATGGAAAAACTAGTCCCTGCCCTCAAAGAAGTCACAGTCTAAAGAAGTAGACCAGGTGACCCTACAAACTTTATAAAGAGTTAAATTTGAGGTAATACCAGAAGGAAGGCACTAGCAATTTTGGGTAATGGGGAAAGGCCCCTTTCAATAAGGAGAATCTGAGCTAAGGTTTGAAGGTTGAGGCAAAGATGAGAAGAAAGAACATTTTCAAGCATGGAGACAGAGAAAAAACAGGGAAGTCATGAGCACTGAACATGCCTCTCCACTTGAGGAAGTGACCTTCATGACTTGCAATCAAGAATAATATATCATTTAATATATTATCTTCTAGTACTTCAGAAATTTATTAGCTCTGTGGCCTTGAGAAAGTTGCTTAACCTCTCAATTTCAATTCATTTTACCTATAAAATGGGGATAATGATGCCGCCTGTCTTACAGGGTTATTTTGAGTATCAAATGAGATAGTATTTGTAGATCCCTTTGCGAACATTTAAGCACTATATAAATTATTAGTGATGAGACTTTTTAGGCCAGGCTGGCCCTCCAATATGACATTCACATGTTCTAAAATGGGTCATACTTATCTCATCTACCATAAAAAGGGTCTTCTAGAATTTGAGCTCCATTAGCATAGCCTTCAAGTTTCTAGGGTCATGTCCATGACACAGAGTTATAAAAATAGTATTTTATTAAAGTGATTATTCCTAGACCTCCACTATCCTATCCAATGCCTCATCATGACCTTCAGGTGACCCTGGATTCTAGAAATCTGGAGTGCAAACATGGAAGGTCCTACCAAGATAAGTATAATCTGTTTCTGGTTTTAATGGCCCATACTAGTCAAGTTCATGGAGACCCATTACCAAGTTGGTGGGGTGACAGACATTTTTTTTCCTTAATATGTCTACAAATCAGTTCCTAAATTAGAGGGTGATCATGATTTGTATTGGCAGAAGGATTACTCATACTGCTGAAATAAAGTCTTGAAGTTCTAGAGGTCATAAAAGTAGTAGTAATAGTGGTTTAAAACCACATCACAAGGGTGCAGCTAGACAGATGGTTCAGTGGACAGAAAGCCAGATTTAAGACAGGAGGACCTGGGTTGAAATTTGGTCTGGGACACTTCCTAGCTGTGTGACCTTGAGCAAATCACTAAACCTCCATTGCCTAGCTCTTATTACATTTCTGCCTTGTGAAGGAAGGAATTTGCAAGAACATGTAAACAAGGTAAAAATACAGAAAAGCAAAGGAGAGGAGCTTTGGAATGTTCCTGGGGGAGAATTCTGAAAAGCAGTGGAACCTGAGAGTGACCACTGGAAATGTCAGGGTCTTTAAGCTTGAACTCTTGGTGGGAGGCAGCTCTGGACTAATTCTCCTGATCTAGCCAGCATTTCCTATCCCAAAGTGATTCCTGTGAAGAGACTTGTTGAATCCCTGTTCCTGTTCCTAATTACCTGGAAATCTCTACCTGTGTGGACTCAATCAAGAAGCAGTTTACCTGAAGGGCTTGCCCAGAGGGGAAACTGAACAGAGCCAGCAGGAGTTCCCACAACTGGATCTGCTAACAGCCTAGAGACTATTAATACTTTGATTTAGCCTAGGATTAGTTTTGATAAGGAACATCAAGATCAGAGAGGATTTTCCACGGTTGCCTAAGCTGAGGCCGAAGGCTGAACTTTGTCACTCCTGTTGGGGTACTAGCCAGGGCTCCTACATCCTCTTTCCTGACCTATCCTTACTATCCTTTTAAATAAATCTTTAAACTTATAAAAGCAATTGATTCACAGAAGGAGAATTAAGGAGCATTGGTGGGTGGAGGTTTTATTCTGGGGAGTGTTGTGAGGAAGATTAGGTAGTTATTAATTAAGTATTAAGGATGTACCTAACAGGAAGGCTGGAGCATTCCAAGATGGAATGAAGGGGCCGGAAGAAGTGGCTTGTGCTCTGAGAGAGACTCCATTAGGGGTTGGCATAAACTGTTGTTATCCCTGGGAGATCTCAGAGTAAAGGACAGCCTGCATCCTGATTCCCTGGGATCCTGAGTGGTGGTGGCTTTTCAGCAAGAGGTCAAGACCTACAGAGCAGCACCAAGAAGAGGAGAAGTTTGGGATCTGGTGGACAGCATCGCAAGCACACTCTTTCTTCATGGATATCTTGGACCACCTAAGCTTTTGGCATCCTGATCATCTGTGGATTACTGTGAAAACCCCAAAGCCACCCTCAGCCCATAGCTGTGCTGGTCAAACCCTGGCTGGAACCTCCCAGTGAGGTTTCTTAGACCAGGTTCCATTAAATCCCTTGGTCTACAGATACTGCTCGCTCTCTCTCTCTCAGGCAGTTATCTGTTCGGGAAGGAGGAGCTAGGTTCAGCAAAACCTTCCTAGCCAACTGAAACCCTTTTCTCCTGAGGTATTCTCTGTCCTGACACAGATTGTTGCAACATCTTGCCCACCGAAGTCCTTTGACCTGGGACACAGAGTGGCCATTTGCTTTTTGTCTAAAAGAGGGGATACCCTGAAAGGTCAGGTTATCAAACCCACCTGATCATTCAACAACAACCCCAGAGTTTTCTTTTATCTTTTTACACTTGTAGCCAATACAGAGATTCAAAGCTGGAAGGTAAGGTTTAAAAAAAAAAAAAAAAAGACAAACCACATCACATTTTATTTTTACTAAGTATGTTGCATATATTCTCTCATTTTTTTTTCATAAAAAATATTGGAAATGTATGTGGTCCTTTAAATTTTATTAAGAACTTTAAATATACTAGGTCATTTTGTCCTCACAACAACCCTTTAAGATAGGTAATACTGGAATATAAATCCCTATTTTACATACAAGGAAACTGGATTATAATGGTTAACCAACTTGCCCACAGCCACAACTCATAAAAGTAGGCAGTAGGATTCCTGCCTCCATGTCCAGCACTCTGTCTACTGCTGCACCACACTGCCAAGACCCCTCCCCACCCTGGCTGCTCTCCTTGGGACACAATCACAAAGTTGAAAGGGCCATTAGTGGAATCCTTGTTCAACTCATACAAGAAGGAATCCCAACCATACACACAACAATATACCCAACAAGCAGCCTCTACTTGATGACCTCCAGAGAAGGGAAATCTACTCCCTCTTCAAGACAGCCCATTTCACTTTTGGAGAGCTCCAATGTTAGCAAGTTGGGTTCAGTTTTTCCCCTGAAATCAAGCCTTATTTTTCCCCTTTGAAACTTACACCCATTACTCTCGGTTCTGAACTCTGGAGCCAAAGAGAAGTCTAATCCCTCCTCCAGATGACTCTTTAAATATTTTAAAACTGAAGAGAGAGCTATCATGTTACCCTTGAGTTGTCTTTTCTCTTGGTGAACATTCCTAGAGAATAGTGGAAAGGGGAAGAAAAATTCTTTTAACCTTAGTTCTGTCAATACTAAAGCAGTTCAAAGATATAACTTTAGACAATTCCAGGCAAAATTCCATAAGTTTCCTAATTAGTAATCCGCATAAATCACTTCCATATTAGAAGCAAACTTAAGTGTTCCACTACTTTGGTGTTGACAGGTAGACTTTACAAGATTCCCCAAACCCCTTTTCTGTATCACAGAGCTGATAATATTTTGACCTTGTCCAAGATTAAGATGAAAAGGACCTCACAAGTCTCCCCAAAACTTCTCAGCTATGAGATCTTTTGAACTTCTGCCAAACACAAATTAATTATCATTGTCATTCATATAAAACAAATACTTAAGACAATTTTTTACTATAACAATAAAAGTATCTAATAAATAATAGTTCAAATTCATAATTTCATAACACTCAGATCAAAATAGAAGTTAATCTCCTAATAATATAAATGCAGTATGCTGAAGGTATTTTCATATTAATAGTATTTCTTATATAATAGTTTCTCAAAATCACAATGTAAGAAATCACAATCATTAATTCTAACATAAAACAGTATCATGGATTTAAAACATAGACCCAACACAAAACTTACTGCCAGGCAAGTAAGATTAATTCAGTTGAATATATGTCTGAATTATTTTACAAAAAAATTTATTTTATCTCTCAGTTTAGGTAGTCTATGTTAGTTATATTCAGAGATCAGGACAGAGTAACCAAACCATTATATTTAATAATTACAAAAGTGGCCTAAAGGACTATCATTCAGCCCACAGGCCAACTAAACTATGAATAATTTAATTTATCCAAATCTAACATCACATTGTTTTCAGAATGATATGAAGATAAAAGTGGGGATAGGATAAAAATGTGATGTGAAAGTTTAAATTTTCAGTGAATTAGTAAATCACCTTAAAGCAAGCAAGGAAATTAGACTATTTTCACTTAAGATCTAGATTTCAAGTGACTCATTTTCAAATGTTTTCCATTGGGTAAAAGAATATATTTATGGGATTTAAATATTAGTAGTCTTGAATTTCTGCTATTTTGCCAGTTTGGGAGTATATGGTGGGCATGACTGTAGAAAAGGCCAAGTAACAATGATAGTCCTAAATAATATATTTAAATTTTATACAGGAGATAATAAGGAACTAAAGAACTTTTTTCAGGTCTTTTTGAATATTCACAGATGCTTATTCATGCAAGTCCCTAAATATATAGGATCTGGATATGTTTTGATAATTGTTTATAAAGTCTCAAGGTGGACTGAGGCTTTCACATAAAGAACTGTCTTAATTAGTTATCAAGAAACTTTTATATCAGAGGCAGCTGGGTGGCTCAGTGAATTGAAAGCCAAGCCTAAGAGACAGGAGGTCCTAGGTTCAAATCTGACCTCAGTCACTTCCCAGCTGTGTGACTCTGGGCAAGTCACTTAACCCCTATTACCTAGCTCTTATGGTTCTTCTTCCTTAGAACCAATACAGAGTATTGATTCTAAAATGGAAGGTAAGGGTTAAAAAAAAAACTTTTATATCATTATTTTTTAAATAAAAATATAGAGAGTAAGTAGATGCTATCCATCGCCTTCACTAAACAAATTAAATTACTGTTAGGTTAGTTTACCTACAGTATTAGATGGCTCACATATTTTAAAATCTGCCTCTCCAACCTTTAGATCTGTGAATAAGATTCCCTGGCCTAAGACAGTTACCTCATTTTCTAGTCCAGCTCTAGTCCCAGGTCAGTCCTCTTAGCTTCTAGCACACAAAAGGATTGGCTGTTACCTTCCTCACGAGAAAGCTTGTGACCATGAATCCCAGGAAATCCTGTTCTTACCACTTAGAACCTCTCAATTAGATAAAGGTAAGGTACCACACAGGATGATAAAGAAGAGGAGGCTATTCTTTCTAAAAGCTTACTTGTGAGAAGAGATGCAAAATATGTAATTCTCTCTGGGTCTGCCTGTCTGTTTCTCTGTCTATCTCTGTCTCTCTCTTACTCATCTGAGCTTAGATGTCTCATTCACTCTGTGTATTGTCTGACATATTCTCATCTGTATACATTCTCTGACTTCTTTCTTCTTTGGATAAATGGGTTTGTTTGCTATTCGCTACATGTGGTCTTTTAAAACTGGCATTCGGTGGGAAAGGAAGCAAGCCTTAGATATATAGCTCAGGGCAATTTTTTCTTGATAAAAGATAACAATCAGGAGCTCACCTTGAACTTAAAAATTATTTCCTCTACTAATAATAATAGAGGATAAATAGCATTCTAGCCTGGTACACTTTGTCTTAGAAGAGCAGAATACCCAACCTCTGGCTCCACTGTCTTGATTCCTATTTTTATAAGAATAAAAGTGTTCTTTGGAAAAAGGTGGGCAAGTGAATTAATGGGGAAAAAAACATGAAAGAAGGTAGCCTAGCCATACCGGGTCTCAAACTATATTATAAAGTGGTATTTATCAAAAAAATCTGGCCAAGAAACAGAACAATGGATCAATAGAACAGATTAAGTAATCAACATACAATAGTAAATGACCAGAGTAACTTAGTGGTTGATAAACACCAAAATCCAAGTTTTGGAGGAAAGAACTCACTATCTGACAAAAACAGCTGGGAAAACTGGAAAAGAGTATGACAGAAAACAGGCACAAACCATCATCTCATAGTATACCAAGATATAGTCAAAATAGAAACATGATCTAAAAATAAAAGGTGACACCATAAACAAATTAGGGGAACATAGAATAATTTTCCTGTCATATTTGAGAATAAGGGAAGCATTTGTGACCAAACAAAACATAGAGAACATTGTGAAAAGTAAAATGAATAATTTTGATTCCATTAAATTTAAGAGGTTTTTGTATAAGAAAAGCAGTGCAATGAAAAAACTTGGAGAAAAAATTTATAGCAAGTGTCTCTGACAAAGGCCTCATTTCTCAAATGTACAGAAAACTGACTCAAATTTATATGAATACAAGTCATTCCCCAATTAATAAATGCTGTGAACAAGCAGTTTTCACTTGAAAAAATTAAAACTATCTCTAGGCATATGGAAAAAATGCTCCAATTCACTATTTATCAGAGAAATGCAAATTAAGTTTCAAATACCACCTCACACCTTTTAGATTGGTTAATATGACCAAAAAAGGAAAATGCTAAATGGTGAATATATGGGAAAATCGGGGCACTAATATACTGTTGTAGTGCTATGAACTGATACAACCATTCTAGAAAGCAATCTAGAACCATGCTCAAAGAGCCATAAAACTCTGCATGTCCTTTGACCCAGCAATACCACTCTTAGATCTGTATCCCAAAGAGATCAAAGGTAAAGGATGCACATATACAAAAATATTTATAACAGCTCTTTTTTTAATGGAAAAGAACTGGAAACTGAAGGGATGTCTATCATTTGGGGGATGGCTAAACAAGTTGTGGTATATGATTGTAATGGAATAATACTGTGCCAAGAAAAATGATGAACAATATGGTTTCAGAAAAACCTGGAAAGACATATAATAGCATATATATTCATATATGATACAAAGCAAAGTGAGCAGAACCAGGAGAGCATTGTAAATATTGTACAATGACCAACTGTGGAGGACTAAATTACTATCAGCAATGCAAAGATCTAAGATAACCCCAAGGCACTCATGATAAAAAATGCTAGCCATGGCCATAGAAAGAACTGTCAGAATCTAAATGCAGATCAAAGCATACTATTTTTCACTTTATTTCCTTCATGATTTTTTTTCTATGAGCAATATCTTCTTTCATGCTATGAGCAAAATGGAAATGTTTTGTATGACAACACTCATATTAAGTTTATCAGATTATTTACATACTCTGGGAGGCTGAGAACTTGAATTGCTAAATGTTCAAAAAAATTTTCTTCTACATGTAACTGAAAAAATAATAATAAAAGTTAGGGAGGGGAAAAAAAAGGTGGGTAGACTCTAAAGATATCTATTTTTGCCTCCCTACAAGGTACATCTAGACAGATCCATGTGGACATACATAATTTAAATGGGTAGCCATACCTATCACTCTAGGTATCCAGTAGTAACTTATGCAGGCCATTCACTCTATTCTAATTTTTCAAAAATGAAAATATAGTAATTTAGAATAAATATGCCCTGTCTTGTCATGGCTCTCTTTTGTTCAATTTTAACATTCAAATGTGAGACCAATACTTAAAAGATAGATGTAAATTCATGGCAAATGTTTGATTGACTAATATATTTGACTTGTCCTATTCCTGTCTAGAATATTTATTGGGGTTTTCCCACATTTTCTTAGAATCGTTTTAGCTAATATTTATTTTTACTTGTTCATATTTCAGGTCTATCTGGTATGTCAATTAAAATTTTAGTATTTCTCAATCATCAAAGAGTTGCATCATATCTTTCAACTATTTCATTTCTAAATAAACACTTTTTATTCCTGTTCTTTGAATGGTGTTTCTAAAACCAAGGAAGAAACTAACATTGTTTTCTCTACAGGTTTCTTCTAAATGACTCATAAAAGTTTAAATCATCTAGCATCTGGATTACTGGAGGGAGGAAAGTCTTAGGGTAATTCTTTTTTCTTTTTATAGTGTGGAGATAGAATCCGCTCCCCTTCCCCCAGCTTGTACCCACCTCGCCGCATGGCTAGATGTCACGTGAACCCTCCAAACAGAGGTCACAGGTGAAGAGCCCTAGGAATATGACCCGGAACTAAAGGTTACAGGTCCAAGTTCAAGAGAAAGGATAAAGGTGTAGTGGGAGACCCATGGGGTCTCTCTGTTATTCCCTTGGAGGTGACCAGGTGGGACCATGGCTGAGAGAGACAGCTATGGGGAAAACCACGTGGTCAGTTAGGTTAGATTAGATTAGGCTTAAATCTGCTTTCTCTACTTTTAGTGATTATTATTATTATGGCAATAGTCCCCGAGGCGTGCCGCAAGGGGACAGAGTTTCTTCTGCTGCTGCAGCTGTCCATGGCGGGAGTACTATTGCCATGAACGGGATGTGGGGCCCTCCTGGCCTCTCCTCTGAGCTGCTGCCTGCCTGAACCCGCTTTGAGTGCTGAGAGCAAACCAAACAACCCCAAGCTCTGTGGCCAACTTCACTGAGTCTTTGCTAGATCCGCCCACATCAAAACCCAGTCCTGAAACCACGAAACATCTCCATCCCCAACTCCAGAGAAAAGACCCAGCCTACTCTACGGTCTCATTTTTATCTTCCTTCTCCAGGTCACATCCTTTTCCTGTGCCATCTCAGGAACCAAAGTCTGTGTTTGGAGCGTTCCAGCCAAGCCAATGAGCTGGTGCGGAGGAGCAGAAAGTTCACGATCCTAGGAGGAGGGGGTTTCCTTCACACAATAGTCAAGATTTTCATGTAGTCCCTAGTTCAGTACTTGTTGATGTAGCTCAAGGTTTTCTATATAATAATCTTTTACCTGATTCAGGGAGAGTCACTGCATCAGAACCTGATAGTCAAAAGATACCTTAGTAATCCTTTTATCCAATCAATATCTAAAAAGAATCTCCACTATAACTTACCAGACAAGTGATCAACTAGTTTCTGCTTAAGGGGGAGGAACACTCTCCCTAACTTCTAGGGCAACCCATTCCACTTTGGGACTAGCTCTAATCAATAGGAATTCCTGAAATTCCAAGTTATCTCACCTACAGTGGGGAGAAAAGAATTATCTAAGGACCTTAGCCTCATCAGACTCAACAGGAAAACCATTTACTCATCTCCTTTTTCTCACTATTATCCAATACAATCCAATGAGTATTTTGTAATAACGATAATAATAATAGCTAGTATTTATGTAGTACTTCAAGAATTACAGTGTGCTTTACAAATATTATCTCATTTTCTTCTTACAACAACCCCAAGAGGCAGGTGTTATTATCCCTGTTTTACAGATGAGGTAACAAATTTTGGTAAATTATCTGTCCAGATCACACAGCTAATAAGTGACTGAGGTAAGATTTGAACTCATGTCGTCCTCATTTCAAGTCCAGCATTCAATAATAATAATAGCCACTTAATGCTTACTATGTGCAGGCACTGTGCTAAGTGAACACTTTACGATAATTTTCTCATTTGATCCTCACAACAACCCGGGGAAATAGGTTCCCATTTTACAGATAAGGAACCAGGGTCAAAAGGTTAGTAAATATCTAAGGCCAGATTTGAGCTCATGTTTTCCTAACTCCAGATCTGATAAAACGGTGAGATTTCTTTTCCACTACACCACTTAGCCCAGCACTTACCATTTAATAGCTAGCATTTAGATAGCTAAGATTTGTAAAGCTCTATTTATATACATCATCTTATTTGAAACTCACAATGACCCTGAGGGCTAATTATTATTATAACCATTTTATAAATAAGGAAGCTGAGGCTGTGAATGTTAAATGGCCTTCCCAGGATCACAGAGCTAGTTAAGTATCTGAAGCAAGTCCCTTGTACCATCTAGCAGGCTTCATCAAGCATCTACCACACAATATGGTACTGTGAGGAGTGATGGGGATACAAAAACCAAACAAACAAAAATGCATAATCTTTGCCCTCAAGGAACTTATATTTTACTCTCATTACTCTTAATCTTTATTCTGTCTCTAACACTTATTTTTCTCTTTTCTATATATTTCTTCTTATTCTTTTAACCTGCTTTAGCACTGACAGCTTTCTGGGATCTAACCCATCAAATGATGTCTAAAACTCTTCCTGTTTCTACTCTATACCACATAGCTGTTCCTTATCCTAACAGCCTCATTACTTTTCTCCACCCTGTCACTCATTTCCTTCTCTCCTCTACCATCAATTTCTAACAAGTGTCATGGAAACTCTTTTTTCTCTCTTTCACTGGTGGCAGACATTTTGCTACTCTCCTGGGATTCCTATGAAATAATGTGCTCCTTGGTTTTAGTTGCAATCCCCTCATTGATTGCTAAACCCAAGGACTTTGGTGGATTTTTTAAAAGGAGACAGCTTCTAACTTGGCTTCTTTTGCTTCAACTCTCCCTTATAGTAAATAAGGTACTCTAGCTCTAGACAATCTCTCTAGATGGTGAGCCCTTTCCCACTGCCCTACCAAAGCTCCTATATGGAACATGGATTCAACTAAATGAACCTATACCCCTGAACATCTATTCTGTTATGTATTTCCATTATTGAGAAGATTAGACATCATGCTCAGGCTTGGAGGAGAGAGACAAACATAGGAATGATATGAACGTAACTACAAAACACTTTTCACACAATTAAAACTAGATCCAAACAATTGGAAAAACATTAGTTGCTCCTGGGTAGGATGAGCCAATATAATAAAAATGACAATGCTTCCTAAATTAATTTACTTATTCAATGCCATACCTATCAAACTACCAAAAAACTTTTTTTATAGAATTAGAAAAAAATTATAACAAAGTTCATCTGGAAGAACAAAAGATCAAGAATATCAAGGGAAATAATGAAAAAATAAAATGAAGGATGGTGGCCTAGCCGTACCAGATCTTAAAATATACTATAAAGCAGTGGTCATCAAAACAATATGGTACTGGCTAAGAGATAGGAGGATGGATCAATGAAACAGACCAGGGGTAAATGATCTCAGGAATCTAGTATTCGAAAAACCCAAAGATCCTAGCTTTTGGGACAAGAACCCACTATTTGAGAACAATCAAATCATTCCTCAATTGACAAAAGGACAAGGAATATGAATAGGCAGTATTCAGATTAAGAAATCAAAACTATCAATTATTATGTGAAAAAATGTTCTAAATCCCTCCTCATTAGAGAAATACAGATCAAAACAACTCTGAGGTACCACCTTATACCTGGTAGAATGGCCAATATGACAGGAAAGAGAAATAATAAATGTTGGAGGGGATGTGGAAAATTTGGGACAGTAATGCATTGCTGGTGAAATTATGAATTGGCCCAACCATTCTGGAGGGCAATTTGGAATCATGTTCAAAGGATTTTAAAACAATGCATGCCCTTTGATCCAGCAATACCACAACTGGGTTTAAATCCCAAAGAGATTTAAAAAAAACTGGGCAAAGACAGGTTTCTACAAAAATATTTATAGCTGCTCTCTTTGTGGTAACAAAAAATTGGAAAATGAGGGGATGTCCTTTGATTGGGGAATGGCTAAAAAAATTGTGGTATATGATGGTGCTGGAATACTATTGTGCTATAAAGAATGAGGAAATGATGGGCTTCTATAAGAACTGGAAAGACCTACATGAACTGATGCTCAATGAAATAAGCAGAACCAAGAGAACATTATACACAGAGACTATAACATTGTGGGACAATCAAATGTAATTGATTTTGCTACTAATAGCAATGCAATGATCCAGGACAATTCTGTGGGACTTATGAGAAAGAATGCTATCCACATCTAGAGAAAGAACTGTGGGAGTAGAAATTCAGAAGAAAACATATGATTTATGACTTGTTTATACAGGTATGTGATTTGGGATTTTGGTTTTAAAGGATTGCTCTTTTACAAAAATGATTAATATGGAAATGGGTTCAAATGATTATATATATATATACATATAATTATATATATATATATATATACACACACACATATGTGTGTGTGTATGCATGTATGTATAACCCAGTGGAATTGCTTGTTAACTCTGGGAGTGGGGAGAGGAGAAAACATGAATCATGTAACCATTGAAAATTTTTAAAAAGAAAAGAAATTAAAAAAAAAAAGAAAACCAATGATTAAAGTAGCATATAGTACTACATTTTCTAGCCTCAGAAAAAATAAAGTAAAATAAAATAAAATAAAATAAAATAAAATAAAATATAGTTCATGGATCCTATATTAAGAACTCCTAGATCAAATGATTCCTAAAGTCCACTTTCAGTTCTAAAATCTATGATTCTCATTAGATTTGTTGAGGTTTGTTCATTATGACTTGAAACCTATCCTTTATGGGATTCTCATGGTAACTAAGCTACAAATAAAATGTTAAACTAATTTATTGACAAGATCTAAAGGTAGGGTGGGATTCTGAGAAGATGGCAGCTTGGACGGAGCAAATCTAAATATGGGACAGAGCGGGGGGAACCCTACTTTGGGACAGCTAAAGAGGTACGCCAAGAAAAAGGCTTGAATTCTTGAACTGTCAAGTCTGAGGATATGGAAAGGGAATCCCAGGACCCCTCCCCCATGTGCTGTGTGAAGTCTCCAGAAGCCCCTGAAATCTCAGGGCAAGCAGGAGCACCAGCCTGGAGAGAGGGCCTTGCTGGTGCTGGATTCGGAGAGTTGAACACAGGCACTGGAGAGGTGACTAGAGGAGAAAACCAGAGAAACACAGCAAAAACACCCAGAAGATGGTGGCTTAGAGAAAGGCAAACCTCAAACCGCAGACAGCTTGGCTTCCTCATACAGAGATAGAAAATGAAGGGCTTCAAGAGGAAAGAAAACCAGATCAAACACAAAGACAGCGCAGGGGGACCTCACTGCTACTCAGTGAAGACACTCCTTGTCAGCCCACAGTTTTTTTTTTTTCCTCTTTTTTCTTATTATTTTTCTTCCTCTTGAGGTTTTAGCCTCAGGACAGATTAAGAAGTACAAACTAATTCAATCAATACAGGCTTGATAACATCAATTAGAGAGACAAGAAGTCTGCAGAGGGCAGAGAAAGTAACTACAAACCTCCATTGCCAGCTAAGGGAAGATCTTTCATCAAAGATCATTAAATACATCTGTTCAAACTAGCAGAACAGAAAAGGAAAAAATATAAGTAAGCAACAGAAAAAGAAAAAAGAAATGACAATTGACAGCTTCTTTCAAGGAAGTGGAAAGAGAGCAAATAAAATAGAAACAGAAGAAGAGGAAGTAGTTCCAGCAAACTGGACACAGGCTTTGGAAGATCTCAAAATTCAACTTCA
>NC_058130.1:578995226-579138409 GCF_016433145.1 Gracilinanus agilis
TGTGCTCAAAGGAATAATAAACTGGAGGAATTCCATGTGAATTGAAATGACCTCAAGGAATTGATGCAGAGTGAAAGGAGCAGGACCAGGAGAACATTATACACAGAGACTGATACACTGTGATAAAATCGAATGTAATGGACTTCTGTACTAGCAACAATGCAATGACCTAGGACAATTCTGAGGGATTTATGGAAAAGAACACTACCCACATTCAGAGGAAGAACTACAGGATAAGAAACACAGAAGAAAAACAACTGCTCAAACACATGGGTTGAGGTGGACATGATTGGGGATGTAGACTCAAAACTACCACATCAATGCAACTATCAATAATATGGAAATAGGTCTTGATAGATGATACATGTTAAAACCAGTGGAAATGCACCTTGACTATGTGGGGGAGGGGGGGAGTTCGAGAGAGTGAAGGGGAAAGTAAAAACATGAATCATGTAACCATGGAAAATTTTTCTAAAAGAGAAAAAAAAGGGAAAAAAAGATCTAAAGGTATATCATTGATTTGTAACTAAGCTTCAGTAATAGGGAAAAGGGAAATATCTAGTCTATGAATTATTCATATCCTTCTCTGCACTTCTATTTCCCTACAAACTAAGAAAGCAGTATAAGTCAGTGCAAAGGATACTGTATTTGGAATCAGGAAATGTAGGTTCATGTCTTGGTTTTTCTGTTAGTGTTTATGTGACCTTAGGCAGGTCACCCAACAACTCAGATCCTCAGTTTTCTCATTTGAAAAGGCTATACTAAATAGCTTTGGAAATCTCTTCCTGCTAATCCTATGGTCCCTCTGGCTGTCTCACTGTACACCAGCAGCTCCAAAGAGGGCCAGGTAGGGAAAATAAGTAGCTGAGCCTCAAACCAATTCAATTTTGTGGCTTCTTGGCAGTTCAGGGAGGAAGTATTAAAGTTAGGGGTGAAAATTAGCTTCTTGGCACTTAAGTGATTTCTGTCAGCCAGTTACTCTTATCTAAGGCTCTGTTTGAAATAATACAATAAAATAGATAACAGAAGAAGAGAAAATGCTTTAAATTTGGTTTGATAAGAAAATCTTGGGGGAAATCAATATTTACACTATACTAACATATTGTGTTAAGACATGTGGGAGGGTGAGGCATAGGTTTGCCTTGTATGAGAGGATAATCTTCTTAAATCAGGAGAACATTGCAAAACCCACTTTTTGGCACTGGTTCCTTCCTTGTTCAGTTGGCTCAATGACCTGGAACAAATAATTTAGGCTAACTGTCCTGGGGGAAAAAAAAAACAAATTGATACTGCTAGATCACTCCTGAAAATTAAAGGAATCGATTCATTGAACTATATAAAACAGCTGTAATCCTGACAGAGTTCAGTGTGTTCCTCTATTTGGAGCCTAAAAGCACTAGGGAGAAAAAAACATATGATCCAATGTAGGATCCAGGTCTTTTGTTGTGGAAGAAAGGGTAAGGATGAGAAAGCATGAGGGGATTGATACATTCTTCTGAATGTATCTATTTAGTGAAACAAAAAAATCTAGGTGATAATACATAACAAAATGGAATGATGTTTTCTCTTCTAATGAATTAGAAGGCAAAATTTCAAATTATTACCGTAGTACCTCATTTTATGCAAACTCAACACATGCCAATTCAGGTAAAAATAAATATATTTTATATATAAAGTAAATATATATGAAGAAAATATATACATATAAAATATATAAATATATATAAAGTATTCTATAAAGTAAATGCATATATATTTTGTATGTATAAGCATATAAATAATATATGAAGTAAACATATTATTTATATATATAAAGTAAAAATTTTAAAGTATACACCAAATTTGTTATTTTTCCAAGTCACAACAGTTCTCCCAATCACACTCATTCTCTCTCTGAAAAGTATTAATGTGAGTAATTACATTATTTTGCCCAAAACATTAACTCTTGTATCAGTCTGTCTGGAGTTCTCACTTGTGACAAGTCATATCCAGGTCAGAACAATGTTTCTTTTTGTTTTATTAAGGTTATTTAGTTATTAATGACCCCAAAGTACACAAGTAGTGACACTGGTAGCTCTGTTGAGCCTAAGTCATAAAGTGCCAAGATACATTCACATAAGAAATATTAAAATTAAATATTTATTAAATATGTGGTTTGCTATTATACACAATTTTTAACTGATGCAAAGGATCTTGGAACATATTGATCATGTAAAATAAAGCCCTACTATACTTTCCAATGGAATGAAACAAGATGGATGGAGAATGGGAGCTCCCCAACATGTGGGAAGAGGGGGACACACTGATGATAGGACAATAAGGTCATAGATTTAGATCTACAAGGGGCCCTAGACAGCAACTAGTTCAACTCTTTCATTTTACAATTGAGGAAACTGAGACTCAAAAAAAAATTAATCAAAAACTCAAAGCACCCCTACTCAACACTTAAGTAGGAGAGTTCACAAGTCAAAAACTCTAACCTTCAAAGGGGACTGCCCAGCCCTGGGTAGGACTAAGCAAATTGAAAGACTGTAATTGGTTTCTTTGAAAAGGGGGGATAGGAAATGATGTGGAAAAGGAGCATAAAAGAAAAGATGAGCATAGCCTTCTACCATTCCTTTCCTGGCATTTGGAGTAATTGGTTCCAGAGATTCCTGCCTTGGCTTTAGAGGAGATTCTTTCCCTGGATCCTGCATTGGCTTGCTGGGTTAGTGGCTCGGGTTGTAGAGGAAGCTGTGCTGGTGGACTTTTAGATGAAAACTCCACATGGAGATAGAGATCCGAGAAAGCCTCTTGCCAGGGTGCTGAACCCAACTTCATTTCACCAGATAGGCTCTTAGGGCTGGTAGGCCTGTTAAGAATCTGTCTCTTTTCTACATTTCCTGCTTTCACTTTTTCTACTTTATAAATAAAAGCTGCTAACAGTCATTTTGACTTAGGGGCTAATATTTTATAAATGGCGACCACTTTTGTAACTCTCATATTGAGTCAAACCTAATTTTAAATCTTATATTATTCATTTTGATAAACCAAGATATAAAGAAGATTTGCTTTGTAAATGGAAGCAGCCACATGGGAACACCAGTGATTTGCTCCTAAAAGAAAATATTCTACATTATCCTACCACATGGGTGGCAGTGGCCTCTTCCATTGGCTTCTTTCTTGCAGCTAAAATAGTCTGCATTTGTATAAGACTGGGTCTCTAAATTTTCCCAGGGCATCCAAAATGAGTGAAGATCCCATTCACCTTTTTCAGGGTTATCATTGTGTAATTGGAATCTTGTGCCTTTGAACTACATTACCCAGGAGCCCACTCACTTCCTGTCATTGCGTGTTGACATAGACAGGAGATAAATTTGGTGGGGTTCCTTGTCTAGGTCTCTTTCCTTCCTGTGAAGGCTTTGATGGAGCAGGCCATTTTTGAGCAGGTAGATTAGCCATGGGCACATGGTTTTATTAGATAATTACCTTTTTATTCCTCTACTTCTAGTGGTTATTAATAAATCTTGTTAAAATATAATATAATATTTGAAGTTAGTGTATATTAATCTTAACTTTTACACCTCAAACTGAGCTGGTGAGCCCCAGAGGGTTAATTTTCCGTGCTTTTCCCTTTTAGACCTATAACATTCAGCCTGCCAAGATTTTCTGAGATCCTGACAGTGCCATTTAGGATATGAGCTACCAATTCTGTCATTCTATCACCTACAAATTTGATAAGTATACAACCTATGCATTTATCTAAATCATTGACAAAAAAAATGTCAAACAGTACAGGATCAAGCACAAATCTTTAGGGTATAGATTTGTCCTTGACCTCATACTGCAAAGGCCATTCTCCTTGGCCAAAAGTAGAAAGTAAGGTTAAAGTCTAAGTGATAAAGTAGGAGAAAAGGGAAGGTTAGAGAAATAAAAGTCATGGCAAGGATAAAGAATAGGTTTGGGAAGAGAAAGTCAAAAGGATGATAGATAGGTAGGTAGGTAGATAGGTAGATAGGTAGGTATAGATAGGTAGATAGATAATAGAACATTTGTTGTTTACTACATGCCAAACACTGTGCTAAGTACTTGGGATACAAATAATTGAAAGCAAGAGAGTACTTGCTCTCAAGGAACCTATGGTTCTAATAGGGGAAGGTAATATATAAAAAGGAGGTGCAAGAAGCAACACAGTATGAAAATGAGTGAAATAGCATGGAGGCCTAGTTCCCTACAAGATAAAACAAAAGTTCACTTATTGGAGCCATGGAACTCAGGGGTAGAATTCAAGGTTTTGATGGGGGTGGGGAGGTAAGGATGATGGCTGATGTATAGGCAGCATGGTGTGGAGATGGCAAGGAATATAGAAAGAGATGATGATGATGATGATGATGAAGATATGATTATTATAAGATAGATTTTTAAAATTCTGGATTGTGAAGATTGTAATTATTATGAGTGATGGTGAGATCAGGTGCATAACAGCATCTTGAGTCATTACAAACAATTTTGGAAGCTTATTATTCAGCCCTCCCCAAGACATTTTGGATGTCTAGATACCTAATGAGGAAGTAGGCTTAGTAATTTTTCAGTCCCTCTTTGATCCTTCATGATGATGGGAAAACTACATGTCTGACCATAGTTTTCCAATACTTAGATGAAGAAATAAGGCTAAGTTTGGTTAAGAGTGGCATTGCTCAATTCATTTCATTGGGGGACCCAAGGATATCGTCTTGCTGCCCCCCAGACGTAGTTGGCCAAGTCTCGTTTCTGTTTGCTAGACAAGGTGGGGCTTACAATCTCAATCTCAATCATCCCAATTTTAGTTGCTGCTTTGGGGTAGAAAATATGAGAGCATTCCCTGGATTGCTAAGAACAAAGGAATGAGGAAAAAGGCTTAAAAATAGACTGAGCACCAATTAAAAATTATACAGAGCATTATTTAGAAATGGTAATATAACATTAGAAATAAATATTTTCAATCCTTGTGCTCATACTGGAGTATTGCAATATACTTGTCATTTCCTCAGATACACTAGTATTCTAGTTTATCAACTTCCTTAACTTTAATAACCTTTATCTTCACTCCATTTCAGCTACCCATACCAATACAATGATCCAGGACAGTCCCGAAGGACTTATGAGAAAGAATGCTATCCACATCCAGAGAAAGAACTGTGGAAGTAGAAACACAGAAGAAAAACATATGACTTATCACTTATCAGTTGTTTATATAGGTATATGATTTGGGGTTTGGGTTTTAAAAGATTGCTCTATTGCAAAAATGAACAATATGGAAATAGGTATAACATAATAACATTTGTATAACCCAGTGATGGGCAAACTACAGCCACAGGCCAGATGCAGCCCCCTGAAATGTTCTACCCGGCACTCGACATTATTCCTAATCTGACAAATACAATGAGTAGGATACAATACAATGAAACTTAGAAAGACTTGCCTTAGAAACAGACTGACAGATGAGCATTTCCTTTCCTTTGGACCCCTCTTTAAAAAGTTTGCCTATCACTGGTATAACCCAGTAGAATTGCTGGTAGGCTCTGGGAGTGGGAGGAAAGAGGGGAGGGAAAGAAAATGAACCATGTAAACATAGAAAAATATTTTTAAAAAAATAAATACAAATTTAAAATGCAAAAAATAATAAATAAAAAATAAAGGGATGCAAATCCATCACAAATTCTTTGGAAGTCAAGGGTATTTGGGGAGTCCTGTCTTTTCTGGGACTAGGCTATTGGGAGCTGAGTGCTTCTCCGAAGGGCCCAGTGTCTTTGGCATATTACATGATCTAGGAATATGCCTATTCCTCCTCTTGATGGAGTGCTTCAGAAGAAGTGAAAAAAAGGAACTCTGTTACTAAAGAGAATGAATGGCCTAGGGTACAATGGCTTCTGAAGACAAACAGGTTCCCTCAGTAGAAAAAGCTGGAAGTGAGGTGAAAAAAGTTTATTGATAGCAGAAAAGAGGTTCCAAAGGCCATGGTGGAATTTGAGAGCGCATGAGGTTTATGTACTCAGGTCTCAGTAGGGTTCACTTGAAGTCAGTAGAGTTCAGTTGAAGTCAGTAGGGTTCAGAGCAGGGAGGAGCTAGGAGGGAACATTTTATCTCAACAGACATAGACTGAATCACATGAAATGGAATAGGAATGGGAAAAGTTGGCAGGGAGAGCAGTTGTTTTTCTGCCATCGTAAGAGGGAAAAAAAAAAAAAAAGATAACCAGGGTTCATAATGCCAGAGCATAGAATCAGTGTGGGCCAGTGGTATCAGTTTTAATGAATGGTTAATTCAAACACTGGAGAGCTAGAGGAGTAGAGATGGGTGAGCATGGCAAAGGACTTTGTCCGGTTGCCTAAGTATTCCAGGTTTTCATTGACCCTGAACACGTACCTGACCCTAGAGTATGGGGGAAAGGTTAGACTCAGAAGATTCTGCACATGGAGCAAGACTTTCACTCCCAAACTCTGACCTCCCTGGCTCCTTTATACTTCAATCCCAGGACTTTTAAAATCCTGATATCTCAAGCAGCAGTTGATTTATGGTGATGGGGATCTTATGGATCAAGCTGAATTCAAGTTGAATAAACGTTTATTGATTAACTTACTCCCATAGTCTCCTACCATGATGGTGGGGGATGATATGCCAAAGACACTGGGCATGTGGCAGAAACTCTCAATCTCCTGGTCCCAGAAATGACAAGATCTCTGATATCTTTGATTTCCAAGGAATTTGAAAAAGATTTGCATCCCTTCAGGGAGGGTAGAACAATGGAGGAAACACTAGTCCTGGAATTGGAAAGACCTGAATTCAAATCCAGTCTTAGATATTTACTGTGTGATCATGGACATGCCATTAACCTGTTTGCCCCAGTTTCCTCAAAAGTAAAATAGGAATAACACTAATCTGACAGTGTTGTTGTAAGGCTCAAATGAGGTATTTGTAAAGTGCTTAGCATAGTGCCTTGCACAATAGTAGCCACTATAAGAAGACTAGATAGCATTATTATTATTTCAGGGAAGCCTTTTATTGGCCTAGGAGTTTGGGGTCTGTGATATGTAGGATCTCCTTCCAAGTAGGGTCCTCTTCATCTTGGCTAATTTGTTGGAAAAGAAGTGATACTTTAGAGTTGCAATTTGCCTTTCTATTATCATTAATAATTTTGTACAATTTTCAGATGGCTTTAGATAGTTTACATTTCTTATTTTAAAAACTTCATATCCTTTGACAACTAGTCTATTGGGCAAGGGCTCTTAATTTTATACATCTGTGTCACTTTCCTATAGCTCAAAGACTTTTAATCTTGTTTGTGACATACATTTCTTTGACATGGTGAAGCCTATGAAGCTCTCCCAGAATAATATTTTTAAATACTTATAATAAAATTCATAGGGTTACAAAGGAAACCAATTAATATTTGTTTTTATTATTATTATTTCATTATTTGAAATAGCTATCAATTTTTTGGTTAATTTTACAAAATCCAGGGTAAGAACTCCTGCTCACAAATTTTGGATGTTGGACTTTTATCAGAGATGTTTAATACAAAGATTCCCCCTCGCCCCCCAATCTATATCATTTTTCTAGTTCTGGTTTGGTTGATTTTGTTTGCCAGTATTAATTTAAAAAAAAAAACAAAACTCTAGCCTTATGTCTTAGAATCCATACAAAGCATTGGTTCCAAGGCAGAAGAGACGCTGTAAGAGTTAGGCATTTGATGTTTAGTGAGTTGCCCTAGGTTACACAACTATGAGGTGTCTGAGACCAAATTTGATCAGGATCTCCTTTCTCCAGGCCTGGTGCTCTAACTGAGCCCCTTAACTGCTCCCAGCATTAATTTCTGATAACTTGAATTTTATGTGTCTTATTAAAATCATATAGAGAAGTTTTTTGCAATATTACTTTTCTTGTGTAGAAAGTAATAATCATTTTGCAGCCTTTAAACACAATTCCAAATCTCTTAAAATTACTTGCCTTGGTAAAATAATTTCATTTAAGGAAATATCTTCACCTTATTTTTCTTCCATCTGGACATAATAGTTATGCCAAGTCTAATGAGAATTAGGAGGCTGGTGGTATAATGCAAGAAAAAGAAGCCTGTGTGGTATCTGGTATTTTAACCAATTAATAATACGAGGCCCCAAGAATAACATGGTTTATTAATGGGGGCATGATATCTGTTAATAAAAGGTGGGTCCTTCTCATCTGCCTCTGACTTGGAAATATGTTCCCTATACCCAGACCCTCCCTTTCCTAGGGAGGTGTGTCTTCTTTCTGATTAACCTTACAACAGTTTGTTCTTTTGACCTCTCTTGGCAGTCCCATCTGGTGGATATTATGAAAGAGGAGGTGAACTTAAAGATCTCAACTCCTCCCCTACTACTTCATCACAGTGGGGTTGAAAGATTACTCTTCATGTGGGTAAAAGTTCATCCAACCAGGGAAAGGTGGCTTACAGTCCCAGCTTACAAAAATCTTAGGGAGGTGCTCTTGTTTATAGATAAAGGGACTTTATCCATACAAATCCTTTAACTGGACAAAAAGACCCAGCCCAGTTTTATGCCTTGAGGCCTAGGAGTAAATTACTTTAGCTTGGGAAAAGGCTGACTTTCAAAATTCTAAAAAAAAGTTTCACATAGAAATGAAATAAAACTAATAACTAATACAATTCAACATTAATTTTCCTCATCCACTTGGATCAAACCTAGTTCGGTAGCCAATAAAAAACACTGAATACCAGGAGGGCAAATATCCTGCCCAATGGTAAACCTACTTTCTTCTTTTTCCTCATTGGTTTGGATTGAATGCTAGAAATATAGACCCAGAGAAGGCAAGGTATGATAACTATACTCTTAGTTCAAAAGTCTCTCTATACAAAAGAAATGCTTCCCTAATCCAGTGGCCAAAAGGTGATATTCTCCACTTAGTTCTTCATTATTTGACTACTTTTGCTTGAGGAATTGTGCCCTTCAAATGCTCAACCACTCCAGAGTTTCCAATGAAATCAGTTTATTGGAGGTTTTGATGCAGACTAGAGTGAGAGAGAAATCTGGAGGAAAAGAGAATATAACAGACCTAATATGAAAGTCAAAGAATTATATAGAGCTTTCTATTAAAGTGAGCAGGGCTAAAATAAAATTTACATGATTGCCACAACAATCATGAAAAGAGAAACAATACTGAAAGACCTTAGTCATGATTTTAAGACTGATGACAAAATATGCCTTCTACCTGTTGGTGGACAGATAATGGATTCATGGTCAATGTGGTGATTTGTTTTGTTTAACTATACATATTTGTTATAAGAAGGTGCTTCTGTCAGATAAGAGGCAGGGAAGATGTGCATTAGTGGGTAAAGAGAGATGAAAGAGAATATCAACAAAGTTTTTTTTCATTGTACAGAGGGAAGGAAAGAGAGATGAAAAAGGGGACAGCTAGAACAATCTGTGACTATCTTATTATTACATATGTTTCTCTTTAAAAACTGGCATAGCAAGAGTTTATAGTTTCTGGTATAATCTTTCCCCCCTGTTCTTTCTGTCTTGAAACATTTGTGATTATTGAGGACGTTGAATTCATGATAAAAGAAAAGTTTCCTTTTTTTTTAATTAAAAAAGGTCACTAACCATTACTAGGAAATCCTCTACTTTTCTATAAATTGGCTAACTCATTTCTTCATTGGTTGACTCGCAGCCTACTTGTCTAATCAAGCCTAGTCAGCTCAATTGCTTGTTTGATCTATGATTTTAGTCCCTTTGTTATCCTTCAGTATGGTCCCACTTCCACTTCCTTCTCCTAGCCTCCCAATCTGTTGCCCTGAAAATATCTCTTTAACACAGGTACTCCCAAGAAAAGTGTTTTCAGATATGGCCAATGGACTTCAACTTAAGGAGGTAGAGTGGTGACTTAGAGGGCAGAAAAGGGAGAGAGAGAGAGGGAGAGAGAGAGAGAGACTAGAGCACAGAAGAAAACTAAAGTTCTAGAAATGGATGCAATAGCTAGGCTTTGTTACTACCTCTATAGATTTTATTTCTACAAACTGTGTATCAGGGGTTTACAGTTTCTTATACAAGTCTCTTTCCTTTATTTAAAGATATATTGAAACATCTGTTTGTTAATGATCACTAAGTACATCATAAAAAATAGAAAATGGGGGAATAGAGGAGTTTAGAGTAAATGTTCTTGTAAAGTACTTTCCTAAGTTGGAAGAAGTTCAGGGCTAACAAGTACATTAAGAGTCTCAGCCACTACCAGAACCATAATTTAATTGATAATAAGCAACTGTACTCCCAAGAAACTGTCAGAAAAGAGGAAATAATGTAAATATGTGTGAGTATAAAACCTTTCACATTTACCAAAGCAATTGCTTCTCTACTTGCCCAGTTTAGCTTGACACTGTGAGAACTAGAAAGTCTCATCAGTGAAAAGAGATCTTTCCATTCTGCTTTTATGACCCACTAGGGCAGGATACAACAGACCCTGCTACACTGACATATCAGTTCTAGCAATGTCATCAATACTTGGGGAAGTGAGGTTCAACACCTGATGTAGGAGAAAAGATGTCATAAATAGAAGGCATCCATGTTTTTTAGAACTGAGTAGAAAACAGAATACTTGACCAGTGTTCAAAGGCAGCAAAAAATACAATTTTGGCTCTTTCTGCCTTGGGAAGTGGTTAAATGAAAAAGTTCTCAGAAGTTGTAATATTGAGACGATCACAATCTTAGTGGAGGATTTTAAAGTTAAATAAAGTTTCATTCATTAAACTGAAAGAAAAATCCCATATGAATTATTTAAACTAAATCTAGTCTGGTACTTTAGGCCTCTTTTTTGAGAATTCCAGGGCTCTCATTGGTCCATAGCTACACTTCACAAGGAGAAAATTTATGAAGAACATTCATTCTTTGATTTTTAATCAGCAGCCAAGTAATCTTTGAAATGGTATCCACCCACCAAAATGCTGAGTCATCTCTCCTAGGGAAACTTGCTTACAAAGAAGGCTTATGGGGAAACAGGATGACCCTGACACTTTAAGTAGTTAGGCCTTGATCTATAGTTACATGTTGGGCAGATTTTAGGCCAAATGCTTAAAGGATCTTCAAACTTCCTTTCTTCCTGCATTATTGGGGTTTTGATTTTGAATACTTTCAGAGTCATAATATTTACATGGGCCAGCCTGTTATGTAATCTGGCAATCTGTTCTCTAGAACTTGTAAATATGAATTTATTTAGCTCACTTGCCAAAATAAAGAGGGAAAAACGAAACAACTAATTTTCTTTCAAATTCCTTTTACTAAGCACTAGAGTGGATCCATAGAGAAACTGAACTTTATACCAGCAACAAATAACTATAAACATTCTAAGGTTATCTACTGCAACTCTATTATCTGAGTCCAAAAGTAGTTCTCCTTGCCTTTGTCCTTGGAAGAATACACATATAGATAAGCCCAGATTGAGATTCTACTCCACAGAGTTATATCAACCTCCAAATTATCCTACTTACTGAATCATAAAATGCATGTACACTTTCATTCTACATGGAAAAAATCCATATCGTAGCTGGCATCTAAATGTACTTTGCTTTACCTTCCTAATATCTTGTGACTGATATACACTTCCAGTGACAGAAAGACTCCTGAATTATACAGTTTGTCTTGTTTTCATGAGAACACTCAGAGTCTGTCCCTACTCTTCAGAGATTGGAGTCTCAAGGGGTCAGGTTAGAACACGCCTCTACAACCATATGCGGCCATACTCCCCATTGGCAGGAAATGTCAAACTGGAGGGCACCTAGGCTACCAGAAATTCTTGCTACCAGCTAGGGAAGTGCTCTAGGACCCTCAGGATTACATTAAAGGGTTTTACCAGAAGCTGGGAGTTGGCAGGATTTACCACACAAAACTCTATCCCACTTCCCAGACAACTCCACATTTTGTTTTCTCCATTTAGACTATTATCTCCACTGTCTCACCACTAAAAGAGAGAGAATAGTTTCTACCCCCTTTCTCTGGTAACTCTGATAAGTGAGCTTCTGCTTTTTCTTAGGGCTTATCCCTCTATGGGGGCAGAGACTGTCTTGGAGTCAGGAAGACTCATCTTTGTGAATTCAAATCTGGCCAAAGACATTTAATAGCTGTGTGACTCTGGCCAAGTCACTTCACCTTGTTTGCCTTAGTTTCCTCAATGATGATGAGCAAAAGAAGTAAATGGCAAACTACCCCAGTATCTTTGCCAGAAAAACCTCAAATGGGGTCATGAAGAGTTGGACATGTACAAAAACCCCTCTACCATACCTTTTCCACATCATGACTTTTCTGCTCAGACCATTATCTCAAACTTCTCCCCTTTCCAACAACCCTTCATGTGTTGTATTTCCCCATTAGAAGAGAAGCTCCTTGAATATACACAGTCTTACTTATATTTGTATTTCTAAAGCTTAGTACAGTGCCTGGTATATACTGTATACTTTTAAAATGCTGCTGCACAGGCACCTGAAATAGTGCTGAGCATAATATTAAGTTCTTTGCTAGAGATATATATGGACTGCAGAGAAAAGATCACAACTATTCCTATTCTCCTCTGAATACTGGTCACTGTCCTGATGGGAGTCCAGGTTTGCCTAACTATCTCCTGAAGTTCATGTGGAGGAAAATTATTATCTTGTTTAGTCATTTTCACTTATGTATGGCTCTTCATTACCCTATTTACAGTCTTATTAGCAAAGATACTATAATGATTTGTGAATTTTACAGATGAGGAAACCAAGGCAACAAAGTTAAGTGACTTGCCCAGGGTCACCCAGCTAGTGCCTGAGGCTGGATTTTAACTCAAGTTTTCCTGACTCCAGACCTAGCACTCTATCAACTATCTATATCACCTCTATGATAATAGATAGCATTTATGTGATTCTTTAAGGTTGGTATATTCACTGGGAAGCATATACTGGGAAGCATATGCTATTATTATATCCATTTTACAGATAATGAAACCAAGGCAGAGTTTAAGTGCCCAGGGCTAGGGCCACACAGTAAGACTTTAAGCCTGATCTGAGGTCCTGTGTTCTAAATCCACTGTGCCAATATATAATATGGCTGGCACCAATAAAGTTCATCAGATTTATTTTACAAGTGTTTCTTAGAAAATTAGGTAAAACCACATTTTTTTTTTTAGTGTTAATGGTTTAAATATCTCTGCCTTAAGGAATAAGAGGGCTTAAATAATTGAGCCCGTCTCCCCCCAAAATACTCTTTTTTCCATATGTAGGTTTTCAAATCATTAACTTAAGTTACTATGTCTTCAGTTAGACGTAGGAAAGAGAACAAGTTGTAGGAAATGTTAATTGCTAATAGAACATATTTCCTCTGTGCAGGAGGAAGAAAATTTTTTTCTACTAATAATTATTAAACACATTAGCTTCTTTGATTTTTGAGGGTATTTAGGTCTGAAATCTCTCAGGGATTTGTGTCTCCTTCCCCATCTCGGGACCTAAAGTAATTATTTGTTTTGAGAGAAGGTAAGATGTTAACAATAACTCTTGTTCTTTGAGGGTCCTAGAAGAAACAGTTTAATCTCAAGCTAGGGAAACCTTAAGAGGACAGGCTCTTGCAGGAAAGGGTCTGCATTTGAAGACTGCCTCTGATACCAGTACTTAGCACATCAGTTTGAACAAGTCACTCACTTTTTTGAGCCTCAGTTTTCTCACGTGTAAATTGAGGGAATTGAATTAGAATCAATGATCTCTGAGGTCACTTCTCCTTCAAAATACTCTGCTCCAAATATCTCAGAGAATCTCCTGGCTGCCAGGAGAGAGAAGGATGCAGGAAGAGAGAGGCTTAAGTACTCCAGTGAGGGAACCCTGAGATGAGATCTTCAGATGTCTGAGTGAAACAGCCTGGTTGTGCAATACTTGTACCAGAACTTTCATTCAAGTGTGACTTCGGATTTCTGCCCCAGGTAATATGTGTATATGGGTAACCTGCTGAAACCTGATGGGCTAGTTAGTCAGTACCATTTCTGAACCAGACTTCTGCTTCAATCATCAAGCAAAATCTCAACTAGAAACCAGTTGAGCTCCAAGAGCAGTGCCTTTCAAACCACATCAACAGTTTCACCAAAAGGAATGATCTTTAAGGTCAGGAAGTGTTTTTTTAGTCCAAAAACTTTGCCTACCTTTATCACTGTGACATCCAAATTCTTATTAACCATTCCCCTTAGGTTAAGAGGACAGAGGCATCTGTCTATGGCTGAACTGCTCTGAAATCTCCCAATCAACCAGCAAATGATTTTAAAAATCATTATAAACTTAACTGTCTATACAAAGAATCAAAAAACATACAAAATAAGGAGCAAAATCTTACTAGCAGCCATTTGTATTTAATAATATAGATAGATATAGGGACTATACTAGTGATTTTATTAGTATATGGAACTCACAAGTGAGTTAACTTCCTGTTACTTTGGGTCAACATTTTCTCTACAACTGAGTCTGAGAAACAACATTCGAATTCAGGTGTTCCAGCTTTAAGGCCAGCTCTCTATATACTACACCAGACTAATTCTTCAACAACAAAGAATCAGATTAATTAATAAGTCACAAACAAGACAAAAATGGGGTATTTTTTATATCTATCTCTGTTTTCTTTCTATTTTCATATATAATTGGGATCAATGTGTTTAAAATTCTGTTTCTTATTTGGCTTGACTTGCTTTTATATATTCTTGTGTACTTTGCATTTATCAATTTAGCAACTATTCTATTTCATTAAAAGGCACATGGCAGAAAAGCCAGGTGACACTGGTGTCAGGAAGATCTAGATTCCAGTCTCACCTCCGATACATCCTGACTTTACAACTCTGGGAAAGTCACTTTAAATACCTCAGTGCCATTGGCAGTTCACCAAAGAGTCCATGTGGTAGAATAAATGTTGACAGAATTAGCAAGAGGAGCAGCTTGCTACACTGAGATTTATCAGGTTTGGTCTACACAAAAATACTTCATTATATCAATATACCATTTTTTTATTCAGCAATTCTCCCATTTTTTCAAAGTTGCTTCCAAAATTTTTTTGCTATTACAATATAACACAACTGTGAATGTATTTGAACAGGTAGGTCCTTTCTTTCCTTTTGTATATTTTTTTATTAAGTCCCAGCAACAGAATTGTTAGGCTATATGATCAATGTAGTTTGTTTCAACCTCTATCCCATCAACCATAATATCAATTCTCACAGATCCACCATCATTTTATTTATTTTTTGCCATTTTATAGAATGTATCATAATAGATGATGCAGTTTTACAAACATTAAAGCACTATATAAACCCAACTATTATTCTTGTTGTGGTTATTGTTAGTATTTCACTGATTTCTAGTGAATCTAAGCATCTTTTCATGAATCAATAAGTATTTCTTGAAAGCCTACTGTAGGTCTAGTTCATTGCCATGAGGAAATCAAAACAAAATGGGATTTCTCTCCATTAAGGAACTGTGTAATTAAGAAGTCTAACTGCATACCTAAAATAATTAGAGAATAATTAAGTGCTTAAACTAAAGATAGCACAGTGCTTGGCACATAGCAGGTGCTTTAATAAATATTTATTGACTAATTATAATATAATAGGAGCTTAGAGGAAGGAAAGATGAATATAGGCTGGAAAAAATGACTTTGGTTATATAATTTTTGCTTCTTCTGTTGGGCTAAAGTTTTGATACATATCTTTAAAAGAACATATTAAGGATAGAGTTTAGAGGACAAAAGAATCTGAGTTTATCCATCAACTTTCTCATTTTATGAACAAGAAAACTAAGACCCAGAAATGTAAAATGCTTTCCCTAAAGTCACAGAGGTTTTCTAGATTGCAGAACTAGGATTCAAATGCAGATCCTCTTACTCAAAAATCAGCTCTTTTTACTACACTGGTTTTACTCCCAACTATTACAGCCATACTTGAATGTATTTCTACATTCAATGCTCTTCCAACCCCATTAGAAAAGAAAATGAAGGAATTATTCAACTAACTTTCTAATTTTAGACCAGTGACCTTTTCCCAAGCACCTATTAACATGATGAGGGAGGAAATTTTTTTTCCCTCCTAATTTTGGAAAGTTGTGGTTTTCCCACCAAGCTATATTTCTCTGGATACTCCATCATGCCCCTGAAACCTCTTCATCCTGGAAGATCACTTCAGTCCTGGAATTCATGCCTTGGAACTGCCCTCTGGTCCTAAGTTTCTTCCCTCTGAACAGAGGGTAATGGGCTCTCTAAGAATTTCCATTTAAGGAGGGTGTTTGGGGGGCCAGCCATCTCTTCATTTCTCACCAGGGTACAATTCTCTGGACTTTGCCATCATTCCTTCTCCTACCTTTTTCAGCTTCTTTCTATGTGTTCTCTTCTACATTAGAATGTAAGGTGCTTAAGGGCAGGGACTATTTTTTGTTATATTTACATTCCAAGAATTAAACACAATGCCTAGCACATAGTAAGCATTTAAATGTTTTTTGACTAAATAGATGCTACTGGATCATTCAATCTTGTTTGAAATCATTCATACTAGGGAAATCAATCAACTAATAAGTATTTTTTTAGATCTTTGCCTTCTTTTAGAATCATTACTGAGTCAGGGTAAGGGTAATCCGTAAGAACTAGGCAACTAGAGTAAAATGATTTGTTCCAGGTCACACAGCCAGGAAGTATTTGAGGCCAGATTTTAACTTCCTGTCTCCAGGTCTGGCTTTCTGTCCATTTAGTCACCCAGCTGTCCCCCAATAAACATTTGTTAAGCAGCTCTTGTGCTCACTCAAGTTTCTTGTGCTATAAAGACAAAAACAGAATAGTGTTTGAGGGGCTTATGTTCCATAGGAAAAATATGTTGTGGGGCTATTTTGATTCCAATAGTTTCAGACTCTTTGTTTGATTCAAAGTCCTAAGGATCCACTTTTTTGATGTAGCACATGAACAGCCTTAAAACAGCTTTACTGAAGCTACAACTTTACTGAAGCCTAAAACAGCTGAGATAAAGAAAATGACAGTTATCAAGGTTATAAAACCTATTTGAGTCCAAGTACATAGAACTTCTCTAACCTTCTGGGCAAGTAACTCACCCTACCCCCTTTTCTGTTTATTGTTGATAAGCTTCTTATTGCAAGAGTTCTCTAGGCAGACTACAGGATAAAGGCACAAATATGGCCAGACCAGCCCAAGGCTTAGAAACCTGCAAGATATTTTGGTGCCAATTGTCTAATAGCATCATTTCCCCTAATATTTTGGCAGCCTTCTTTCCTCTGGCCATGCTTAGAAGTGAGTTTATGGCCTGATATGCAAACAATGTTTATCTTAATAAAGCAAGTTAAATAGATGAGTAATTACATTCATTCAACAAGTATTATTGAATATCTTCTAAGAGCAAGAGACTATAAAATCAGGCAAGAGGAAATACAAAGAATATAAGAAGATATAGTCTCTGTTCTCCACTAGTTTCTAACCAGTTACATCTATCAATTCTAATAGTCCAGAAGTATATGAAACTTTGAATAGAATGATGAGAGCATAAGATTTCAATTTAATAATAATAATAATATTTATAAGTGATATGGTGACTATGTCAGCTAGTCAGTCAATAAATATTTTTTAAACTTATCTTCTGTATTGGAATCAATACTAAGGATTGTTTCCAAGGCAAAAGAATGGTAAGGGCTAGGCAACTGAGGTTAAGTGACTTGCTCAGGTTCACACAGGAAGTAACTAAAGCCAGATTTGACCTCAGGACCTCCCATCTCCAAGTCTGGGGCTCTATCCACTGAGCCAATTAGCCACCCCTTAATAAGTATTTATTAGATACCTGCTAGGTGCTATGGTAAGAACTAAGTATCGTAAAAGGCAAAAAACAGTCCTTTGATCCAAAGGAACTCACAATCTGTAGGTGCAAGATATTATACAAGATGCTGGGGACACAAAACCCCTCAAAAAAGATAGGAGCTTAAATTCCAATGAAGCTACTTTTATCCTTGTGCTAGGATTGTAACCGGTAACCATTAACTTTGTCTGCCTTCCTTCGATGTTTCTGGAGCATTCTCTAAACTTCAATGTTAGGGGTATAAAGGGAAGATCTGGGAGGACAGGATGGTGGGCATTGGAAAGATGAAAGCTAAAGGGTACAAGTGTTTTTGCCTAGAATTAAAAAGTCTAGGTGGGAAGTGCTGACCATGGTGACAATAAAGGGTCCATTAAAGCAGGGAAGGATGAGTAGGATCCAGCTGCACGAATTCATCTAAGAATGATGGGACAATTTGTTGAAATGGGCAGAAGGCTTTCATAGCTGCTTAAAGGGTCCTTTTATATACCAGATCATCAGCACTATGGGCATGACTTATAAATGTAAGAAATAGCTCAGGAGCATGTTGGTCCACAATATGTTATGCTAGAGGAAAATAGGTGGCTCAGTGGATTAGAGTGCTGGGCCTAGAATCAGGAAGACCCAAGTTCAAATCTGGCTGCAGACACTTACTAGTTATGTGACCATGGGCAAGTCATTTAACCTGTTGTTTGCCTTAACCCACTGGAGATGGAAATGGAAAACCACTCTAGTATTTTTTGCCAAGAAAGCCCCAAGGACAGCATGGTTCATGGGATCATGAAGAGTCAGTCATGATTGAATGACTGATTAATAACACATATCTTATCCTAATTGCTACCTTGCTTGACCAAAGAAACAGTTGGCAACTTTGAAAATAGTAACCTGAAGCAGCTGATTCTACTTTTGAACAGCTCTGGTAACATTTTTGTTCCCCCCCCCCTTTCCTTGTTTGAATAGCTATTTATGTAACTTTGTTATTAACTTTGAAGCGAATATGGGATGCTCACTAGGTAATGGGTAAACTACTTTCCATGGCTATAGGCCCACCAAACTCTCTCTTAGTGTGGGACGCCCTATTTGAAATAGACAGAACATGTTTTTCTTCCATGGCTATCTTAAAAAAAAAAAACTTTAGATAGTTTTCATTATCATCATCATATCTAGTTACAAGTTATCTAGGATATTGTTTAAGTTTAATTTTTTTGAGTAACAAAATTCTCTTTTCTCTACCTCCATACTCCAATTAGGGGAAAGAGGGAAACAAAAACCTTGTAAAAAGATGTGCATAGTCAAGCAAGATAAATTCCCATTGTCCATGATCAGAAAATATGTATATTTTTTGTAGCCTAAGTCTATCACTTCACTCTCAGGTGGTGGAGCATGTTTAATCATCCGTGCTCTAGAACTGCAGTTGGTCACTGCCTTGCTCAGAGTTCTTAAGTGTTTCAAAGTTACTTGTCCTTACAATGTTGTTGTCATTGTATAAATTGTTCTCCTGGTTCTGTTCACTTCACTTGGTATTGGTTTGTACAAGTCTTTAGTTTCTCTGAAATTGTCCCTTTGATCATTTCTTGTTTTTCAGTTGTGTACAACTCCTCGTGACCACATTTGAGATTTTCTTGGCAGATACTGGAGTAGTTTGCCATTTCCTTCTCCACCTCATTTGAGAGACAAGGAAACTGAGGCAACGAGGGTTAAAGGAATTGCCCAGGGTGACACAGCTAGTTAGTAAGTGTCTGAAGCTGGATTTAAACTCAAGTCTTCTTGACTCCAGGTGCAGCACTCTATCCACAGCATTACCTAGTAGCCCCAAGATCATTACTTAGGACACAATACTATTCTATTTCATTCATATTCTATCATTATTTTAGCCATTCCTCAATTAGGTAAGTACTTCTTTAATTTCCAGTCCTTTACAATAAAAAGGGCTGTTACAAATATATTTTACACTTGGGTCTTTTTCCTCTTTATCTCTTTGGGGCAAAGTAGAAGTTTTTAGAAAGAGAAAATATTTACAATGCCAAGATACATGCTTAAAAAACGGTTATCTCTTGCCTATAAGTTGAACAGAAATAACAATTATTTGCTTTTGAATATGAAAAGAATAAAGCAAAATATATATCAGCGACCCCTAACTTACAAATGACCTGTACTAATATTACAATGTTGTTCCATTATTACCTAGCCTTTCCCAAACCATTTCGGGACTGTGGTAAAGAAAATGGAGCTTTTAGAGAAAAGTGTGGGTTCTAAAATGAAGGAAGAAAAAAGTCTGTAAAAAAACAGCAACATCTTATGGGAGATGATCCAGAAGAAAAGACATTGGGAACCTCTGAACAGAAAGAGTACAGGATTTGGAATCAGAAGACCTCGTTTCAATTTCTGGTTCTGAGTGACCTCTCTGATGTCTCACTTATCCCCTCTAAGCTTCAGTTTCCCCTCCTCCATCCATTCCTGTTTAAAGATACCAGAACAAAATTTTTGCAAGTATAACTTTTCTCAAGGCATTTTCTTGGAGGAGGGAAAAAGTAATTTGTAAAAGTCTCATTGAGAAAAATGAATGGACAAGAAATTTGTGTGAAATACTGTAGAGACAGATTGATAGGATATGTATAATTCAACATTTATAAAGCACTTATGGAGAAGGTAATGAGCATATACAGACAAAAATGCAAGTCCTTGACCTTAAGAAGCTTACATTCTGGGGCAGCTAGATAAGATGGTAGCTAAAATATTAAGCCCAAAGTTGGGAAGGACCTGGTTCAAATGTGGCCTTTAACAATTAACCATGTGATCCTGGGCAAGTCTCTTAACTGGTAACCTAGAGTTTGCTGTTGTTCTGTCTGATAGAAAAAGGTATAATCTATTGATACAGAATATTGGCGGAGGTGGGGGGAGGGGAACGACATGTATTACTGATAGTTTTTTTGTGGGGTACTCCAAAGTTATGCTGTGTGACTAAACTAGTGATATCAATAACATATAGGAATCAAGATGAATTATTTTATTGATAAAAAAGATGGCCTTTAGGTGAAATCCAGTAGGAAGTCTTCTTTGTGGATCTAGAGGGGGGAAGAGAGAGGTTAGAACTTGAGAAAAAGAGCAATAGTTGATTGCAAGTTGAATGATGAGGTCACTAAGAGACAGTACAGACAGAGGGGGTCAAGGACAGAGACTTAGGGAGCACTTTACTTAGAAGCTGGAAAAAGAAGCTAGTGAAAGACAGAGAAAGAAATAAAAGGCAGGAGAATCAGGAGTGCCAAGTAATCTGCCTCAAGGTCAGTAGTAACATTATTATTGAAAGTGGAAAGAAGAATGGAAAAGGTAACTGTATTTAATAAATCATTGGTGACCACTGAAGGAGTAGTTTCAGTGGAATTGTGATTAAAAATGCCAAAAGGGGTTATTTATAACGAGTTAAATATTGAGGCATGGAGTTAGGAAATAGCTGGGTTCAAATCCTGGCTCTGACATTTTACAGCTCTGTGGCTGTGGGCAACTGACTATTATTTATAAAGTACTTTAATGTATACAAAGCCCATTACAGGTTACCTAAATTGAGAAACTCCTTTTTCATAAGAAAAATGGGGATAAGTAATAATGGTGATAATACCTTGCTGACACAGTCCTGTGTAGTGAATGTGCCACTGGCCTTGGAGTTAAGGGAGTGGTGATCTGCATTGTTAAAGCAAATTCCTTACTGGGAGCTCTCTAAATGAAATACTCAGATAATCATCAGTTTATTCTGTATACATTTTGTTTGTACATAGGTGTTAACATGTGTCTCCTCTATTAGACTGTGAGCTCCTCAAAGGTAGACTTGAATAATGCCTAATAAGGTGTGGTTAAAAAAATAACTGACAATCAAACTAAGAGCTGATCTGAGAAAAGTATATGTACTGAAACTCCAAAGCACTATACAAACATAGGTAGGAATGTAGGGAGGAGAAACAGATTTTAACTCTAAAACCATACTTATTTATGGGCAGGTAGGTGGCCCAGTGGATAAGTGGTGGGCCTGGAGTCAAGAAGACTCATCTTCAAAATATATGATCGATCAATGTAGTTTGATAGGGATATGATTAGGGTTTTGAAGTTAAAAGATCACTTTACTGCAAATATGAATAACATGGAAATGGGTTTTGAACAATGATACCTCTATAAACCAGTAGAAGTGCTTGTCAGCTTTGGGAGGGGGGAGGAAAGAGCAGGGTGAGGGTGTGGGGGGGATTATGAATCATGTAACCATGGAAAATATTCTAAATTTTAAAAATTAAAAAAAAAAAAAACAACCTAATCTTCCCTAGTTCAAATATAGCCTCTGACACTTAATAGCTTTGTGACCCTGGGCAAATCATTTTACTGTTTGCCTCAGTTTCCTCATCTGTCAAATGAATTGGAAAAGGTAATGGCAAACCATTCCAGTATCTTTGTCAAAAAAAAAACACAAATGGATGAGTCAGACACAACTAAAAGTTTTTTAAAATAGCCAGTGACAAATGTTAACTTCAACATTAAGGTTAGAAACTGAATTTTTGGTTCAGAATCTCACTGATACTTAACAACTCTACATTCACAAAAACCACATGTCATTTACTCAAAAAATTCACTGTAACAAAGGCTTCGATTTGTTCAGGCACATGTTTATTCAGAATTTTAACAAAAGACTTCTCTGCAAGGTAATTTTGTATTTCTGGCACCACAGTTCACCTTTTCCCACCTCTCCTAACCCACTTTCATTCTATTTCAGTTATGGTTGAAATAGTGAGTCTTTCTCCCTAATCACATTAGGCTCTGGTGTATATTATATGTGTGTGTGAAGTGAGGAAAGTAGGGTAGTAGACATAATAATGATTATACAATTGATATCAGTAGAATTTTTTTTGAGGAAAAAATCAGTCTTTTTAATGTGTCCTTAATGGTTTTCATGTGCATACTGCTTGACTGACATATAAAAGGGAAGATGCATGATCACAGTTCATTATGACAGCTTACATTTTAAATAGATTCACTCCCCCTCCATGTCATCAAACAACTAACCTTTCCAAGACAAGAGAAAGTAAAGACCAGAGAATAAAGCTACAGACAAAATGGAAGAAGTCAAAAGAGTTCTCAAAGGGGAAAAAAATGGATCCACAGGAACATAATTTGTCATTCATTATGCAGCAGTTAGTTCCTTTAAAAAAGAAAAAACCAGCATACAAAGAATGTCTTTCTGTTCTTCTTAATAAAAATTAAAGATTCAGCAGCTCTCCTAAAAGGAGTGAATGCTAACAAGGATTATGTATCCCAAATAGTAATCTCAAAAGAAGATTCTCCATCCCTCCACCCCACTCCAAAACAGAGGGTTAATTCTAGATTGAGAATTGGGGAAGGAGAAACAAGTCTTGTTTAATGGATAGATGCAATCTATTCCTTGATCAATGTCAGTTTCTTCTGGACATTTTCCCTTCTTACCATTTTTATTTATACCAGAAGTCATTAGAAGCATTTAAATTATGACCACTGGCCTTTTTAACTTCCAGAAAAGGAAACTGATCTAAAAGCAGTGTCACAATGGATAATTCTATTAGAGGAAATCTCATAGAAGACAGAAGCCAAAAACATCCTTAGAGCCAAGCATCAACATTTACTACTTGGGTCTAAACAAGAAGTCTGTTGAAGGACTTATTTTAAAAGCTTTTAAGCATCAAAGATTGATTTTGTACAAACACAAATAGATGCAGAAAATTATAAAGGCTATACAGTAATTATAGCAGCTGCTTTTGTTATATAAAGAATAGTGATAAAAGCACTGAACTTTGAAAATAGTTTGAATGAAAAGGCACACTCTAAAAAGTGTACAGAAGGATAGTTCACTTTTTTAGATGTCAGGGAATTTAAAGGGGTAGAAAATGGACACATTAAAATTTCTTTGCAAAAGAAGTTGGTTTCTGTCAGGCAAAGTAGACAGTGACAACTGGCTTCTTTTTTCCTGGTTTAAGTCAGTCTCTTCTTTTATTGGCTTTTTAAAAAATGTGATTAGTACTCTGACATGTAGAAGCGATACATCAAGGCCACAACAAGTGCAGAGACTGCTGGGATCACCCAACTGGTCCACCAACTAGAAGGAAACAGTGAGAAAATGTTTCAAATATATTGCATGTCAGAAAGATATAAATAAAAATGATTTGTTCCAGCTAACAATAATTTACCAGAACATCTTTTTTTCTGAGCCTAAAACACCAAATGCAAAGAACTACATGTAGACGTGAGACTGGCATTAATGCTCTCCTCCCACCCAAGATCTATATCCCACTGGACTGATAAGTCACCAATGACACTATTTGCACATTTAAAAAGAACATTTATGTATGTATGCCTTATAACAAGGGTTTATTAATGCATCTTCTCACAGGCTACTTATGAAACCTCTTTCTGTGTTTAAAAAAATATGGTTCTTAGGCAATTACAGATTATGAAATCTGGGCAAAACACCATACAACAGCAACGGCAAATGGCCATAGATCTTTTTAACTTCAGTCTGAACCTGGACATAGGAAAAAAAGCACTTGACTGGGAGTTAGGAGGCTCAAGTAGTAAGTCCTAGTTTTGTCACTAGCTGTGTAATCTTGAGTGAAGATCATTTCTATGCCCTCAGTTTCTTTAAATAAAAAATAAAAATAAGGGGATTATCTAGATGGATCACCATCATCAAGCAGTGTCTTTCTCTGAGATAACCAGTAAATTCTAATTGCTAAATTCATTGCTGTTTTCTCAGTCCTTATTCTATATGAACTCTCTATAACTTCTGATATTGCTAACAACTGCCCTCCTCTTCCAACTTCTGCTTTTATTATCCTGCTCCTTCCTGGTTCTCCTATTTGTCTGTCCATACTTCTTCAGACTCTTTTCTTTGATCATTATCTTGGATCATTTTTCTCCTGGTCCCTAACTATGATTATCTCTCATGTCTCTATCCTAGGTCATATTTTCTTACTACGCTGTCTTTTATTGAATTCTATGCAAATAACTCCCAAATCTATACAGCTAACCATGATCTTTCTCCCAAGTTCCAGCCTTATACTGCCAACTGCTCTCTGAACATTCCCCAGTGATGTCCTGTATGTCCATTACAAAGTCAACATGCCCAAAACAAATTTCCTAATCTTCCTTGATCTAAACTTGCTTTTCTCTCAAACTTCTACCTCACTTCTACAATCACTCAAGTTTGAAATGTTGGCCAATCCTTTGGCATCACTCCCTAAATCTCACTAGTTGCCAAGTATTGTAAATTCTAGGTCCCCTTTTTTTTACAACTGGCCCATTCTCTCCACTCACAGAGTCATGCCCTAATTCAGGTCCTCATCACCTCTCACCTGTATAATTTATAAGAGGCTGCTCAAGATAAATATTCTCTCCAAGATAAGATTCAAACCCCTCAGCTTGGTCTTTAAGCCCCTTTTCAATATGATTCCAGCTTATCTTTTAGGGTTTTTTGCATATTATTTCCCTTCATGGACACACTATGATACAGTTAAACTGGTTTTTCCCAAATAATTCCCTTTCCTGGCTGATTTCCTATGTTTGTAGAGGCTGGTACCTCTCATATCTGGAATCATTCTCTATGCACCTCTGCCTCCTCTTAGAATATTTAGTTCCGTTCAAGGCTCAGGCCATGTGCCACTTCATATTAGAGTCCTTTTATCTGAGGCTGATAATCTCTCTCTCCACAAATTATCTTGAATAGATGCATATGTATTTATATGCTGTATCCCTTTTTTTTAGTCTTCCCATCCTCAGGTCCCAGACCAATCCTTTGCACATATTATGTGCTTATTAAGTACTTCTAATATTTATCTACAGTCTTTTGCAATTTAAACATTATGAATCTATTATAAGTTACACATATTTAGAAATTCTACTCAGTATATAAAGACAATTTAACAAATTTTCTAAGTATACATCTTCACTTGGACATATTAAAACACTATGTCTAGATCATATCTCTAGTCTGTGTAGCTAAAACCCATAAGTCCCAGATCTGTGCTAAGCTTAGTTTTACATTTAGACTATAACACAGGATCACAGATAAGTGAGTGCTGGACCTGAAATATATGAAAATCACATGTTTAATGTGATTCTGTGAATAAGCCACATCTACGAGGGCAAATTAGAACTTGAATATCAAATTTTAAAAGACCTGATAAAAGTTCATATATGCATATATTTTATGTCAAAGAAAATCACATATGGCAACATTCTTTATATATCATCTCACCCCTAAAATAAGGCTTGGCAACCACACTATAATAATTAAGAGGATTACTGGTATACTTTTCCTTTGGGAGGAATTTGCTAGGATTTCTTTAATCACTTATTTAGCTGACTGCTCACGTTAGGTACATTGCTGCTCAAAGGACAGGGCTATGTGGACTATAAAAGCTTTTAAGCCCCCTGCCAAGGCAATGATAGATTTTAAAAGAAAGGTTATTTCATACCTGTTGTTATTATCAATGGTAGTAATAAGAGAATCCTGAAAAACAAAGATAAAAGCATGATTTAAAAAATTAAACATTATGCAATTTATCATATTAAAAACTTTTTATGAAGCAAGAACATTTTACTCAATTATTGGAGAAACCAATAAAATATGCATACAATTTCAGCAATAACTTTCTTTCATACAAAAATGTTACATTCTTATTCATTTATGATTATCATTCCCTATTTTTCCAGAGAAAAATATGCTGTTTTCTGTGAATAATTTATTTAATGTCATTTATACTTACCTATGCTCATATTAAACAATTTGAAAGAAAACATAAAAAATATTATGCATTAAAAGTAATTTCTTTGACTGCCCAATACAAGAAGTGAACATGGACAATGATTTTTAGCAATGATAGGTACGAACAGAAATATTCCCTAAAAAATAGAAGCAAAGTATTCAATACAAATTCTGCACCTTTCCAAATGGTAAAGGCCATCATCATAAAGAATAGGGCACCCAAATTTCATCAAAACTTATTCCAACCTAGAAAAATTATTAGAATTTATGCTTTTTTCAAACCTCTATCACTCTAAGACTTGCCTTTAAGCTTAGCCATAAAAGTTAAATATTAGCCAGCTATACAAAGTGGTTTATTTCACAATATAGTTTCCTGCTATAATGCCACATTAAGAATATTCCGAAGAGACTCAAACCAGTATGATGCAGACATTTCAATCTGTTACCACAATGGCCAGTTTTGCTTCTGGGATTCTTTGAGGGCCACAAATGTTTAAAAAATCGGTTATAAGAGCTCATGATAACCACAGAGAAGAGAAAACACTGATAACTGAGCTATAAGTTTAAGCATAAATCACTCCAACAATTTGCAACAGTAAAGTAGCAGCCTTCAGATAGTTCACACAAGCATGAGCATTAGTAGCATGATCAAAGAGGAACCAAGATAAAGCAAAGCTTAAAGGGTTTTGAGGTCCATTTTCTCCGCATTGCCTCAACCCAGAGCACAGGATATTTGCTTAACAATCATCAGTTTGGAATAAAAAAAAGCCACACTCTGCAGTGCAAGTGAAAGAATCCTCTCTTTCAAAGGAAAGGTAGGAAGAAACCTTTCCAAGAGGAGCAAGCCAAGCAATTTTAGTCCCACCAACCTTCAAAGAACTCCTTCAAGATTCCTGACACAGTGAAAAGAAATAAGGCAATTTTAAAGAAAGCTTCATAGCAAGATTTCTACCTTGATCATTTGCATATGTAATTGTATTTAAACAAAAGTTATTAAAGAGTTAATAGAAACAGCAGAAACTTCCAAAACTTCCAAGGTGGATGGTTCTTTAAAATTTAGACACCTACAACTTTACTTAAGCTACTATTTGTATTGGGAGGGATGGGGAGAGGGAAGGACAAGGTGACTACTTTAACCTGTTTGGTTGCTTTCCACCCTCACTCCCCCATGGGCTTCATGTTCCTCAGCTTCAGCCTAGTGCAGTGTGAAACGTGAGAGACCATGATTAGCATAGTACAGGCAAGCCTGGGATTAGGCAGTCATGCTTTAAACTAGTAACACAAGGGCAGCAAAAACAGAGTATATGTTATACATTGAACATATCTTCGAATCAGTTTTACTTCCACTCAGGATGTCCTTGGAAAGAATTAGTAAGGATTATGATGTTACACCTTAGAAATACACTTAGACAAAAACAGACTGATGATTCATTTGAGACACTAGACTCCCATCCATCCAGGAGTACAGCAAGCACTGACAATTTTGTCTTTGACCTGCCCTAGCAGAGCACAATGTCTTCTTTGCAAAATCAAACTAAATTCTCCTGATTCTCCATAAAGTCAGTCACTAATATTTGCCAGCAGACTTTTCTAAAAACATCCTAACCAACCAACAAATCTTTACTGGAGGTTCATTCGGAGGCATTCTGCTAGGCACCTTTTCTTCACTGAGCTTAAGAGCAAAAGCACTTTGAACGATCTCATTCTTTGATTTCCTAAGCATTGCTTAAAATGCAGGAGTCAGAACTGGGAAAAATGGAGGCAAAGAAGGTCAAGAAAACTATTTATATTTCAGGTTGTCCTACTAGCTCACCAGGAGATCTCAGCTAGTTTATTTAAAACTATTTCTTTGTCCATAAGGAGGCTGTAAAAATTAAACTAACCCACAGGAGAATATCACAAAGAAAGACATGGTGCAAAGAACACCTAGTTGTTCCAACTGATACCTGAATCCCATACGATGATCCACCCTACTTCTCCCCAGAAGCCTTGAAGTGAGTGAGCTTCCCTCTTTAGACTAGTACTGGCAGACACCTGCTGACTGGTGGAGAGAGCTTGAATTTGGATTTGGAGGCCCTGGGTTCTAATGTTGCCTTTGCCATCAATCTTCAGGCAAGTCATACAACATCTCAGGAACTCAGTTTCCTCATTTGGATAATGTGGGAGTTGGATTAGATGATGCCCAAGGTCCTTCCATTTCAATCCTATGATAACTTTAGTTGTATAAAGCCCAAGGGAGTTAAAAAAAAGGGTAGAATGTTATAATGGAAACTGCACTGGGCTGGGAGCCAAATGGGTTTAAGTTCTTGCCCTATCACTTAAAAGCCATGTTGCAGGGCAACTAGATAACGTAGTAGCTAGAGAGCCAGATCTAGAGTTGGGAGGTCCTTGGTTCGAATCTAGCCTCAAACACTTCCTAGTTGTGTGATTCTGGGCAAGTCACTAATTCCCAATTGCCTAGTCCTTCTTGCTCTTCTGCCTTGGAATGACACTTAGCATCAATAGTAAGGCAGAAAGTAAAGGTTTAAAGAGAGGGAGAGAAAGAGGGAGAGAGAGAGAGAGAGAGAGAGAGAGAGAGAGAGAGAGAGAGAGAGAGAGAGAGAGAGAGAGCGCGCGCCATGTTGCTTTAAACAAATAGGGCCCTTGGGGATACAAATACTTGCCCTCTCTACCTCACAGAGTGGTTGTTGTTGAAGATTAAATGATAATCTGTGTTTTGAAACTACAAAAATCTATAAAACAATAAGATGCTACCATTATTAAATATCTACACAGGCAAAGCTGCTATTTCTTCATGTTTACTTAGAATTAATGAGGAGGTATCATTTCAGAAAAAAAAAAAAAAAAAAAAGATCTGTGCCAGGGGCCAGAAGACCCAAGTTGGAATCTGGTTTCCACAATATCTAGCTGTGGAACTCTGGATAAGTCATAACCTCTCTGATTTAAATTCTTCATCTAAAAAATAGAGATAATATTCTAACAACCTCATGAGGTTTTTAAAGTGCTATGTACAAAAGGAATTATAAGTAAATTTGTACAAGCGTTATTATTATTTGGGTAAGGTAAGAAGAAATAACATGATGTGATGATTTCTCCTCATGTCTTCATTATGGCAGTTTTAGACTAATCTTCTAGCATATGGGTTCACTTAGTTTCATAGCTCATCTTGATATCTTAAGCAAGCAGCATTCAGAAGCTCAAACTACAAAAGGCATTTAACAGTAATGAATGTATCTTTTTTCTAGCTAGCAATGGAGCATTCTTTGTTTTCTAGAGATTGAAAACACATTAATAAAGCCATTTGTTTTCTTTTCTATTGTGGGCTTAAGGCCAGTAACATGAAAAAACTACCAAGTTCTCCTCCTCACATGTTAAAAGAAACTCAAAATGTATTACTTTTCTAGCTTAAAAAAAGTGGTAGAAATTAAAGGCCATTGCAGTTTCCCAAGATTACCATCTACATATTCCTGGTTTGGGTATTTAGAACTGATCCTCACCTACTAGGAAAAAAAGAGTATTCCAGGAGTCTGGAATACTATATTAGGAGTATAAAGACAAAGTTCTCAAAAGTGGAATTATCATGCAAAAATAGGCTATAAGAACACTCCTGAAATCACGCAAAGAGCACCACTTAAAAAAACTTATTCTCTATTAGTATTAAAGAACACCAGTCCCAAATTGTTATTTATTTATTACTTAAAGATACAGTAATTATGGTCATATCTACATATAAAGGTCCTTGTTCAAATCCTTTGAGGGGTGAGAGTGGGGGGAAGCTCCTTTTGCTAGAATAACATTTAGCATTCTATACATTTGGTTAGTAGGAGGAGGAAGTACAAAGGGAATGAGAATGCTACTTGACACAGTTTTGTTTAAAAAAAAAAAAAGTCCAAGTAAAGTTGCTAAGTTTTTTGTCTTTGGGGTGCCTCTCTTCATTTCAGAGGAAAAGAAATGTACTCTTAGAGCTCTCAATGGTTCTGTTCTATATTTGACTGTGTCAGACCTGATACTCATATTCTTGGGTCCCTCAATCCTTAAAAGTTGTTCTGGGCTACCATGCCAATCAAATCTCATTATTGCAGAAGGGTCTATGGCAAAAAATGAATCAGGGGCCAGTTCAAAAGTATGGAAAAGGAATTGGTCCCAGTGGGGGAAGCAAAAGGAAAAGTTAATTAAGTATCAAAATTTAATAGGGCTAGCAGAGACCTTAGAAACCACCTATTTAAATCCTAGACTTTCCTACTTGAGAAATAAAACACTTCCTGGAAACAGTAACAACTTCCTTCTACTTTAATCCATCAGAAAAATAATGTCAGATTATCTAATTATTCAAGAACTATACCTACTTTCACTTTTTTAGATCAGTAGCCTTTTAGTCTGAGGAAATTTAATAAATAAAAAACTTACATTGTCATTAGAAATAAGACAAGTCTAATATCCACACGACTAACTCTTTGTGTAGCAACTACCTACTACTGAAGACAGATGTCCTTAATGCCCAATAGATTAGCTCCGCAAAGGATTTGAGGATAAAATTCACTCAAGGACCAACATGGTCCTTTAGCACAAGCAAAGTACTCCATAAATATCAAATAACAGAATTAAAAGTTCATAGAGTTTTTAGTTAAATTCTTATCAATATGGAAAGTACTGCTAGGTGTTTCTGCTACCTTTCATAAGTTATAGATTTATGATATGATCAGGTATTTTCTGCATATAGTTTATCTGTGCCTATTGAAAGGCATCAAAAGAGATGGCCAAGGAGCTACATAGTACAGTGGATAGAGCACTCAGTCTCTAATCAGGAAGACCCAAGTTCAAATTCAGTCTAAGATTCTTATTAGCTGTGTGAGACTGGGCAAGTCACTTAACTTTTGCTTACCCAAGTTCCACAACATACAATAATAGTATCTAATTTCCAAGGGTAAGTTGATTTGAAGATCAAATACAATATGTTAGCACAGTGCATGGCATGTGGTAGTCTAGGTACTAAATAAATATTTGTCTTTCTTTCCTTCAATAAAACTTGGATTCAGGTCCTGTCTCTGAAATACAATTTGCTATGTAACCCAAGTAAGGCCAGTCCTGGAGAGATGCATCATTGCAGGTAGGAAAATTAGATTAGATGGTGTGCATTTGGTCTTCTCTTCTCTTTATTTTGGAAGAGAAGGTAGGTGTTCTTCTTCTTCCTCCAGTACCCAAGTTCTAGGACACACTTCCATCATAGGCCACATTATAGAGTCCCCCTTTGTGCCAATAATAGGTGGTACTTAATTTCTGATGGCGAGTATTCTCAAGCTAATAGCACCTTCGCCGAGTAAAGACTAGCGGATGAATTGTCTGATGTATTGCAAAGGAGATTCTTTCTCATACATGGGGAGGCTCAATAACCTGAGGTCTTGTCCCTGTCAACTAGCACTAAAATGTATATATAAGCACAACCCTCACTCTTCCTGTTACCCTAACCTCTGATGCCCCCCAGCCACCTCTTCCTCAATCTCTTGGATCCCACTTATTATCCAAGGCACACCTGAATTCCTATCTTTTCTCCGAAGCTTTTCAAAGTCACAAATGTCCAAAAGTGGCCTCTCCTATAATGTACTGTCCAGTGATTCCCAAAGTGGGCGCTACCGCCCCCTGGTGGGTGCTGCAGTGATCCAGGGAGGCGGTGATGACCACACTTTTTTTGTATTACATTCTATTCTGAGTTCAATAAATAGTTTCATAATTTCCAGGGGGCGTTAAGTAATATTTTTTTTCTGGAAAGGGGGCGGTAGGCCAAAAAAAGTTTGGGAACCACTGGTCTACACCATTGATAGGCAAAACATGGCCAGCAGATGTGCCTCTCCCTAAATGTTCTATACGCCCCTAGACATTATTCCTAATCTGACGAATACAATGAGTAGGATACAATGAAACTTCAAAAGAGTTGCCTTAGAAACAGACTGACAGATGAGCATTTCCTTTCCTTTGGCCCCCTCTTTAAAAAGTTTGCCCATCATTGGTCTACACCATTCATTGGCTGGAATATGCTTCCTTGGACTGATACTTTTTTTCCTGGAAGTACATAGGTAGCATAGGCTACTACAAGATTTGCTTTCAACAAGTTGTTTCATGACTAAATTCTTCTTACACTTTTTCCTGTCTTGTTCCCTGAAGTTACGTAACTGGACTATGTTACCCTTTAATTCCTATGTCTGCACAAGTCAGGTGCTTCCCCATTTAACTTTAATTAGATAATAACAACAATGATAATAATATTAGCTAACATCTATATAGCACATACTCTGGAGCCAGGCAGTATGCGAAGTGCTTTACAATTATTATCTCATTTGATTCTCACAACAACCCCAGAGGCAGCTATCATTACCCCCATTTTAAAGATGAGGAACCAGAGGCAAACAGTGATTAAGTGACTTGTCTAGGGTAACATAGCTAGTAAGTGTCTGAAGTCAGATTTTCAGTTCAAGGCTTCCTGACTTTGGGTTTAATGACTATCCACTGATCTACTTAGCTCAGTTTCCTTGTTGTGGCCTTAATATTTACCCACATAGAGGGCCTGATTCTCATGAGACCATCCCTTGGAGCTGAGCACATGACCGATGCTGATTCATACTACTATCACATAGGGTTGGATAAAAGTCAGCTCTTGCAATATGCCTTAAAATATATTATAATACTGTGTCTCAGACAGCACAGTTAAGTCCGAAACTCTGCCTGGCCATTTACTAGTTGACGAGGCTCTGATGATATCCACACTGTTAAGGATCCCAAAATTTGAGAATTCTGTGACTTGGCAGTGATAATATGACTAATTTGAGCCTATATTCCTACTCTGTGTCCTTCCATTGAATAGAGCTGGATTTATGAGTTAATGGTGAGTGTGGTGGTATATTATGTGGCTCAATTTCAATACCTCAGGTATATGTCCCAGTGATCATGTGAATAAGTGTTAATGATCATCATAAAAGTGTTAGAATTGGTAACATGCTTATTAACCTGAAGTGAAGGTCAGATCTGAACAGGCTAAAGGAATTTTCTCATATTGGTGTAATGACAGTCCCACTGAAAATGTCTGAAATGTGAAATAGTCATTGTCAAGAATGCAGCAGCCTCTCCTAGACACTTAGAAACATGAAGATATTTCTTATTTGTTCATTTTTAAATTCCAACATGACTCATAAATAAATAATTTCACTTTAAAAAGAAAAAGTATTTGAGAAGTTGATTTGTGTAAATAAAACAATGAAATAACTACTTAATATTAAACAAGCAGTACTTGCACTTTGGAACATACAATGCACACATACAACAATGGGTACTCGATACTACAAAGTTTGCAGGACAGTTTGGCACTTACTGAAGGTTTCTTTATTTTGTCTCTGTCATCCTGCAAGAAAAAAAAAATTCAGCACAATTAGGATGAAACTGAGGACTACAGTATGCTATTTCTGAAAGATTCAGCCTTTGTTTTGAGATCTTAACAACAATAACTTGGGAATCTGACCACGTATATGGCCAGGCCTCACTAATTCAGCTTTACAACAAAAATTATTTAAAGGAAATTAAATGCTGGGGGAAAACTTTCTAATTACAAGTGTTGTAAATTTTGGAAGATACATTTGTTCTAAATAATCCATGAGGGAAAGATGCCTGGAACTCCTTTCCCACATTCTTTCCTATAATCTCCAGGAGTTTTAAAAGGTCTAAATAGATCCTTTCCCTCTGACCCCAACATCTCCCTCTAAGATAGGAGCAAATCCTACTGTGACAATCAAGATGAATTCTTTACAACCTTTAAGAGGTATATCCAAACTGTTTAAACATTTCAGGTTATCCAAAGTGCCTTTTCTATTGTTGCATATGGTACTACTATTCTGCTAGTCTTTAAGAGGCCCAATTTCCATCATTTTTAACTCCTACATTTACTGTGCCTGCTCTGAATTCTACTTCCCTAATTTTTTTCTCTGACTCATCTCCTCATTTCTATTACCAGTGCTATTACCCAAATTCAGGTCCTAATTTCCTCTCTACTAGACAACTATAATAGCCTTCTAATTGGTCCCCCCAGATCCAATCTCAGTCCCCTCCAAGACATCCCATCCTGAACATTATTGCTAGATGGCCTGGAGTTGAGTTCTCATTTTATTGCCTAGAAAGTGATGAAGCAGAGGAAATCAATGATTCTGTTGCAAAGGTGGGGGAGAAGAATTTTTGTGACATTTCAATTTGGAAACCTGAATCTATTTCCCCAGGGAAATATCATTGTACATGGCAGTTAGTTTCTAATGTGCTATTGGCATATTAGTATTCAGGTATATTATGGGTTAGATCATTATTTTGTTTTGTTTTTAATGGGAAAGCCTTAGAATCTTGTCATCATGTAAATTATTTTATCCTTCAGAAAAATGCAAGCAATTACAAAATCTATATCTGATTGTTTACCACCTTGGGGAGAAGGATGGGCAGAGAGGGAGTAAAGGAGGGAAGGTCAGAAGAAAAGAAAGAATTTAGAATTCAAAACTTTAAAAATGTTAAGAAAAAATGTTTTTACATGTAATAGGGAAAAATTAAATATTTAAAAAAAGAAAAGAAAAATACATGATAAATATCAAACAATCAAATAGTTAGACTTTTGGATCAAAATCATTTCTTAAGTTACATTTCTTAAGTTAGGAACAGCCAAATACAAATCAATGAGTAGGCTGAGTGGCAATTAATAAATGACTTCCCATTTTCCTAGTGTAGCCACAGTGTTTATGGTCAATCAAGACGTCAGCAATCACTAGACTATACTAGCTTTAAATTTCTCAAACTGTGATTGATCAGTAAAATACAAAAACAAGCATGGGCCATTACTTCCTGAAGGAGATGAAAAGTGAGGTGTAATGGAGAGAATAAAAGTCTTACAAAACTAATTATTTTCTTTGGGGTGAGAAGGGCACTTATTTTTCTTTATATATATATATATGGGTTATATATATATATATATAACCCATGGCTCAGAAAATTTGATCTAAGATCAAAATAAGTCTTAAGAAGAACAGGACAGGAAGTCTGAGAATATACTCACTGGATGAAGTTCTCCAATGATATATGTCTTGGATAGTTCTCGGGCATCTGTAGAATGCCCAACATCCTCAAAGTTTTCAGTTGCATCACCTCCAGCTTGCTCCCTTAGAACTTCTTCTCCACCAGGATGCTATTTATTTAAAGAGAGAAAAAAGGCATCATTATAGGGAAATATCAGCACTAATTAAGGATTTGTGAAATATTCCAGAGGCCATTATTCATTTAGGAATAGTAAAGAGTTGAAAATTAGAGGAATGTAGTTGTTAAAAGAGAAAAAGATTTTTCTTTTTAGCATAACAGTTCACATTAAAACCAATTTTTTTAAAGTTTTATGGTCAATTCTCTTCTTGAGAACTAAATATTAAAGTCCATGCTTTTTCCTCTAATTAAAAGATGCTGATTTCCCTCATAAACTATCATCTTTATTCTTAGGTATCTTACCAAGAAACATTAAGTATCTACTAAATTCCAAGCCTTAGGGATATAGTGTTGGTGGAATGGACCAATGAAACAATCAGTACTTACTGATTGGTAGGAACTTATTAAGCACCTACTATGTACTAGAGACTGTAATAGTTCAGGGAATACAAAAACAGAACTCTGTTTCTCCCCTCACAGAGTTTACATTAGCAAACTAACTTAACATACATCAGCAAGTTACATTAACTTATATACATACAAGTACATGAAAAATAATTAATACAAGGTAATTTCAGGAATGAGGGAGATACCAGCAACAGAGGACTGGAAATAGAGAAGATAAAATTATTCAAAGCATAAAATATACACACATATACACACCCCATTGCATGTCTGTCCATAAAGTCAGAACATTGCTTAGCCGGTTGAAATCTTAACCCTGATTGTTACTTCAGGATCACTTTGTCAAAACTTCTACCCAGAGCAAATGATTCTCTTCTGTAACATGCATGACAAGTAGTTACCCAATCCAGCCTCTACTTAAGCATTTTCTTTCAGTGGCCAGGAGCTCATGCCTTCCACAAAAATCCCTTCCCCAACCCCACTTCTATTTCCGTATTAAGATTGCCAGAGTCCTTTTGCACGTAGGCAGTACAAAAACAAATAAACATATTGGACGGACAAGGCCCATGCCCTGGCCTACTACCATCTGCTGATCTCAATTAGCCTTTGAGATACTCATCTTCCCTTACAAATCAATAAACTAACAAGTACGAGTGCTGCCCAAATGCTAGGTACCAGGGACACAAAGAAAGAAATGAAACAGACCCTACAAAGAACCTGGCTCCTTCCTAATGGCTTAAGATCAAAGACAGACAGACTTATGAGGATAAGTTATTTACATTCCAATTGGCACTAAAGAGGTTTTTAGGGAAGGGAAAGAAGGTGTGGTAAAAGAGAACATTGCTTTCAGAGACTATATGGCAAACATCATATATAATATCCTTTCTAAAACTACACTGGCTCTCAGTAGGTGACCATCTTCCAGGTAAAGGTTCAGCCTATTAAGATGGGCTCTGGCAAGAATCTGCCTGTAACAATGAGGAAAGAGAACCCCCTGTGAGTGTCACAGAACAACCTATTTCCTTTTCTTTTATAGAAGTGGACAATAAAGGCATCCTTATCTCCTGGGGCAGTGATGGGCAAACTTTTTAAAGAGGGGGCCAAAGGAAAGGAAATGCTCATCCATCAGTCTGTTTCTAAGGCAACTCTTTTGAAGTTTCATTGTATTGTATCCTACTCATTCTATTCATCAGATTAGGAATAATGTCGTGAGGCAGGATAGAACATTTCAGGGGGCTGCATCTGGCCCATGGGCCATAGTTTGCCTATCACTGTCCTGGGAGATAAACTTCCCCTTGCCACATAATCTGGAAGCTTTTAGTCAGCTTTTGGATCTCCTGCCTTATATAAATCTCTGCTGGAATGGAAATCAGCACCAGGCACTTTGCTTCATGAGGGGAGCCTAATGGCATTCAAAACCTCTTCTTCAGTTGGAACAGTGATTCCCAAAGTGGGCGCCACCACCCCCCCAGTGGGTGCTGCAGTGATCCAGGGGGTCAGTGATGGCCACAGGTGCATTTGGGGGCAGTGAATAACTGTAAGGGGACAGTGATAGTATGTGACAGAGGGCACTAAGTAATATTTTTTCTGGAAAGGGAGCTGTAGGTCAAAAAAGTCTGGGAACCACTGAGTTGGAAGTTTGGCTAGAGAGGGATTCATTTCAATCTGAGGTATACAATCAGCATTGAATGATGATGGTAAGTTATGAACACTATCAAGTGTTCAGCCCCTCTCCAACATCATGTCCTTATCATTGATCAGTATGGCTCCATCTGCACTGAGTATAAGATACACCACAGGTCTCTGGCCCACAAATAGCCTTTGGGCATCATAGAAGTGATGATTTTCATCTGACCTCTTACTGGGCCAAGAATCCTGCATCTCTAAGCTTCATTTGCATTTTGCTTTGGATGGAACTAAAATCCTGTGGAGTTCTCATTTTCCATTTGAGAGGTTCTGAATTTCCCCATCATTTTCATCAAACCAGTCCTGATGTTTATGAGTATTCTGGCCAGGATGAGTAAATGCACTGCTGTACACCAAATCTCTCCATTCCTGTTTTGCTCCACTGTTCCCAACAGGTTGTCTCAGCTTTCCCTCCAAATCAGGAACAAGTTGTTTGGGCACTGTGAAGTGCTCTAATCTGTTGACAATAAGTCTTCTGGTAGTCCTCTTACTTTGGGGCTGCTGCTTTTGTTGAATGTGAATGTTTAGTTTGAAAAGGATGGACAAATCTATGATCAGTGGAGCACTATGGGCTGTACATCCCCTTTGCCACTCTCAGATCCTATCTGTCTCATTTCCTAACAATGACAGTCTATTAAATACCAATATTTATTTTGAGGGTGCATCAACAAAGTTTTATTGCATTTAGGTAAACAAAAGATAGTATTGGTGAATATTAGACTATGAGAAGGTCCCAGTGTATCCATACCCACTGCTTCATCACTTGTCCACTCTCACAATACTTTTGGTGTAGGAGTAAAATAATAAAATAATGTGATAGTAAAAGGAAAAAGGTAAAATGGAATGAGTAACATCTTTTGACTCGGGCATAAATTGGATTTAAGCATAAAGTCAATGACATTGTTCTCTCTTCCAGAATCATTGAAGTCTAGTGGCAAGACAAAAGTTAAGATAACTAATGATGGCTCAGCATACAATGGATGATCTTGGCTTCTTTGATGTCTAATCCAACTCTAAGCCTTCCACAGAGCCTGCTTCATGGTCATTGGAACAAACCCTCAACCTACTACAGTTTTTTGGAGCCACACGTAAGCAATGGGTTGGCAGGATACCAAAGGAAGAAAAGAACCCTGATAAAAAAAAAACCCTCACACCAAAGGTACGTCTACCCTGAATATTCCATATACCTCAAAAGACAATATACAATTATGGAAAGAGTAGAAAGAGTGTGGGGCAGAAAAGTCAGGGGACCTGGGCTCTTCCAGATATGAGGCCTTGGGCAAGGCATTGTTCTTCTATAGGTCTTAAAGGATTTTCAGAAAATTACTAACTATGAATTGTGACCAAATCAACAATATACTACTCTATGGTCCACCCCTATAACTTGCCACTCAATATGCCCTTCCCTGGACAGTAATTCTCTTTTTGGGTAGTCTCTTCCATTAGAATGTAAGTTCTCCAATAAAAGGACTATAATATAAAAGGAAAGATCTTTGCTTTTATATTTGTAGCCTTAGCTTAGCACAGTGCTTACTTAGTACACGAGAAGTGCTTAACACATGTTTTCATTCATTCATGAACTTTAACAGTAAATTTCACTCCAAGTATAATGTTTTAATAAGTTTATCAATCAAGACTCCAGTCAAAGTTAAACTATTTGACTGAGAAGTTCTTGAAGACTTCCAATACTACTACAGTTACCCTGAACCTGGGCATCGTTTTTATTGAAAATGGGGCACAAACCTCCTACAAAAACTGCTAATAAAAAAAAATGGTCATAAACAAATTACTAATAACAACTCAGAAGAAAATGTTCAATTTAAAGATGAACAATTTAAGGATACAATTGCTAATTGAGGTTTTTGGGTTTTTTTGGTCACTAGAAACTAGCCTATATAAACCCTCAAATGATGATGCCAAGGTATTGGAAAAACTTCCAAAAACTATGAGTGACACATAAAAAAAGATAGGAACCTAATAAACAGTAAGAATTATGTAAATACTACAATAAACACTGGCAATATGCATTATCTCAAACTTCTGCTCTGTCTATATGCTCTGGGTGTATCCTGGTTCCATGGGGATGGGTTCACAAAGTTTTACCCTGCAGTTGGAGACCATGGCAAAAGAGAGACATGAGTGGTTTAGACCAATATAAGAGATGGTTTACAGCTCACATTTCCTACCGTACCAAAAGGCATAAAAAATATAGCACTTTACCTTGACAAAGACCTGAAGGGTATTCATGGAAGTGGACATCAGAAGGGTTTCAGCTTCAGAATTATTGTGAAGTTGTATAATTTTCTGCATTCTCACTTGTTTTGGAAGTAGAAATTAAGCAGAAGCAAATTTGAAGTTCAGATTATGTTTAAAATGTTCAAGGACTTATAAAAAAGAATGCTATCCACCTCTAGAGAAAGAATATTGTATAAATGCAGATGAAAACATATGATTTGTCACTTGTTTATTTGGGTATATGATTTGGGGTTTCCATTTTATAAGATTATTCATTTATAAAAATAAATAATATATAAATGTGTTTTGCATGATAATACATGTATAATCCAAATTGAATTGCTTGTTAACTCCAGGAAGGGAGAGGGGAAAAGGGAGGGAAGACAACATGAAACATATAACTTTGGAAAACTTATGTGGAAATTTGTTATTAAAATAAAATAAAAATAAAACAAAAAAGTAATATTGAAACAAAATAAAATAAAATGCTCTTCAACATATCAACTATATTGGAACAAATTTTTGTTTTCAAAACAAGAGTTATAGCCGAACTGACTATACCTTTGTTGACCATAAAGATCCCTTTTTTCATGCTGTACCTGATGTTTGTTATAAGACAGTCATTAAGCAAAGTCATTTTTGTTACTATATCTTCCAATAAATCTTGAATGAGTTCTGATGTATAAACTGGATATCTTGAAAAGGAGTCTATTGAATACACTTTTATAATCAACAAATAATAAACACAATGGAATCATATTCTTAAGCCTCTCAGTTAGTTGTGAAAGATAAAGACAGTCCATTGTTGAACACTGCTTGAGAAAACATACTTGTTCCATTCTAATACTCTTAACAGATGATATTCTTGATTCGTATGTATATATGCATTCAAGCACACACACATAAACACATACATATGTAAACTAATAAAGATTTTGTGGAAGTAAGAGACTAGATATACTTTATGTTTCTTTTTATCTTCCTCTCCGGATACTTTTTATATTGATAGTTCAATGTCCTCATAATTCTATCACCTCTAATGTGAATCTTCTCTACATATACTTGGTCCAATCCAAGCCATTTCCCCACATGTTCCTCTCAAAAAGAGAGACACTCCTAAGTTTCCATTAATAATAACTAACATTTAAACAGCATTTAAAGTCAGCCAAAGAACATCACTCATTTGAGCCTTATAACAACTCAGGAAATAAGGACTACAGCCATTTAACCTAGACCTCCACACCTAACCCCTTCTAGAATCCCTACTTTCAGTCCCTGAGGAAATTAATTCTCCACCCATTTTTGAAGCTCCCACCCAGCTGATTAACAACTGAGTGTGTACTAACAATCTCTCTCTCTCTCTCTCTCTCTCTCTCTCTCTCTCTCTCTCTCTCTCTCTCTCTCTCTCTCTCTCTCTCTCCCCCCTCCTTCTTCACATGGAAAATTGAGTAGTAGTCAAAGGGTACTCNCTCTCTCTCTCTCTCTCTCTCTCTCTCTCTCTCTCTCTCTCTCACACACACACACACACACACACACACAGCCCAATCTCTCTATTGGCTGACCCTAGACACCAACTCATGCTTTAGCTTCACATTTACCCATTCCATGTTACATCTGCCTGCTGCTAAACATTTCTGCTAGATGGTCTCAATTTATTCCACAAAGTAGAAGCCAAGTTCATTTGCTCAGTGGGGAAGAACTGAGAACTTTAGGAGACAAGAAAAGGTATCAGTTAAGGTTATCAAAGAGACTAGTTAGGACTCTATAAAGAAATGCTAGAGTGAGAAGGCTACTGAGAAGCAGAAAGTTGGTTGGAATTTGGTTACAAAGAAGCTGTAACAGATCAAGCCAGTTCACTTGTATCCTGGTCCAACAGCACTCCCTGACCTGATAGCAAAAGAACAAGTAGGGGTGGATCCAGAGCTAGAACAACAGTAGGTCAAGGTAACAACAAATCAGTAAACATTTATTAAATGCTTACTATGTAATGAAACTTCAACTTTCACTTACAAAATTAGTTGGCGGCTTAGTTGACTTTTTGCAATGCCAGGTATTCAAGCAGAATGATGAAGGACCACCTTCAAAAAAATGCATTAAGTAGTACTCTGATTTGGTTGGATTTAGTTAGAAATGGTCTACAGTATTTATTTTCTTCAGCTGAGGCTGGGACTTTGAACTAACTAGCAAGTATTAAAATGGTCTGGCATGTTTCTAGGCAAGGTGCTAAGTACTAGGTAAACAAACAGATGCCACAAATAAATAAACAAACAAACAAACAAACAAACAAACAAATAAATGAAAGAGCCTTTTCCTAAGGGGAAAGCAAAAAAAAAAAAAAAAAAAAGGGTAGAGAGGGAATAAGTAAAGAGATGGTGAAGAAAGAAAGAAATCTCAAATCTGAAACAGCCTGGAAAGGGAGATAAAGGAGTAAACATGGTTGTCTTAGACCTTTCCTTAAGTGGAAGCTTAGGAGGTTGAAGGAGGCAGAGACAGGAAGGACTTAGGTGAAAAGAAGATAAAGGAAGAGGAAGTCAAAGGAGTGACATGAATAAAATGAGAACAGAGAACAGATCTGGAGGGTAAATTGGAAGAGGGAATCACAGAAACATCATTTAAATAGGTATTTCAGAGACTAACAAAAGACATGGAAAATCTGGTTCCAGTTTAAAAATAAGAGAATGGAGAAATGATTGTTTTGGAAGAGAAAACTGTTTTTTGAAAGAATTTCTTCTCTACCTTAAGAAACTGCAGGTTTAGAAAAAGCAGGGAAGGAAAATTTCCCCCAAAAAAAAAATCAAGAAAAGGATTGGAATATTTTTTTTAAATGTAAAGAAACCTCAAAGATCAGAATCTATCCTCTAATTTTACAGACAATAAAACTGAGGAACCTGGGAAGTTAAGTGATTTGTCCAAAGTTATACAATGGGCTAATTGCACAATTGCACACCTGACCTGAGTCCAGGGCTTTTATTATATGAGCAAATGAAATTATACAGAACACGAACACACACACACACACACACACACACACACACACACACATATCCTCTTCCTTCCACAGTTGTTTTTCCCCATTTTTTATTGTCATGCAAACCACACTTCCATATTGGTGAATGTTTATAAGAGCACACGCATACATAATCAAAACCCCAAAATAAAACCATAAATACACTGATGTGAAAAGTGATTCCAACAGTTCTATTTCTGGAGGTAGAGAGCATGCCCCATCATAAGTCTTTCAGGATTATCCCAGATCAGTGCATTGCTGAGAGTAGTCAAGTTTTCACAGATAATCATCATCCAATATTGCTGTGGCTGTGTACAATGCTCTCCCCTTTCTGCTTATTTCTCTCTGCTTCAGTTCCCACAGTTCTTTCCAGCTTTTCTGAAATCATCTTGTTTATTTCTTACAGCACAATTGTATTCCATCACCCACATGTACCACAATTTGTTCAGCCATTCCCCAATTGATGGACATCCCCATTAATTTCCAATTCTTTGCCACCACAAAATGAGCAACTATAAATATTTTTGTGCAAATAGATCCTTTTCCCATCTTTATTCTCTCTTTGGGATACAGACCCAGTAATGGTATTACCAGATCAAAGGGTATACACAATTTTATAGCCCTTTCCACCTGTTTTAAAGTGCTTTTCCATAGTATAAGCAAATTAGGGGATCACGGAATAGTTTACATGTCAAATCTATGGATAAAGAGTTAGAACATTATAGGATATAAAAGGATAATTTTGATTATGTTAGTTTGTACAAACAAAACCAATATAACTAAGAATTAGAAGGAAAACAGAAAGCTGGGAAAAACTTTTACTGAAAATATTTTTGGTAAAGATCTCATTTCTCAACTATATAGAGAACTAAGACAAATTTATAAAAATATAAGACATTCTCCATTTACTAAATAGTCAAAGGATATGAAGCAGTAGTTTTCAGATTAAAAAATCAAAGCCAGTTAAAAAGCACTCTAAATCATTCTTGATTAGACAAATGCAAATTAAAACAACTCTGAGGTACCACCTCACACCATTGGCCAATATGGCAGAAAAGGGAAATGATAAATATAGGAGGGGATGTGGGAAAATTGGGACATGAATGCACTGTTGGTGGAGTTGCAATACTGTCTAACCATTCTGGGGATCAATTTGGAACTATGTCCAAAGGGCTCTAAAACTGTGCATCATACCCTTTGATCCAGCAATCCTAGGTCTGTTTCCCAAAGAGATCCAAAAAAAAAGGGGAAAGGGCCTATTCTAACAAAAATATTTACTTTAGCTTTTTTTGTGGTAGCAAAGAATTGGAATTTGAGAGCTTATCCATGAACTGAAGAATGGCTGTACGAGCTGTGCTATATGATATTGTGAATGGCGGGCAGGATAATTTTAGAAAAACCATGTAAGATTTACATGAACTGATAACAAAGTGAAGTGAGCAGAACCAGGCCAACATTGTACACAGAAACAGCAATATTTTTTAATGAACTCTGAATGACCTAGTTATTCTCAATAAAATAGTGATCCAAGTCAATCCCAGAGACTCATGATAAAAAAAAATGCCATCTCCTTTCAGAGAGAGAAGTAATGAAGTCTGAATGCATACCAAAAGCATACTACATTATCATTTTCCTTTTTTTTTTTAGAGATCTCTTCCACAAAAAGACTAATATGGGAAATTGTTTTATATGATTGTGCATGTAAAATCAATTATCAAATTGTTTATAATCTTGGGGGGGGAAGGGTGGGAAAAAGAGAGGTAAAGTGGGGAGGAAAGAGATTTAGAACTCAAAATCTTTTTTGAAATGAATGTTAAAAAACTATCTTTACATGTAATTGGAGGAAAATAAAATATTTTTTTAAAAGGTAAATAGAGACCATCCTTAAGATTTGATTGTTTCAAGGAACTAAAGGCTCAGGCTGCTAACATCACTTCCTGGGCACTTGAGTTTTGAGAATCCATAAACTGATGCTTGGGTGATAGAAAACTATGGGTGACGAGTTTACTCAACTGAATCAACTGGAGGTATAATCACAAAACTTATTCTTGTTGAGTACACCTCTTGTATGGTCAAATATTTATGATATTTATGATATATGATATGATATTTATGATAATTGTTTTAAGAATAAAGTGCTTTTCCCCCTCCACAGCTTCAAATTTTCCAGAAATTTTAGATTTCTCTCCATGCCCTTCAGAAGCTCATTGAATAATTACTTGACTTCAAGTAGGCATTCATGAAAAGGAACCTGACTGTCTCCACATCTGTGCTTCTAGGTTACAAATGCTAGGCAGGACAGAATCACCTAAAACACACTATACACTGTTTTAAATTGGTTCAGAGTCCCAGTCTGAATAGAACATCTGAAAAAAACAAACAGACCATTTCCACCTAAATCTAACTTAATGTGAACCAAAAGTCTACTACAAAGGTGCTCTTCCATTATATTCAGCTTGAATATCTAGTATTGCAAAACAAAGACCAATCACTGTTATAAGTGCAAAAGAGTTTAAGAAACTTGTACAATGACTAAGCAAAAAATAACCCAACAACAAAAACAACCTTCTAATTTATCTATTCTCTTCAAGGCTGAGCCAAAAAAAAAAAAAAGGTTAAAGGAGTTTTATAAAGGGCAAAGACTATGCAAGTCATAGTACAAAAATATTGATAAAAGGCTGTTCAAATCAATTGTTCCTTTTAAGTCAGTTCTGATAACTGTTTATCAAAGAGGGCAAACCACAAGTCTCAGGCAAACAGGGTCACTAGAAAACAGAATATACTGTCCTCTCTTTTCCAGAATAATTCTATCATGTTGAAGGGTGATATGGCACCTACAAATCTTTCTTGGGAACAAAACCTATCTCAAAATCAGTGGTCTTTCTATCACCTTCCTTCAACATTTCAGAGGAAGAGTTCCCTGGCCCTCTCCATCTGATGCTTCCATCTAGTTGTTAGTCACCTTAAGAGAGCTCCTACATTAAAAAGCCCTCGGCTTGAGAGAGAGAGAGAGAGAGAGAGAGAGAGAGAGAGAGAGTGTGTGTGTGTGTGTGTGTGTGTGTGTGTGTGTTTTATAGACAATACTGAAACTACTTTGAGATAGCTAAGCATTATTAGTTTTATCTAGGCTAACAAAGTCTCAACCCTAGTTCCTTGAACTGTCTCTGATCTGTCATGAATTTGAAACCTCATGAGGCCAACTCCGGTCATCCTTCTCTGGATATGATTTCAGGTTGCAAATGTGTCTTTAAAAAATGTGGGTAACAAGGGCAGCTAAGGTAGCTCAGAAAGCCAGGCCTGAGCAATGAAGTTCTAGGTTCAAATCCAGCCCCAGACATTTCTTAGCTGTATGATTATGGGCAAGTCACTTAACCCCAATTGCCTAGACCTTACTGCTTTTCTGACTTAGAACTCATATTTAGTATTGACTCTAAGACACAAGGCAAGAATTTACTTTTTTAAAATTTGGGTACCTAGGGCTTAAATGTGGTTTATCAGATATGATCTGATCAATAGATGAAAATATTACACCCAGTTCTTTCAATTCCACCTCCTATGGTAATCTATTTTGGATTTGAGAGTAAAAGAATGGGTGTTTCAGAGATAAAGAGTACGATGTCAACCCCTTTAACAAGTACCTGTCATGGTTTACTTAACTCTTCCTTCCATATTCTAGGACCCAGTTTAGCCTTCTCTTCTCTAAACTAGACATTCTGTCTGCCTGTCTTTTTATTGACTGTCCATACCTGCAATACATTCTTTCCTCACTTTAGTCTCATTGAATCTCTCCCTTCCTTCAAGACAACAGTTGAAACACCACTTTCTATACTATCTCAATCCTAGTTACTGCTGTCCCTATCTACTTACGTGTATTTATTCGCTGTATGTTATTTTGTATTTACTTAAACATGCCTCTACCATCAGAAGGTAAACTCCTTATGAGCAGAGATTTGTTTTATTCTTTGTATTAGTATACCTAGCACCAACCCCAGTGCTTGGGTCCTGATTGATTTCAAACAAAACTCTATTTAGTTTTGTTTTTTTAGCTGTTTTTTGTATTGTTTCCAATACCCTTTCTGTTGATATTAATAGGGTTTTTTCCCCCTTTTTTTTGACTTGTGGAAGCAAGCTAGATAGTTGACAATGAGTCACAGCAATGAGTCTTCCTAGTTCAGATGTCATTATCTTAAAATCATAATTTGTATTCTCTCTTCCTATTTTTGTATTAACTTGGCTGGTCTGGAATTTGTCACTTTCCTACTCACGAATTCTACTCTGTGCAAGTCCATCCCCATATACTGCATTTCACTATCCAATAAAGTTGGAAATTTTACCACACCCTTCACAAAACCTTCTGTTGTGTGCTCTGATTACCCTTTGCTCTACATTTAAAGGTGGCCAAAGATGAGGAAACTCTTTCCCCAGGGAGTGGCATCTGTTTGGCCCTAAGATCAAGGGACAAAAAATACAAAGATGCAAATCTAGATTGACATAAAGGAAAAATTACCTACAAATCAGAGCTACCCCAAAGTGGAATTGGTTGCCTTAGGGACAGTGGATTCTGTTTCATTAGAAGAATTAGAACAGAGGATAGATGGCCAATCATCTATTAAATATCTACCATGTGCCGGGCAAGGTGATAAACAGTTGGTGAAACAAAAACAAAAATTAAACTCTTCCAGCCTTCAAGAAGCTTATATTCTATGATAGTGTATATTTCTCTCTTCTAACACTAGCACCACCTCATTCCCACACTGTCCGCTGGTTGGTCTCCCTGCCTCTGGATGTTTCCCAATCCAGTCTATTCTCCATTCAGCAGTCAAACTCATCTTCCTAAATTGTAGAATTAACCATGTCACCAACTCACCCACCACACACACTCCATCAACACCAGTGCCTCTCATCATCAAATATAAATCCTCTTTTTGGCATTCAAAGCCCTTCACAATCCAAGTCCCTCATACTTTTCTAAAATTTTTACCCACTCTACTCCTTCCACTCCACTGTCCAGTGGCACTGGTCTCCTTGCTGTCCCTCACACAAGACAATGTATCTCTAGACTTGGCACTTCTCAGCCAGGCTGACCTTATCCCTGGAATTCTCTCCATTCCTCATCTCCACCTCTCTCAAGTACTAACTAAAAACTTACTTTCTACGAAAAGATTTTCCTAATTTCTCTAAAAGTTGTTAGTGCCTTCCTTTTGTTGACTGTCTCCAATTCATCTTTGTTTTGACAATTGCCTGCAGTTTGTGATTTGCATGTTCCTCCCCTATCAGACTGAACTCTGACAACAGGGACTGTCTTTCATCTTTCTTTGTAAACCCAGAGCTTGGCAGTGCCTAGTACTTAATAAAGTTTGTTGAATTCTTGACAACTGAGTGATCTAACCTTAGCTTGAAGACCTCTAATGTGGAAGGATTATTTGGATTTTGAACAATTCTAATCATGAGGAAGTCATCTTTTACACATCAAGCCAACATGAAGGAGTTGGAGCTATGATAGGGAATATTAGGAAGTTGTACAGAAAGTTCTCTCTTCCCCAATGCCTCTAAATAGGCCTAGAAAATGTACCAGACCTATCCTTGTGGGAAAATCCAAGAAAAAGTCACAGTGAATCATTTGTTCAGCCCAGTTAGGCATAAAGTGACAGGCTAGTCTATGGTCACTCAGGAAAGGATCTAGTGAGGAAGATTTGTGCCCTAAGCATTCTAGCATAAGGGGAGGCTATGCATGAGGGCAAGCAGAGGCTCCAGATTCATATCGGGGCATCAAGAGACCCATATTGAGCACCTCCACAGGGACAGATATTAACTGGAGTTTTTGTCATCTACTACTCAGTTTCAGAGACACAGATCCAGAATGAATTGAGGAGGGAAACCTCCCTCCTCAAGAGCAGATCCTGGGTTGCACCAAGAAGGGAGCAAGTTCAGAAGCAGCAATGGTGTGTGGCTCAGATCCCAGGTCAGTTCCATCTTCTAGCCCAAGTTCAAGAACACAGAGAAAGAACCAGGGCAGCAATCTCAGACTAAAGGAAGCCAACAAGTTCTGTCACTGAATCATTCAAGTTTCTCAGCTGGCTGAAAGAGACTACAGCTAAGAGCAGTCTAGTGTTGCTCAGACCCAACTCAGGTCAGAAACTTGCAGAGTTCAGATGAGAAAAAAATGTCAGATTTTACTCTGGATCAAACTATTTTGAGAGTATCTTAATACTTCAAGAAAGCTGAACTAGAACTAGTCCAGACCTTCCCTTCAGAAATGCTGCAGAATCCAGTTCTAACATTACATCTGAAGTCAGAAATTAGGGCTAAAAGAATAAAAAAAAAAGAATCTTACCATAAAAGCTATTATTGCGACTAGGATGTTCAAGACACAAACCTAGAGGAAAAGAATGACTTCAAACAATGTTATAAATTAGGAAGGGAATCCAAAGAAACCTGGATAAACTGATGCAGAGTGAAGATCCTTAAAGTCAGTGGTGTCAAATTCAAAAAGAAAAGGATCCCTGTAACCTACATAAAGAGTTAAAAAACTACAAATTAACAGTATCTACTTTGAATTATATTTTTCTTTATTTTGCTAAACACTCAACAATTATATTTTAATCTGGTTTGGGACACATGGACTTATTACTACCTTCACACTTCTGCTTTAAGTAATCTCCTAAATATCCTGAGGCTTACAAATAGCCACAGATAGCAAGTCATTCAACTATTTTTTATGCAAGGTTTTTAAAAATTAAGAATAATTAGTTCTAAGTAAAACATTTAGTTATGAATCATCTATTTCCAACTTAACGTTTACATATATCAAATAAAGCACAAAAAGATTAATATAATACATGTGAATATGATTTTCATGGAGGATGCTAGACAATAAGTATTCAGCATAAAACAGGCTAGCAAGAAGGCTTGCTCTCTGGCCTTTTCTTCCCCTGATATTTTTATATCTATCACTTTCTGAGGGTGGGAAAAAGAAAAGGAAAAGCATCTTTGTCACCAAGGTTCAAAGTGTAAGATATATGTAGTTGTGCAAACTATTTTCATCACGTTAGCTAGATAGCTAAAAAAATGGCAAACCTTGGATTTGAATTCTGGTTTGATTGATTCCAAATCCACCATTCCTTCTACTATATTATACTGTCTCTCATATTAACTATCTACTTTTTCTTTCCTTCTTTTCATTTGGTCCCAATCTTTCCTTTTTTGGATTGAAATTTTACAATAGGACTTCCTTATAGAAAATTTAAGATAATGCCATTAAAAGCTAAAGTTTTACAAAGCACTTTATATTTATCTCATTTAATCTTCGAAACAATCCTAGGGGTAAGGGAGGTGCTATTATCCCCATTTCACTAGTCAACAATATTAGCACCAACAAGGTGCCAGACTATACTTAAGTACAGGGTATACAAAGAAAGACATAAAAAGTCAGTCCCTGCTCTCAAGGAGCTCACAGTCTATTTTCTAGATGAAATATGCCACTAACAAGTGTCTTAGGCAGGATCTGAATTAAAATTTTCCTGACTCTTAAGTCCAACACTCTATCCACTGTGCTATCTGGCTATCAAAGGCAGCATAAATAATAACACTAAAATGAAAAAACAAGCATTTACTGAGGGTATAATATAAACTGCAAACAATTTCAAACAGAGATAAATCTATTTTAGTGTCTTGCCTTGAGACTATCAAAACTGTGTACTTATTTAGGTTGTCTTTAATTTTTCATTTAAAGAGGATGCAGTTTGCCCCACTTAAGCAACATGTGAAATATTCAAAAACAAAACTTTATAATCTTTATCCCTTCAGAGTATTCCTTTTATACTTCTTGAATATTCCTTGCTTGGAAATGAAATTCTATATAATTATTCTGACCAGATTTGGTACCAATGAGCAATGAAAATGTTCCTTTCCTCATTTTTTGCAGATATGGGGACCCCCAAAGTGTGAAACACTAATTCAAGGTCCTATAAATAAGGAGTGGATATTGTTTTAAGTAAGCTTTTCCTGACCTGCTTTTTTCCCTCTCTTTCTTTTTTCTTCTTTGGCTCAGTGGTTGGGGAAGGGAAAGGAATATATTTGGAAATATAAAATATCAGCCTTTAAATGTTGTTAGAAGGAAGTGTAAATAAATGTTTCAGCAAAGACACATGTCCTGGCAATCAAAAAATTTCAACTGGAAAAAGAGAATTATTTCCAAAAACAATTTAAAGGAATCACCTAGCACAACTTGTAGCACTTAACAGAATTCAACACTAGAAAAATTATAATCATAACAGATTATATTAATATTGAAAATAAAAATTACATGGTAATGTCAATAGATGCATAAAAGGCTTTTGACAAAATACAGCTATTATGTAGGTTAAAAATGCTCAAAGCATGTGAATGAATGAAGATTTGCATAATATAATAAGTTATCTATTTTAAACCAAGAGCTAGCATTATTTTCAACAGAAAAACATAAAAGCTTTTCCCAATAGAATCATAGAGGCATTTTTAACAAGAGAAAACTGAGAGAGGAAGCATAGGCAAAATTATGTGTATTTGCACTGCCAGGCATCTAGCATTATCAGATTTTAGAGCATATGATAAAAAAATTAATCATAATTGATTTGGTATTGGTTTTAAAAATAGAAGTAAGTCAACAGAAACAGCAAGTAATCAAGACTCAGAAGGAAACTAGAAAATATTTTGGCAGAAGTTAGATTTAACCTAACATCTTACATCAGATGACAAAATTCTAAAGTTTCTAAAAATATTAAAAATCAGGGCATTTAAAAAAATTAGATGAGATTGGAAAGCGGACACCTTTCATAACAAGCTATTATGAGCTGATGCTAGAATGATATAAAGAATTGAATCATTCATTAGCCTAGTTGAAGAGTTCTTTGGTATTTGTGAGGTGAGAATGTTTTCTTCTTGAAAAAAATTAACTGAAGTTCTGTGAATGACATTATTATCCATAAGGGTGAGAGGTTCTGGTTGATGAAGAAAACTCAAGGAAACAGGAAAAGAGGCAAGAGTAAAAGAAACAATCCATCTAGAAGAGGTAGAGAACAGCAGGAATAATTAACATGAAGAAGATGAAGGAACGGGATGGGTGATTCCCCAGGTAAATATCAACCTAAATGCCAAATCAATCAAAAAGCATTTATTAAGCTCATACAGCTTGCTAAGCACTGTACATACAAATACAATAAATGAAATAGTTACTCAGAAGGAACTGACATTCTAATGAAGAAGCAATAGATATATATAGAATAAAAGAAAAGAGAATAAATACAAGTAGTTACCTACAGTGTAGTTTGTGGGTACCAGTACTAGTATTTGGGGGAATCAGGAAAGGACTCATATAGAAAGTGGTATCTAAGGTTCATCTTGAAGAAAGATTCTCTCTTCTTTAAAGAGGTGGATATTCCCCGCAGGGGAACCAGGTAGAAGGCAACAAGATGGGAAATGGGGTATCATTTGTGAAGAATAGAGAGGCCAGTTTAGCTCGATCACAGAGTTTCCAAGGGGAAGAAATGTTCAATGAGGCTAAAAAGATAGACTAGGGACAAGTAATGAAGGGCTTTAAAAACTCACCAGTGGAGTTTGTATTTTAGAGGCAACAGTATATAATGGAATTGACTGCATAGGTCAGGTGTACACTTAAGGAAAATCACATTGGTGGCAGCTTAGGATAGTCTGAAGTAATGAGAAAGTATGGGAAACTAATCAGAAATCTGCTGAAGCAATCTAGGCGAGAAGGTACAAAGTAAGGCACTGACTTTGTGAGTGGAGAATGGGCTGGATGCAAGAAATATAAGCAGCAGCATTTGAAAACTACCTGGACACAAGGCGTAGAGGAGAATGTTGACATTGCAAACCTAAGAAATTGGAAAGATGATGGGGTCTTAGAAATAGAAAAGTTTGGGAGATGGAAGGTTAGGGGAAATAGAGAATGTTTTCAGTTTAGGACCATTTGAGTTTGAAAAGTCTCTAGAGCATCCAATCTGAAATGTCTGATAGGCTCAGGGGATGGGCTGGGTAGGGTTGGGTATATAGATCTATGAATCACTATCAGAACATGATAATTAATAAACACATGCAAGCTAATTAAGTGACCGAATTAGGATATAAAGAAAGAGAAGAGTCTAACATTGAACCTTGGTTCAATAGTTAGGACATGCCATATGGATATTGTAACAGTGTAAGCTCTACTGGGGATGCACATTTGAGTTGTACTTTTCTGTACCTATGTGAACCAATCCTAATTCTTTGGTAAATTCTACTGAATACAACCCATAGCGCACAGAGTTTTCATTTCCCTACTTTCCACCCTCCCCCAACCTCTTTCTCCAGATCTAGACTGCCCAGTACCTATCAATATCCTTGATTATTTATATAGTTTAGATGAGCTAGGAATCACTGACTATTTCTTCCAGTAAAATGAAGGATGGCCTTTCTATCTGCCCCACTACTTCTTCCTAAGGTCCTTCAGGCTTTATTATTAATCTGTCCTCTAGATTCCAGGTGCTGTCATCTGACTTACTGATATAAACTAAGGACCACCAGACCTTGACATCTGCCCCCTTACACACACACACACACACACACACACACACTCACTCACTCACTCACTCTACATCCTTGGGCCTTTTAGACCTTTTCATTTATCTTGAAGCTGAATTTTCTTGTATGTGTATCTATTCTAATAAGAGTGCAAGTTCTCTGAATCACAAAATCTTGCTTTTTCTATTTGTATTCTACAGTGCTTAGCATAGTACTTAGAAGACAGTAAATTCTTTATAAATGTTCTTTCATTCATTTCTCTTTACTTCTGGGCATCTTTTTAAAAAGTCTTAGCAATTGTCTAATGCCAAATTTCCATGTTCACTTAGTTAATCTAGCATAGTTAGCATCCACATGCAACTACCACTAAAAGTTGTTTTTTTTAAATTATACTGAGAAAGGATAAAGTCCAAACTTTTTATTCCTGTCCCTTAGCACAGTTCTGTATTCACAATGGCTATTAAAAATTTACTTCATTCTATTTCTGTATCCAAGTTATTAATTAACAAGAGGCAGTTTAGTATACTGGATAAAGAGAAAATCTCAAAAACAAGATTGAAGTTCCCCACTTAGACTTCTGTTGGTTGTGACCCTGGGCAAATCATTTGACAAATTTCTGAGAAGTCACTGATCTGTACTGGTAAAGACAATTTCCTCCTAGAGATCCATATATCAATAAGATCACAAGTACAGCATCTATCCCTGATCCTACATCCATTATTTAATGTGTGAAAGAGTATTCTTTCATTAGCATAATTTGGATACTATAACACAGACTGAAAAACTTTGTGAACTCCAGAAACCTGATTCACAGCACCCATAATTTCCAGCATTAACTACCATCTTCATCCCTACATTCTTGATGCTCAGGCTTTGGCCATTAACACTTTCTAGATAGCCTAGATTCAATCCTTTATTGAAGCTTGTATATGTTCAATGAATAGGGTATGCATTTGAGACTTTCATAGTTCTTGACTTCTAGAAAGTTCAGAATACATGGCAAACCATCTAACAGATCTCTCCCCAGGTAGAATGGAAGCTCTTTGCAAGCAAAAATTATCTCAATCTGGGGACAGCTGGGTAGCTCAGTGGATTGAGAGCCAGGCCTAGAGATCGGAGGTCTCAGCCTCAGCCACTTCCTAGCTGTGTGGCCCTGGGCAAGTCACTTGACCCCCATTGCCTACTCTTACCATTCTTCTGCCTTGGAGCCAATACACAGTATTGACTCCAAGACGGAAGGTAAGGGTTTAAAAAAAAAATTATCTCAATCTGTTTTTGTTTTCAGTTTAAGCTTCAAACTTTCTACTCTTTATCTTCTCTTCTTCTTATTTCTCTAAAACTAGTAGAGATTTTATGGCAGTCATTGTGTTTAACTAATCAACAGAAACTCCTTAAGAATAAGGATTATTGGGAGCAGCTAGGTAGTTCAGTGGATTTGAAAGCCAGTGTAGAGATACAAATCCTGCATTCAAATATGGTCCTAGACACTTTCTAGCTGTGTGACCCTGAGCAAGTCACTTAACTCCCATTGCCTAGTCCTTGCTATTCTTCTTCTTCTGCCTTGAACCAATACATAGTATTGATTCTATGATGGAAGGTAAGGGATTTTTTAAAAATAAAAAGAATAGGGATTATGTTTTTCTTTGTATTTTTATTTCCAACATAAAACATCTAGTAGAAATTTGATGCTTATTAAATCTAGTTCTCTTGTTTTCTTTCTAATCTTTTTTCTTGTTATAACATATTTGGCATTTCCTCTATCCTAGAAGTATAACCTTCCCTTCCTTGTATTGTCCATCAGTTCCAGTTCATCCATAAATTCACTTTCAAGAAGCATGGAAAAGGGGGCAGCTGGGTAGCTCAGTGGATTGAGAGCCAGGCTTAGAGACGGAAGGTCCTAGGTTCAAATCCGGCCTCAGACACTTCCCAGCTATGTGACCCTGGGCAAGTCACTTGACCCCCATTGCCTACCCTTACCACTCTTCCACCTATAAGTCAATACACAGAAGTTAAGGGTTTAAAATAAATAAATAAATAAAAGAAGCATGGAAAATAAAGCTTTAAGTATTAAAAGTGCAAAGATCATATAATTTATTTCACAAATCAATATAAAATCTCTGAGGGATTGTTACTATGAAAACGGTAAAAGATGAATGAAATATATCCATTTCTATTCTCGGAATCATGGCCCAAATTCCTTCTGTTTCTTAAATGGCAATACTCTTTACAATCTTTTCCCTTTAGAAGGGAAATAAGAGCATCAACCAATGACAAACTCTAAATTCTGCCAGTTACATAAGACTACATTTCCCACTAAAAAAATCAATCTGAGACTTTCACCATGCCCCAAAAACCTCCTCAATACTTTAGCCATAGAACTCTGACTTCCAAAGTGCTCACTGCCATGGATAGAGTCAATTAACCTGCTGAAATTATTTATATCTGAACCCTACCATTGGAATCCCTTTGAAAGCAAAAGTGCTGTCTTGAGAAATGAAGCAGAGTGGTGAGAGCAGTATAATGGAAAGAATGTCAGAGGACCTGAATTAGACCCCTTAACATGGTACCTACTAGCCTGATATCCCCAGACAAGTTCCACAGCCTCTCTTGGGTCTCTGTTTCTTCATCTGTAAAATTAATGGTTAGAATAGATGACCTTGAGTCCCTATGAACTCCTAGTCCGATGCTAATTTACCTACAAACTGGCCATTTTTTAATGGCCACATTGTCTTGCTACCAAATTCTCTTTTTGAGATTTGCTTGGCTCTTACAAGTCACAGACTCAAGAGGCCTGAGCTGATCGTTTCCTTGAGCATTTAAAATAAAGTTATTTCTGTCCTCAGAATGAAGAAGACCTGGGTTTAATTCCATACTTGCTGTGTGGCCCTAGGCAGGTCCCTTTATCTCTTACTTCTCTAGGCAATTTCCATAATTAGACAATAAATATTTATGTTTAAAAAATAGTGCCCACTATCCATGAAGCCCCTTCCTCTGACTGGAGTTCTCCTCCCAGAACTTCCACTGAAGGAGGGTGCCCAGACAGGTACCTCTTCATTTCCCACCAGGTTGTATTCTTCTGTATTTCTCTATCTTGACCTTCCCCCTAGGCCCAGCAACTTCCTTTTAGAGGTCATTTTCCCTATTAAGAGAACTATTAGAAGGAACTGTCTTTCTTTTGTTATTTGTACTCCTAAGGCTTAGCATAGATCCTGTCTGGCACACAGTTAGAACTTAATAAAATGTTTATTAACTGACTGCACTAACCCTGCTCTATTTTTTTTTTTTTTGCCAACTACTCTTTTCTCTTGGATATTCTCTCCTCTCCTGGTTCTCCTTCCTGTCTTCCTAATTCCTCCCTATTCTCCTTGTCTGGATCATCAGTCATATCACATCCCCTAAATCAGAGCATGCCCCAAGAATCTGAGTTGGATCCTCTTTTCTTTTTTCTCATTTCTCTTACTTGGTGACCTCATCAACTCCCATGGCTTTAATTATCATCTTTAGGAAGATGACTCAAAAATTACACCCAGATCTAGTCTCTCTCCTGAGATTCAAATCTTACATTACTGCCTACAGTACACCCTATATATCGAATATCCATTGAATTCAGTATCTTTCCCAAAAAAATCTCCCCACATTTCCATTTCACTCTATCTCTAATCTCTAGACTGCACCTCTTGTCCTTCATATCTCACTGAATTCCTTACTTCCTTTGAGATTCAGTTCAAATAATACATTCTACAAAAAGCCTTTCCTAATCCCTCTTCTGTACCTATGGATGTCTGTTCTCCCCAACTACCTGGCATTCACACTATATATATTTTTTTTATATTCTGTGTATACTTATATATGTATACATTATCTTGCCCCAAAATAAAATATTTCTTGAAAGCAAGATATATGGGCTCCCCAAATCTAAACCCACTGCTCTTGTCACTATATCCTATTTGTTCAATGGAGATGAATCTCTAGAATCATGGTGTCCAAGAATAGAAATGGATACATTTCATTCGTCAAATAAATTATAAGATTTTGTCTTTTTGATGATTCAAGCTTCATTTCCCATGTTCCCTGAATGAACTTGTAGGCAAACTGGATATCTTAAACAACATAGGGAAGAAAAAGTTGCACTCCCAGAATAGAGGAAATGTCAACAAGAAAAGAGATCACAAAGTATAGTACATGCTTCTTGAAAGCAAACTCTTTCATTGATCTTTGTTATCCCCAGAGCCTCACACATAGGGGGGCACTTGATCCTCATTTATACATTGATTATAGGTCTGTTCCAGTTACAAGGTTACACTGCCATCTATAAAGCTATTTGGATCTTTGATTTAGAGCAGTGACTCCCAAAGTGGGCACTACCACCCCCTGGTGGGTGCTGCAGTGATCCAAAGAGGCAGTGATGGCCACAGGTGCATTTGGGGGCAGTGAATAACTGTAAGGGGGCGGTGATAGTATGTGACAGGGGGCCCTAAGTAATATTTTTTCTGGAAAGGGGGCGGTAGGCCAAAATAGTTTGGGAACCACTGATTCAGAATTATGCATCTGATCTCCATGATTATGACAAACATATTTGCTGTGTATCTCTGAGGCAACAACTATTTCACTTTTGCCTTTGTGTACACCCAAACTACTAGCACATAGTAGGCACTTGACTGTTTTATTATTCATTTGAATCAATAAGTTTTTTTTAAACAAAGTTATCTTTGTTCTGTTTTTTAAAGAATCTTGAATAACAAACTAGAGATATCAATTGTTGAAAAGGAGCCCTTAAGGAAGCATTTTGCTATAATCCTTTAAAATTTTTATGATAATAATTACAATGGAATTTGTTTTATCTGCTATTTTCAGCCAATTAACTATGTAAGAAAACAGTATCATCTGCAAAAGCTTGACTGTTCACAGTGTGATGAAGTGCTAGGCTTGAAGACAAGAAGTCTTGAGAGTTCAGGTCCTGCTCAGATATTTATTAGTTGTACTCTCCTGAGCAAATCACTAAGCCTCCCTCGGGTTCAGTTTTCTTAGCTATAAAATGGGGATGATAACAATAACAACTACTTCAAAGGGTAAAGTGAAGATCAAATCAATTGAGAGATATGTGAAGCATATGTGAAATATGAAATAATGCTGGAAGGTCAAGCTAAGGAGTTTGAACTTTAATTGACAAAGATTTATTTATTACAATGTTGTAAGCAGATTTATGCACAAAAGAGATAAGTGCCGTAAGAATGGCACTGATATAAAAAGAGAGAGATGAGGTATTTGCTTCACATTTGACTTTATACACCAGTATCTAACACACTACTTGGCATTTTATTTATTAAACTAATAAGGCTTAATAAATGCTAGTAAATATGGAGGAAAGGGTGACAGAAGAAAGAAGTCCTGTTAGAAGGTGATACCTGTTGTCCAGATGGAAGCAATACTAGTTAGTGGAGTAGCAAGAAAAATAGGAAAGAAAGGGGCAGAAACAGAAGATATTTCAGAGAGAATTGGCAGGAACTGTCAACAGTCAGAGATGGAGAAATGTAAAATGTAATAGGTTTCAAACATAGGATGATGGGTGTAAAGTCAAGACTATCAACTTTTAGGAAAAAAAGATAATAAGCAGGGTTTCAGAAATGTGTTGAGTTGGATCTACCAGAGACATGCAAGTGTAGACTAGAAACAGTTGGAGATTTAGATTCAGAACTCAGACGAAGGTCTGTTCTGGAAAGGAAGATTTGGAAGTAATCTGCATAAAGGTAATCATTAAAGTTTAAGAATGGAATGAGAGGGGCAGTTATAGTTCAAGACAGAGTCAGGCCTGGAGACAGGAGGTCCTAGGTTCAAATTTGAACTTAGATACTTCCTAGCTGTGTGACTCTCGGCAAGTCACTGAACCCTAATTGTCCAGTCCTTACCACTCTTCTGCCTTGGAACCAATTCTAAGGCAGATTCCAAGACAGAAAGTAAGGATTTAAAAAAAGAGAGAGAGAGAATGGAACAAGAATGTCAAGATTGAATAGAAATAGTGGAAGTAGTTTTGCCAACAAAGAACATCCACATCATGGTGTGGAATTTAAAAATATCAGAGCTGAAAGGGAACTCAAAGTCATCTAATTCAAAAATCTACTCTACAACATACCTAAAAACAAGTTGTCATGCAATCATTGTTCAAAAGGGGACACAATACCTGAGGAAGTAGTTCATTCTAAGTAGGATAAATCCAATTGTCACAATGTTTTTCCTTAATTTGCCTCCTGGCAACTTTAGCCATAGTTCCTAATTTCTGTCCTCTGGGAACAAGCAGAAAAAGTGTAATCTCTGCTTGCCCTAGTGGCTCCCTCTCCTGACTAGGGACTATTCTGCCCTAGGCCATTCAAACTTTTTCCCCCCACTTTTTCCCCAGTTCAGGAACCATGTATTATGTTCAAATCAACTTTACCATTGTGCCTGGTTAGGGTGTGTCAATCTATTCTCCTAAGACCCCACTGGTCATCACAGTAACTTTCAGAGGCAAAAGTTATCCTCCTTAAACATTACTTTCCTTTGTATGTTGTCTTCTCCATTAGAATATAAACTGCTCAAGGACTATCTTTGCTTTTTGTATTTGTGCTTGCTTGACATATAAAAAGAACTTAAATGCTTTTTCAGTGTCACTGCTTCCACATAAGGCTCTTTGAATAGAAATGACAGCTATCAAGTATCACAAGCCCATTTTCCTTTATTACATCTCATGTTGCATGATTTTAAGTCCCTTCATCATTTTCATTACCATCCTCTTTCATAACTTCAAACATTCCCATGATTTTATTAGTAACTTCATTTTTACTTTTGTGTTGTCAACCAGGCACATTTTCAGTTATTAGCATTGAGAAAAAAAATGACAAGCAAGATCAGTGCAAGTTTGTGGAGTGGCTGGTTTCCTATTAGGCACTTCACTGGTCTTGTTCACCTTATTGTGGTAAAGAGTTCCCTATGCATTCACTTCCTGTTTTAATTATTTGCCTTTAAAACTATAGTTTTGGGTTACGATTATGCCCCCAAAGCCTAATGTAAGTCCTTTGGGCTATGCCCAAGTGTACAAAGTCAGTGATGTGGTTTAACAAGAAAAGTAAAAGTATTTAAACTTCATGCCAGGCACTGTCCACTGCAAGTTTGGAGTTAATGAATCAACGATTCCTTACACAGTACAACACTCCTCACATTGTAATCTGACACAGTGGAAGGCAAATGTGTACTAATTCATTTAAAAATAAAGCCATAATATGTTAAGAAAAATAACATTTCATGAAAAATAACTATTTACAAAACAACATTAGTGTGAACAAAGGCATTGTTTTATAAACTTTTATAAATATTTTAATGTTTAGCTTAACATCTAGATTCACATATCTACTTCTGCATTTTTTCATTTTAAGAATTTTATTTGCCATACAGCATTGATATTGTAGATTTCATGTGTTTTAAAAAGTGAACACTGCCTGAAACTCTTTTTTTTGAGATGTTAGCATAAAAGGTCACAAAATACTAAGGAATTACTAGCAAGAAAAATGTTTTGCATGTTACTAATTTTATTTCATATACTGCATTTTATGGGTCATTTCATGATTATTATGTTAGGAAAAATGCATATTATCAGAATTAAAGTTTTGTTATAAAGAATTGTATGCAGAAGTATATTTTCTGCAATCGCTAATAAAAGATTATAGTTTTTGGTGATCAAAGGAACCCTAACCCCTTATTTCTCATAGGTTCAATATATTAACTTACACATTTTTTACTTTCAAGCCACTTTCTAGGATCCTTACCCCCACATAAGTTGGATTGATGTAGTTTTAATTGTTAGTAAGTCAATCCTTTCTGTGCATCTGCCTTCTACAACCTCTACTATACTGCAACTTATCAAACCCTCTGATGTCCAAGTCTAATGCTTCTACCATAGAATCTTTCAGCTATCTGAAGATAACTTATCAAATCTTTCCCCTTCCCTAACCTCTTCTACACAATAACACAGCCATTTTCAAGATTTTTAGTTATCAGGATCCTTTTACACTTAACAATTTTCACTTAAGTTATTAAGAAACTTTTTATACTCTTAAAAATTGAGGATTCCAAAGAGCTTTTATTTTATGTGGGTAATATTTATATTTGCTATATTAAAATTTTAAATGACAGATAAAATATGTACTAATTCATTTAAAAATAAAGCCATAATATATTAAGAAAAATAACATTTCATGAAAAATAACTATTTACAAAACAACATTTGTGTGAACAAAAGCATTGTTTTTATATACTTTTGTAAATTTTTTTTAATGTTTAGCTTAACAGCTGGATTCACATATCTACTTCTGCATTTAATTTAATGCAATATATTGTTTTGGTTAAAGTATATGAAGAAAATCCAGACTCATACAAAAATGTAGCTAGAAAAGGGAAGAGTATCTTAACAGACAAATTACTTGTTGGCTTTATTATGAAAATAGTTGTTCTCATAGACATCCTATAAGGGTCTTGGGGATTTCCCAGGGGTGCCAGACCATATTTTGAGAACCTCTTTTCTAGCATAAACATCCCCAGACTAAAGGCTTAAGATTCTTCTTCCAAAACACAATGGAGATCAAGGGAAAGTGTGTATACTGATCTACAAAGAGTGATGTAATACAGTATAAAATATGCTCATTTGAAATCAAAGGACCTAGGTTCAAATCCTGATTCTGTGATCATGGCCTTATACAAATCACTAAAATTCTTTGGGCTTCAGTTTCTTCATCTGCAAAATTAAGGAACTAGAGTAAGTAACCTCCAAAGTTCCTTACAGTTCTAAATCTATGATGCCAGGAGGTTAAGAATAGAGGAAGGATACAACCAGGGATATTGCTAGAGCCTCTGATATGATGATCTTCAGGCCATGGCAGGATACAGGAAATCTAAACTGGTCCTGTGAAAGGTTTCCCCCCGTAAAAGTGAAAATTGGGAAATGCCATCTAAAAAGTGTATATATTTCTATGGACATGGGAAATGTATCAAAACTACATTTCTCGTGGTCCAGCTGTTTCCGTTTCCCGGTCTTTGGGGCATGGGGAGGTCTACGTCGACGCAGAGAGGGTTTTAAATCTCCTGGGTTAGGAGGGAGTGGCCTCTTTTGCAGGTAGGGTCTTGGCTAGCAGACAGGAGACAGTAATGGAGGCGGCAGTTTTGAATGCTTACAAGCGCGTGGTCTGATAACTTTATCTATAAACATGGCTTTAATTAAAATACTAATTTATATATTTATACAAGCCTTTATCATTTTTCATATTTATACCCCTATACTTCACACTTGGTGGCATCAATTTTGATGTACTTCCTAATTCAAAGGTAGGGATTCCTAGGACCATGTTACTCCAAGGATTAGAAATTCAGAAACACAGAAAAAAAATCTAGAGGTTCTATGGATAAAGAGGAGCCTCCAACAGGCATGACCAATTAGTTTCCCATATTTAATGTTGCAAGCAGAAAGACATGAAGAAAGCTAGAATCTCTAGCAAGGAAACTTCCAGATATGAGAAGGGAGTGTCTAAAGCACTGACAGCCCATTTCAGCAATTGGCAAGGCCCAAAAAACCAAATGCCAAACTACCAAAAGAAAGCATTTGTGACCTCTGACAAAGCAGTTTTAGCAGAAAATGAGAGCCTGACTCTAACTCTAAGGAATTATAAAAAACCAGAAGCTATTATGAAATATGTAAAGTAAGGATTCACTTGTTATATTAACTGAATCCTCAAAGCTTCAAATTTCCCAGATATCCCTGGGGTAAGTTACATTGTGATTTGTAACAATCTTGATCAGTGTCTGATCTCTGTTTCTGTACATTATGAACAGCCACAAAATAAAGAAATAAAGTTTCAATGGCACAAGTATAAATATGCTGGTTTCCAAAATGGAGGAGGAGAAAGAAGTCAAGGGAGGAAGGGGATAGGTTAGGAAAAGAGAGAAAGAGGAAGGATAAAGAGGAGGAAAAGTAGAAGGGAAATCAAGGGGGGAAGGGAAGGAGGAGAAAGCACTGCTTAGGACACTCAGAAGTCTCTGAATACAGTTCTCAGGCTGGCTACAGATCAAAGTTCCAAGCCCAACAAACAGAGTACAGAAACAGAAAGATAACTCAAAGTTTTCTGTCTCAGTTCAAGAATTTTTTTAAAATGATATTTCTAGTTTTACGAATAGATGAGAAAATATGCCTTACATTCCAAAAAAAGCAAAATTATGGATCTTGTTTATAATTCAAGAAGTTCACAAATTTAGAAACAGAAGGATTCTCGAAGGCAATCCAGTCTGATACCCTCATTTTACAGATGAGGAAATAGAAATTCAAGAAAGACTTCACTAATGCCACACAGGTAGTAAGCACTTGATTAAAAAAAAAGTAAAAACTAATGTACTCATCACAATCAAATAAGATAATACTTATAAAGTGATTAGCATAGTGCCTGGCACCTAATAGGCACTACACAAATGTTAGTATCTACTATTATTATGGCCTGTTTCTTTATTCTTTTTTAGCTTCTCAGAATTGCGCAAATATTACTATGTAAACAACAGGAAAAAGAAAAACTAAACCACAATCAATTTTTTTTTTCTGTTCTTGGCATGAAAGTCCCAGGCTTTCATTTTAAGTAATTATCCTTCAAAATCCTAGTTATTAGCTCAGATAACAATGTAATCAGATATGGGGAAAAACTAAGTCTCACAAGCATAAAAAAAGAAAACTAGTCTCAATTTCATGTTCTGAGTTCAAACCTGAAATATTTAGACAATAAAGCTCATAATCTTCTTGTACATCAAACATCCATGAGTAATTAAAACCTTGCTGCTATTTAAAGTGTAATTAAGGATGGGCAGTGCTTCTCTCAAATTTCTGCTTTTCTTCTTCTTAAAAAAAAAAACCACATACACAGAGAACTTTACCTTTTGGAAATGTTGCATTTATTTTAACATCTTAATAATTTCTGTTATTAGACTCCAAAGGCTGACTAACTGAATCTACTTGATTCAAAATTTCCTACATTTAATGACAGAAAAGAGAATGCACTACTCCCCATGACTTGGATCACTCTCCTGAGCCCATGGAAGGTTATACATTCAATTCCTGTTTTCCTATTCAATTCTTGTTCACTAGGAGGATAGATTTCTGGCTGAGAATCCACTCTCAACAAGGAAGAGGTCTCTCAAAGCACCCCAAATAAACAGTTATCTTTGATGGGAGGAAGTGGCTTTCTTCCAATTGCCCCATACTTTCAGTATGATCTAAAGAAATATATATCATTAATCAAAAATACAAATTGAACAATTAATTTTGTGTGGTGTTAAACTAAAATAATTGCCTTTTACTTTGTTGAAACTTATTCTTAATAATAGACATATTAGCATGAACATGCATATAGAATAAGACAGAAGAACAATAATTACTCAGCAGAAGTAAGACCTAAGTTTTGGCCCTGGCTCTGCCCTTTATTAGAAGTGTAATAGACTGATATACTGTGGTAAAATCAAATGCAATGGACTTCTGTACTAGCAGCAATGCAATGACCCGGACAATTCTGAGGGATTGATGGAAAAGAATGCTACCCACATTCAGAGGAAGAACAGCAGGAGAGGAAACACAGAAGAAAATCAACTGCTTGAATACATGGGATGATGAGGACATGATAGGGGATCGAAAGTACCATACCAATGCAACTATCAACAATTTGGAAATAGGTCTTGATTAATGACACATGTTAAAACCAGTGGAAATGCATATCGGCCAGGGGAGGGGGGAGGTTGGGGGGCTGAAGGGGAAAGTAAGAGCATAAATCTTGTAACCATGTTAACTTTTCTAAAATATAAATATTAATAAATGTTTAAAAAAAAAAGAGGTGTAATATTTGGTAAGTCACCGAATCTCAGTTTATTCTTCTGCAAAATGAGAGGGATTGTGCTAGATATTCTAAAAAATTTTTTCCTGCTCTAATATTCTGTAACTCCACAAAATGAATATCCATGTCATATGCAGGTCAATGACAAGTATGTCCTAGGGATGGGCAGATCTCTCTGTACCCGACATAAAAATCTAGGAGAAACCTAGAGGTCCCAGGCAGGCAGGGCAAAGAAAGTAGTCAGCTCTTTTCCCACTGATCTTCTCCAAAACTGAAGGAGATAATATTTTTTTAAGTACAGAAAGGTACCATGTGAGCTGGTAGGGGTTGTAAGAGATAGTTATTCTTTCCAAGACCAAATCACTGCTTTGAAAGGTGGGAGAGGCATCTTGTTGCAGGTCTTTGAAATGCTTTCTGAAAATATTAAACAGTATTTGCACTAGAAAGACTCCATCCTTAAAAGAGTAGAGTAGGAGGACCAAAGTAACAAAAGATTCAAAGTCAGTAAAGGCAGAAAAGATGACTCAGAGACAGTTCTAGAGGGAGAGGAGTCCAATGAGGAGCTAATACAGTCAAGGTAAGAGAGACCAAAAAGCAGAGAGGGAAGTCAGTGTCCAAAGAAACAGCAGTATCCAGGAACCAACACAGGGCAAATCAAACATCACTCTGTTTCCAAGCAGGAGATAGCCAATAAACTGTATTGCTTGTTGCCTATGACAAGGGAGAAGTTCTGCACCTGTATTCTAAAAAGGTCTTAGAGAACTTTAAAAAGGTTAGAATTACACATTTCAAAGTAGAAATGGACAGAAGTAGCACAGGAAGAGACACCAAAGTAGAGTACATACATTGGCATGGACTCAGGCTAGTTGGGCAATTTTATGAAGAAAAACATATATGAGACAATGTCAAGTCTTGGCTTCCAGCCCTACATCTTCACTAACTTGTTAGTTTTGCCTCCTTAGATGTATGAGGTTTTGGGATCAGATGACTTCCAACATTCCTTATAGCTCTAACAATCTATGTGTATACTTGTAGAGAGGCTGAAAAATGCCTAGGATGTGGATAAGAAGAGAGGGTAAGAGAAAGCATTCCAAAAGTAGTAGAAGAACCAAAAAGTATTGGAAATTAATGAAAAACTTTTTTTTTAATAAAATTCAGCTGATAACATTAAGAAACATATTTCTGGAATTTGTAGTCCTTTCCAGACTTTTCCCCTTAGCAAAGTGTATAAAAGGTCAAGAACAAAGGCTAAGGCTCCTAGAAATAATAACAATTAATAATAGCTAACATTTATATAGTACTTAACAATGTGCCAAGAACTGTGCTAAATGCGTTACAATTACTGTCTTGTTAGTTCTTCATAACAATCCTGAGGTAGATGCTACTATTATCCTCATTTTACAGAGGAGAAAACTGAGGCCAACAGAGGTTAAGTTCCCAGGGTCACACAGATAGTAACTGTCGGAGGGCAAAAAAGGCCTCTGGCTGTTTAAACATATCTCTTTCAAGCAAAAAATACTTAAATTTAGGATAGTGTCAAATTAATAACAATCGTTTCTGGCATATAATGCAGAGTATGGTATTAATTTTTTTCTTCAATAAAAAAGGTACAGGATGAGAATGAACAGGATGTTCAAAAGTTAACAGTGGTTTAGAACAACTTCATTAGAATAAGAGGTATGTTCTAAAGTAATAGAAAATAAATGAGGACATAATAGGAAAAGATCAGACTTGATATGGTGGTTATTGGAAGCAGATTTAATTTCATGATTAGAAGAGATAACGTGCTGACATGCACAAATATTACAACAGAGAACTGACATTCTTTCACCTTTTATTGTATTAAAGTCAGCCCCATACAGTTTATTGCTTCAGTGGTTCTTATACCCTGTGCAAAGTGTATCTAGTCCTCAATGGTATTAAATTCTTAATTTTCTATAGCTGCTTGTTATTAATACATGTTTATTAACCAGGAAGGGAGAAAATGTAAACAACACATATGACTGAAAACACAATCATTTGGAATTGAGTAATCAATTCCTGGCAACCAAAACTCTTAATAAACAGTCCAACCATAATTTTTCCCCTTAACACGGCCAACACTCTACATTCCAGCAGGGGAATAAGTTGTGAAATATGCAAAAGCTAGTTGTATAACTACTACTTTTAAATGGTCAAATATTAGTAAGGCTTTTAAGAATGAGAATGAAAAAGTAACATTTTAATTTGCTTGAGAATTCTTAAAATAACTGGAATAAGCAAAGAAAGCAGTACTATGGAAAACTTGTTTTTAGCTGATTTATCCAATGAACAGTTTGTTCTTTATCTCAGAGGACTTTTATTTAATTCACTTGTCTCTCTATCATTTTAAAGACAAATTACAGAAAAAAATAGATTGTGATGATATTTAAAGGAGGTCTTTGTGTTCTTCTTAGGTCACCTCCCCATGAGTAATTTTCTCTGAAAAGGAATGCTGAAAAGTTTCTAGAGAAAAAAAAAATATGGTATGCTTGTATGGCAGGAAGAAGATTTTAGTAATATACAAATTAAAATATTTAAAATAATAAAAATATTTAAATATTTAAAATAACCTCTTTAATGAGCTAATTGTTCAGCATAAAGAACACTGGCTTTGGCATCTTACTTAAGATCCCAAGGTCCCAAAGAGGACCTTACTTAAATCATTATTCATTTATTAAGAGCATTCTACAGGAGCAGGTAGGTTGCTCAGTGGATAGAGACCCAAGCCTGGAGACATAAAGTCCTGAGTTCAAATCTGGCCTCAGATGCTTCCTAGCTGTGTGATCCGTGGCAAGTCACTTAACTCTCATGGATTCACCCTTATAGCTAGCTCTTCTGCCTTGGAATCAATACTTGGTATCAATTCTAAGAAAGGTTTAAAAAAAAAAAAAGTCCTGCTATGTATGTGCCAGGTACTGTACTAAACAACAGAGACATAAAAGAAAGGCAAAACCAATCCTTGCTCTCAAGGAACTCATAGTTTAATGAGTAAGACCACCTGCAAACAACTAAGAGAGAAGGAACTAGGATTAAAGAGACTAGGGAAGGCTTCTTGCAGAAGGTGGGCCTTCATAGAGACCAGACATCAGAGAAACCAGAAGGCAAGGGATGGGGAGAGCTGCAGGGAAGTCTGTGAAAATATTCCCTCGGTTACCTTCATCCAACTACTCCCCTTCCCTGGGTCTGCTTCCTCATGTGTCTAATTAGAGGACTGGGCTTGATGACTTCGAAGGCCCTTTCAGCTCTAGCTATCCAGCTGGAGACTCTGGGTTCTGGAAGGCTCCTGAACATAAGCTCCACCAGGTATTATCTAGCTAGAATGACTGAACACTAGTCAGTGACATGTTGTCTGTTATCCACATTATAGTCTCATCAGCAGGTAGAATGCCAGAATTTTAATTATATAAGTGGTAGAATTCATATTATCAAATCAATGAACCCTTGAAGAATTGAAGTAAATTATCACTTTACAAACCACCTAGATTATAGGGAGAATGGAGGCTCTAAACTTGACTTTCTTTAGATAATTAAAGGAAAACTGGCTATTTGGGCTTGAATTTTCTGGCTACCCATTATACTTCCAACTCACTTAATATGAGTCTGATTTATAAAACCCTTACAAAATTTACATTCTTGAGAGTCACACACTAAGATCTGGAAGGAAATTCATGGACCATCAACTTCAACCCCTTCACTTCACAGAAAAGAAGACTTGTCTAAAGCTCAGGAAAGTTAAGGGCCTTGACCAGAGCCGTCCAGATGAGTATCAGAAGCAACATTTGAACTCAAGTTTTCCTGAATTCAACTCTATCCCTCTAGTCACTATGAGGTAGCCACGTGGCCCAGGGGAGCTTCTCTGAAGACATGATGATCTTGCAATCAGACACTTTCACTAGCTGTGTGACCCTGGACAACTTACTTAGCCTTCATCTGTTTCTTTCTAGTTTCCTTACCTGTTATATGAAGTAACAGCACCTATCACACAAATTGCTGTAAGATTCAAATTTTAACATAAGTAAGGAACCTTGTAAACTTTAAAAGCTATATAAATGCTACTCACTGTTATTCCAAATGAAGAACAGGACAGCAGCAGAAAAATAACACAACACATATCTAAAGCAAAAAACAATTCTCTGAAATTTTTTTAATTAAGGAGAAAAGTACCTTTAAGAAAAATAAAATCCAAATCTAAATACTATAAAAATTAAGGAAGAAGAAAAAGAGGGCATTGCAAATAGGTTTTGGGGTTAGTTATGCCAGTACTCTTAACTTTGAGAAGAATCATTCCTTTGCACCTATAGTGAATTGGCAATGGAAAAGATGCTGGACCTGGAGTCAAAAAGGCCTGAGTTCTGATCCTGCCATCAGACAGTTAACCAATTGTATGATCCTGGGCAAGATTCTTAATCTCTTTATACCTCTGTTTCTTACATGCAATATGCAGATAATTGCAGATACCTCATGAGGTTGTTCTGAAGAAAAAATGGGTTAATATTTATAAAGTGTTTTTCAAACCTTAAAGTGCTATATAAATGCTACGTATTATTACTGAAGGAGTGTCAATATTTGACTAAAGAGATGATTCCTCTTCAATAGCTGTAGAAAAGGAAATCTCAAACCTAAATTGCTTCCTGCAAACTACAGTTAATTAAATCAGAGCACATAGTTTTTGTTTCTTGCCATTACACCAGATGCTGAATTAGATATGTTACAAATAAAAAAGGTTTATCACTGAATGTCAAACTCATTATAAAGCACAAGGGTTCAACATGAAATATTCTTTATATAAACTAGGGTCAATTATTTAAAGAAAAACAAAAGACTAAATTATTTACTTTTGGAAGTTTAACCAAATCAATAGTATCATCACCACACATTAAAGATTTCAAAATGCTGTTTATTTTACATGGCTATTTAAAATTTATAAGCCAGTATAAATGAATTATATTACAGGGGAAAAAATTCCCATCAGTAATTAACACCTCCAAGGGGAGGAAATACCCTTTCTTAGGTAGCTTGGTGTAAGTGCTAGATTTGGAGTCAGGAAGATCTGAGTTGGAATTCTGCTTAGATGCCTGGGACCCAGTCTCAGCCTCTTTTTTTCCCCTGTAAAACTAAGATAATACTAGCACCTATCTCAGAGGGTTGTTGTATAGATAGGAAAATATATGTGTAGTTTTTTGCAAACCTTGAAGTTCTGTATAATCACTAGTTATAATTATTACTTTACAGAAAAGGGATTCAAAAGTTTGGTCATTTACTGGTTTATTCATAGCATGCTAAATTTGTAAGGTACTCTATCCGATGGAGATTAGGGACCCTGTGCCCTTTTAGAGGTTACAATATATTAGACATATGTAACTAACACACACATATATATACACACACATATACATACACATATATGTACACACACTCCCCAAAATAAAATTTTCCTTTAGGTTAAAAAAAAGTAAAATTCTACCTTACTCTTGCATTCCTATCTTCACAACCAGTGGCTCTCTTCATCTGCCCTTTCTCCTTTCCAAAACTCTGGAAATTGATTCTGAACCTCCACCCCCCCCCCCCCTTCCCACTCGGGAGATGGATGCTAACCCTGGGCCTTGGAAACACGTGAGAACAAACTCTCATGGTGGGATGATGCCAGGTCGCAAGAGGCACCAAGGCCTTTTTAAGAGTCCCTTACTTTACTATACTACTCCTTTCCTAAGAACGCCACGCCAAAGAGTTTTTGCTTCCAAAGAAAAGGGTGTCAGAAAAAAAAAAAAAAGGCACAGTGACAGATTTGTTAAGTTGCTGGGGCGCTGGAATCCCACCCTGCAGGTCCTATTCTTTGCCAGAACATACAGGATCTTTCAAAACTTTTCATCAGCGATTGCAGACATGGGAACCCCACGGGAATCAAGGGCCAGCTATTCGGCAATACTCGAGGGCTTCCCACCGCCTCCGACATTCTCTCACAGACAATGGAACCCAAAGCAAGAGTCACGCGGGAGGCTGAGTGGGGGACCCCACCCCCGTCGGGGTTCCCAGATCTGGCCAAACGTACAGGGATGCAACCCCGGGCTCCGGCCCAGTTGCGGGGCTTGCCTGGCCCAGCCGACCGCTCGGATCAGGCTAGAGCCCCTGGGTAGCTCACCTCCTCCAGGAATTTGGTCAAGTCGTAGACTTTGTGATGCAGGATGAGCCAGGTGCTCTTGCTGTGGTTGTGCTTCTGGATCTCCTCCAAAGTATAGTATTTCACCTTCTCTCCCGACTGCTCTGCCATCGCGGCCCTAGGAGAGATCCCACAACGTTTCAAGAGAGCAGGAGCACAGGCAACAGATCATGCAATTCTGAGCCTGGACATTCTCCCACCAACTCCCCAGGTCGATCTGGGAAGGGGCGGGGCTTAAGACGCAAGGTGGGGAGGGAGTAGGGTAGTGGCGGCGAAGGAAAACAAGGGGCTTCAGTTGGCCAGAGACCATGCCACTCAAGCCTCGGGCACGCCCATCCTTCTGTTTGAGCGAGCAGCCTCCCTGAGCTCCGGTCATTAATTGGCTGAGAGCAATGCTCTTCTTGGAAACGCGGAAGGCGGGGTCCCGAGATAGGAGGCCTTATCTTTGGACTGCATAGAAAGTTGCTTGCGTAGAGCAAGGTGTGTAGAGTGGGGCCTGTGGGGGCAAAGGTCAAAGGTCTGTGGGGGTGGGGGTAATGTCTGGACGACCTCTCCGTCTTGGCTTGACTGGTGGAGGCATAGAGAAGGCGAAGCTTAATGGGACCGGAGAGAAGCAGAGAGCAGGGCCTGCCAAGGAAAGAAAGGATCGTGTTTCCCATAAAGAATTCGTGGGGCGGAAATGGAATGTGAACGATGTGAAAAAATATTTATTTTTATTTTATTTGTTTGTTTTTAGAAAACTCTTACCTTCTGTTTTAGAGTCAATACTGTATATTGGCTCCAAGGCAGAAGACTGGTAATGGCTGGGGGGGGGAGGGAGGGTCAAGTGACTTGCCCAGGGTCACAAAGCTGGGAAGTGTCTGAGGTCATATTTGAACCTAGGACCTCCCACCTCTAGGCATAGCTCTCTAGCCACTGAGCTACCCAGCTGTCCCCCCAAAAAATCTTTTTAAAACACTAAAATATTTTCCAAAAAGTTAAAATATTTTTAAAAGTAAAAGCTATTATATATACATACCCCCTACATCTATGTGCCCTAAGACAAACACACAGACACACAGATCCACCCAACATCGATGTGTCCCAATACAAACACATGCACACACCCTACATCTATGTGCCCCAAGCCCAAGTATTTGTCCTCTTCCAACTTCCTCTTGGCCTTCTGGCTTTCCTGCCTTTCTTAAAGTTCCAGCCAAAATCCTACCATCTACAAATAATTCCTGGTTCCCTTTCAAAAGGTAGAACTTTCCCTCTGAAATTATTTACAATTTATCTTGTATACATCTTGTTTGTAGATGGCTTTTGGGAGGCTATTTACTCCATTAGACTGTGAGGCCCCTGAGGTTAGGGCTGGCATTTTTTGCCTTTCTTTGCATCCCCAGAACTTAACACATTGCTAGGCACATAGTAAGTGCTTAATAAATTCTTATTTATTAAGGCAAAGTAGTTACTGTGCTGGACTTAGAGTCTGTTGCACTCCAGTGGAAAAATCCTGTCTCAGAAATTTACTAGCTATGTGACCTCAGGCAAGTTATTTGACCTCACTGATCATTAGTTTCCTCATTTGCAAAATGGGGATAATGATAGCTTTACCTAATTGTTGTGTAGAGCAAAGGAGATAACGGTACAGTAGAGCTATAGCAATGCTAGCTCTAACTATTTGCTAGTAAAGATATCAATAAAATCTATCTAGGTAAATTCAAATGAGATAACATGTAAAGCACCTTGAAAACATTAAATCACTATGCAAATACTAATTATTATTTATTATGGATGTTGTTTTGTGTTTATATATATCCAAATAATTGTTTTAATGTGACAATAATGAAACCTATTTTAAAAACAAAAGTATATCAACAAAAATCTATTTTAAAAGAATATAGCAATTAAAATCTGATTGTTTTTTAAAGGAATTCCATTTGGTTATCTAGATTCTTAGAGCTATTAACGGACTCTGGAAATCATCTAGTCCAAGGGTTCCATTAACTTGTTTTAGGTTTGTTGGGGATTTTAAAGAATAATTATTTCAATATAGTTGGTTTCCAATGTAATAATATGTGGTTTTTTGCATTTCAAAACATTCTGGTGAAAGCTTCACCAGACGGTCAAAGAGTTCCGTGATTCAAAATGGTTAAAAATCTCTGATCTAGGGGGCAGCTGGGTAGCTCAGTGGATTGAGAGTCAGGCCTAGAGACAGGAGGTCCTAGGTTCAAATCTGGCCTCAGACACTTCCCAGCTGTGTGACCCTGGGCAAGTCACTTGACCCCCATTGCCCATCCTTACCACTCTTCCACCTATGAGACAATACACCGAAGTTAAGGGTTTTAAAAAAAAAAATCTCTGATCTAGTCCAAAACTCTTTTACAGATAAGGAAACTGGGATTCCTAGAGATGATGTGACTTTCAAGGATAGGAAACTAGTTAGTGGCCAACCAGAAGTTTTTTTATCTCTAGTTCTCCCTAACCAAAGATCTGGCATCCTAAAGGATCTTAGATGTAGAGCTGTAATGAATTTCAGATGTCATTAGTTGTACCCCTTCATTTCACAGATGAGGAAACCAAAGCTTAGAGAGGTTAAGTCACTTTGGTAAGCATCAATCAGCAACATCATAAAAAAGCAAAGATATAAAGATATAACTACTACCAACTAATATAACCATGTTGTCTTATAAAATAGGCATAAATTAATATTTTTAAATATGCTGTACTTATTTATTAGAATACAGCAGTCTTTAATGTACAATCATGTCTATGATGCACAACAGTAAGATGACAATCATAAATTTACCCAAACAAAAACTATTAGCTATTATACATGTTAACTAAATAATTAATTAAAGCTATTTTTTACTTAATGATAACTTTTAAAATAAGGACATTTAAATTTAGGACAATTTGAATGGCAACAATTGAAGAGAACATATGTCTTCTTTTTCTTTTAAGTTTTTCTGTAAAAATCAAAGACATTCTAAATCATTCCACTCATCCCAGTTACCTCTCAAACATAACTTCCTGAAGTCATAGTAAAAAGTAAGTATCAGAGGTGGAATTTGAACCCAGGTCCTCTTACTTCAGACCCAATGTGTTCTTTCCAACACAGCCATTTTTATGTGTCTCAGAGTCTAATTGTGAATGAGTTCAATTATTGTATCAGTAATAAAGATTTATGTAGAAGATATTGGTAGAAGAATTGGGATGAATCTATATTGACATGCCCTGGAAGCTGCTTTGTAAAAATACACCCAGAAACTTTGTTTTGAGTGACTAGAATATTTGTTACAAGAATATTGTTTTTCTTTTTTCTTTTCCCAATGGGGAAAGAGGGCATTAGCAATAGGTAGAGTTGCCACAAAAAAAAAAAAAAAAAGAAAGAAAAGAGGATCACTAAAACATTTTTAAATGCATGGAAGAGAACAGAAAAATCTATATGGTAACAGATAAGCAGTATAGCTTTGAAAGTTAATGATGAATTTTTTTATATATGTAAAAGGAAAAGCAAGCTACCCATAATAGATTTGCAGTTTCATGTAAAAATCATGTTTTTCTTTTCTATTCTATGTATGGAAATGCATATTTTATTTGGTATTTAAGTTCAGAATAAACTCATAGTAAAAAATAAACTAGTCTCTAAGCTAAGAATTCTTATTACTTTGTGTTCTCCAATAAGCCCAGTTTATCTTTTTATATAGCAATTCACAAAAAACCTTCATTACCTTGTCTTAATTATAACATTTCAGAGTAAGACTAGTCAACTAAAAATAGGAAGAGAAGAGCCTACATATTTCAGCATTTTCTCTGTCTCTGCCATCTCAAGAGAAAAATAACCTCCTACGAGAAATTGAGTCTTATGAAATCCAGTAGGATTCCACCCAATCAGCATAGTTACTATAGTAGCCAATAAGGCCCATTTTGGCTGGGAGCCGTCAAAATTCACGCTGTATGACAAAGTCTGCGTGTGCAGAACAGGCCACAGGGAGGATGGATGCACCCACTCAAACTCTCATATGTGACCCCTCTCTTATTAACTCTACTTATTATTGGAATTATTGTGATTAATATCCCTATTCAGCCCCAGGGAAATACAGAAGAATAGAAAAGGCTGTTATTAGAGCTTTTATAGGCCCCCTACAGACTCCTAGGAAATCCCTACCTACATGTATTATTACAGAAATTCCCCTAAAAGTCACCCCATAACAAACCAGCAATTAGTGAGTTAATTAATGTTAAAGATTTTAAAACCCCAGAAAACTGCACTTTAGAGTTCTCAATCCCCATACACAAAAACTTGGAGAATTGCCTTCAAGATTCCCTGATCCTTGATGTGGAAAAGGAGGACAAGGGATGAAAAACAGCAAGTTATTAGACTGGTTTCATTAACCCCACAAGTTCAGAGAACATACTAAACTTACCTTTGAAAAATATTGAATAATGAAAGGCTGTTATTAAATAATATTGGGACTGGGTTAGGGTTATTGTATATTTTGAAATCTGCTAGTGTAGTGAATCATTGCTTGATTAATTATGTAACTGAATAGAGCAAAGAATAATCATCCCTGACTTGATTGGTCAAAATGTAATTAACTATTGTACTAAACTGTAATGCATGAAATGCACCTCATGGATGGATGGAAAGTACAATTTCCAGCCCAGTTACTCCATGATGAATATTTCTTGCCAAGCTTTTGCATCCTTTGTATAATCAAAGAAAATAGAATAATTATGAAATGTCAATCAGATGATTTTGTAATTCAATAAAAGTTAATGTATGACAATCCATTATCTCCAAGAAAAGATGTATGTTGAAAATGAAAATTCATGCCAACCTGTATGTAATCTTAAGAAAAGGATATAAAAAATAAAGCCAGCCCAAGGCTGACCAGAACAGTCTTTGGGATACTAGACTGAAACTTTGACTGTTCTCATTCATCTCAATACGCTGATGCTGCCCCACCTCCTAGATACCTGGACCTGTGGGACATTTTCAGAGATTTGTGTTATAAAGAAGGTATCTTTGTCTACTATTATAGTTATTATAGGATATATTTAATCAGGGAAGCTGTGCCTTGGTTTCCCTTGATAGCTGGTGCAGGGATACCTGAGTCCTGTCACTCAGCTGGATGTTATAATAACTGCCCCTTCTCGATAACAGAGCCCAGGCAGGATCCCTAAAGGTCAGGTGGATGGGTAACCCTTTCAGATCTCACCTGGAGTTTGATTGATTATTAATGTTGGGCTCTATTAGCCTTGGATAACATTTTCATCTGACTGTGTTGCTCCCTCTTCTAGGGTTGTGATGTAATAATCACTCAGGAAGGTACTTAATAAACTTTATCTATAGATGTCAATAAGGGAAAGGAATAATCAGGAATGGATTGGGGATAGGAGACCCTGTCACTAATGGCTATAATCACTAATCCCTCAGGACTGTAGGCTGTTTCAATAATGCTGGAGCTCTTGTTATTCACCTCCTCTGGCTCAGCTTGGCCACAGCCAAACCAGAGAAAGCAATCTGCTTGGTTGATACAGATATCGATGATCCCTCTCAGATTCTTATTGCCAGTTGTTATGTCAGTCCTACAACCGTCAGGAAATACCTCCCTTACTTCCTTCTGCTTCTTCTCCTTCCCTCTTCCCAGTTCCCACCTGGGCCTAGATACCTAAATATCTAATGATGGTTCAGATGTCTACATATCTAGGGGAATTCAGAGAGAATCAGAGGACCCACGGTCAGAGATCCACAGGTCAATGCTCCAAGATCAGAGATCAATGTTCAAGGCCAAGGGTTCCTACCAAGAGTCCAAAGGCAAGGTCCCTTGTCAGATGGCTGTCAGGGTATTTATATCCTCTGGCCAACTGCCTTTCCTCTTGTCCTCATGGCATCTGGGAACATTCCGATGTCTCCAACTGTCTTCACCTGTCAATCAAGGTAAGAGTCACAACTCCCAGAGTTTGAATATGACATTTGTCCATTCATAAGTGTATGGAAAGTCATAATTTACCTTCCTAATGAAAAACTTTGAGAAACCTACATTTCTTTTTTTTTAGAGTGACAAATAAAAGTAAACAATTGCAAATAGAACACATTGTTCTTCAGGTAAATTCCAAACTACAATGTAAACTACTAAGAAATAATATCTATACTTTTCCTAAGCAGATTTAAGTATCATAAGTATCATTGACCTCATTTTACAGGTGAGAAATTGAAACTCAGAAAAGTCTAAGTGACTTTTCTAGGATCACATATTTGTGGTTCAGCATACTCTCATTTGGGCTTTTCTTGGTAGACCCTGGAATAGTTTACCATTTCCTTTTCCATCTCATTTTACAGAGGAAGAACTGAGACAGAGCTAAGTGACCCAAGGTCACACAGTAAGTTTTTGAGATTTGATTTGAATGCATGTCTTACTTACTCCAGATGTAACACATTATCCACTGTACCAACTACCTGCCATGATCACATATCCATCTGGTAAAGTGTCTGAACCCAGTCTCAAATCCAGAACCTGGATATCTGCTGAATTCCAAGACAAGTTTCCATTATATCACACTGAAACCAAACTTAAAAGCAAATTATTTGGATCATCTTACTATATACAGGCTTCTTTATATATATATACACATATATATATATATGTGTGTGTCTGTGTGTATTATGTATAATGTAGATATTTTGATAAATCAACAAAAATTGGGATAATTGCAAATGTCATTTTAGTCTATAATAATTCTATTTTAAGTACTCAAAACATAATAAAGCTTTATCATCCCTTTTTTTTTCTTTTTTTTTAAACCCTTAACTTCTGTGTATTGACTCATAGGTGGAAGAGTGGTAAGGGTAGGCAATAGGGGTCAAGTGACTTGCCCAGGGTCACGTAGCTGGGAAGTTTCTGAGGCTGGATTTGAACCTAGGACCTCCTGTCTCTAGGCCTAACTCTCAATCCACTGAGCTACCCAGCTGCCCCCTTTAACATCCCTTTTCAAGATGATTGAATTTCCCCATGACTTCCAAAATTTTGACCACTCTCTCAAATTCCATGGCTAATTTAATCCCAGGCTACTTGTAGTAACAGACATGATATGCCACCTTCTTCAGAAACACTGGAACAAGGAAGCATCATTTAATTTGGTTAGTCACATACAAAGGTGGTAGATTAAGTAAAGACATCTAGATATATTAGGGGACAAACCAACCAAAGTAAGGGGACGCATGCACAAATATTTACTTTCTCCTCACTGGCAGACAAATATTAACATTTATAAAACCTACTTTCCAACTATCATGCCCTTAGCAAAGAAGTGTAGGAATGCAATCATTCTTCTTTCCTATTTCATAGATAAAAACAAACATTAATAAACTTTTCAAAATTTTGAATTACATTTTAACTCTGAAAATGTAACCACTTTTGAGGAGTCAAGTGTATAAAAGCATTTCTTTTGGCCCATTTACAAAGGCACACTCAAGTGTGGGGAAAAACTGAGCCATGCCTTATCCATTGTACGATTAAAATTAATATCCAGTAACTCCAAGTATTATATTTTATAAGATTTATTGATAATCACTTGAAGTAGAGGAAACAAAAGTAAAAGTAAAGCCTGAGTAAAGAACAGTTTTTCCCAACTACATCAGGGGGAGAAGAGAGAGGAGAGGACAGGGTTATCAAAACTTTATCTCCAAAACATAAGGATGCAATGTGAAGACAAAAGTGAGATTCTGGGAAATGGAGTTCTGGGGTACAAAATTCTAATTACACAATCCCCCCTGTGATTTCCATGGAAAACGAGCATATAGAAATCTCCCAGATTTACATGCCTAGTTTCCCCATGGAATCAGTACACATAACCAACTTATATCTCTAAAGATTTTTAACTAGAGGTATGTACAATATTACACTCAGTAGGGGGAAATTACAATAATTTGGGGATAAGAGGGAAATTAGAGAGAAAAAGAACAAAACCAATGTTAGGTGCATTAACAAAAAAAACCAATTAGGGGGCAGTCCCCTTTGGCATTAGAGTGTACATTCAGAATAAATGTGTCCAACCTCCCAGAGTTCAAATCACCACTACATCCCCAAATTTATTTTAGATCCTTTGGTGCAGTGTGAGGTTTTTGTAGACATCTCCATAGTGCTTTCTCCAAACAATTCACCTTCTGGATTCTGGGAGGTAGCAAGTTTCTTATCCTAAAATTACTCTCAAAAGAATTTAAACTCTGCATTATAGGATAATAATTCAATCCCCTCTGAGAAGGGTGTTGACAAACACATGAATCACACAGTTATATGGCTGAGTTATGAGGTATATGAATCAATTGTCAAAAGAAATCAAAAACATCAAAAAAGCCCAAATAAAAGAGAAAAAGTAACTTGTGGATGAAACATTAAATATCAAAGACTTATGTGTAAAAATTCTAAGTAAAGAAAAATAAACCTATAATAGGTCATTGTATAGTTGGAAAATCTTGAACCCCTAAAGACTGCATTGCCCAGAATTTCTTTCTGTATTACCTAGAATGCTTTTCCTTTTGTTTACATTTGCGGGGTCACGTTTGTATAACTTCTGAGGCTCCACCTCATTCTTTTTCTTGAATACCTAGGTCTCTTACTTTAGTTAGTATTAATAAAACTTTATTAAATATAATATTTAGTTATTGGATATTAATTTTAAAATCCACATTTATGGCTTACCATGAAGGGATAGAATTCTCAAATATTTTTAAGAGAGATTTTCAATTGTTAGTAAGTTTTTTCCTTGGCCATGCCCACCTGCCTGCTTTCCACCAGCCCGGAGGCCTATCTCCCTGTGCCCCTGCCTGCTTCCCAAGCCAAGGGCCAGCATTCCTCACCACTCTGCCCAGCCTGAAGCCTCTGCTTGCAGCAACTAGAACCACCACAAGACCCTGGTATTCCAAGCTGCTTTTTTTTGGTTCAAGATCTAACACAAAAAAATTTTTAAGTTGTAAAAAGCCCATAAGTCTTATGTATTTTGGATTTGCCATCTTAACTTTCGAGGTCACATGTTACTTATACAACCTTGGAGAATATAATGACTTAAGAATTTAAATTGAAATTTTATAAGAGGTTTTTAGAAATGACTTTATACCTTCTGAATGGATGATAGGTATGTACTTCAAAGTACTCAAATACTATATTACAAATACAAGGAAAAGAACAATAAGAAAAAATGTTTTAAAAATAAAAAAATATATAACTTAGAATCAGTGACACACTGTGTCAGCCAAGGGAAGGTAGAATACAAAAATTCCTTATATATATATGTATATATATATAATTTTTGTATTCTACCTTATATATATATACTTATATATATATAAGGAATTTTTGTATTCTACCTTCCCTTTGTGTGTATATATATATATATATACATATATATATATATAAAATAAAGAATGTTGTATTAAAGGTAGAGAACCAAATAGAAGTTCCTACCAAAACTTTATATATAAAGCAGGAAGCCAAAAAGAGCTCCAGCATGCATGATATTTTAACTCTTTAGTTTAATTTACTTCCAGAAGTATCTAAATTCTTGGTGATGTTCTAGACCCCTAAAAGATTTTCCTGAGCAATACAGAGGTTTGTGTTTTTGCCAAGGTTGAAAGAATAGTTACATCTGTATAACTTGTGACAAATATCCATCAGTTCATAGATTTTTTTTAAAACATCACACAGCAAGTGGCTATGTATAAACTCACGCAAGTCCTATATAATAATGGGTTTGTTTGCTATCATCAATAACTGGGGATTGTGAATTTTGGGAATTTGGTACTTTATTTGAATGTGCATTATCTAATCTACTACTGTTTTGTTTTTATATATCTGTTATTTTGTAAAAAATCATTTGTATTCACACAGTGGATCATGGCCAAGTTTAAAAAGGAAACGGATTTTATTTTTTTAAACCCTTAACTTCTGTGTATTGGCTTATAGGTGGAAGGGTGGGCAATGGGGGTTAAGTGACTTGCCCAGGGTCACACAGCTGGGAAGTGTCTGAGGCCGGATTTGAAATCAGGACCTCCCGTCTCTAGGCCTGACTCTCAATCCACTGAGCTACCCAGCTGCCCCTGGATCTCATTTTTTGATGAGGAATTTTTGTATTCTACCTCCCCTTGGCTGACACAGTGTGTCACTGATTCTAAGTTATATATTTTTTATTTTTAAAACATTTTTTCTTATTGTTCTTTTCCTTGTATTTGCAATATAGCATTGAGTACTTTGAAGTACATATAAACAATATTAATCTTTTTTTAAATTTTACAGTAATATAAGTTTAAAATACATTTGTTTTCATGTTAATACATACCCTAAAAAAGCTTTAAACTATAGAATGCCATTGAGTGTTTAAATATTATGGGACTTTGTTTAATGATTATACCTGATTCCAGAAGAAGAAAATATAAAAAGAGCCACTGCACAGTGCTAAAGAAGCACAAAGCCAACCTGCATAGTGCAAATCAAGCACAAGGTCAAAGAGACCAACCAATCCCAATGAGATTGATATAATTTTGATCCAAGCCAAGAGGAATTGAATTTGTTTGGGGTTCAAGGTTGGGGAGCTTAACATATGTTGAGATGCAGGACTTCCTCTGAACCACATTCTATATACTCACCTCATCCTGGCTACCATTCTGGCTTCTTTAATCTAGTCCCTTTTTTCTGTCTTTTATAAGTGTGGCAAACTTTCTGTAGTCCTGTCTACTGACTGGATAAGTGCATAATTACTTAAATCACTTTAATTGAGCCCTGATTCAAGGACCTGTTATAGTTTTATTTTTCCTTTACTTAGATTTTTGAATCATGAGACTTTGACATTTTTTATTTCACCCACAAGTTATTTTTCAATCTTTTATGTGAATTTTTAAAATGTTTTTTATTTCTTTTGCGATTGATTAATATACCTTATAACTCAGCCTTGTATTCCTGAGTGATCCTGTTTGTTAATATTTTCTTCAGGGAGGACTTTGTTATTGTTATGAACTTTGATTTGAATTTAGGAAATTTTAGGATAAGAAATTTGCTACCTCCCAGAATCCAAACAACGAATTTGTTTGGAGAAGGTGCCATGAAGATCCCTGCAGAGACCACACACTGCATCAAGAAGATCCATAGTGAACTTTAGGATGTGAAATTGAACTATGGGGGGTTGAAAGCATTCGTTTTGAATGTATACTTTTATGCCAAAGGGGACTGCTCCCAAATTGATTTTTTGTCAAGTAGCAATCATTGACTTTGTTCTCTTTTCCTTTTATCTACAAATTATTGCAATTTTTAAGTTGATTATGTTTTCATGATACTTTTGGGGAGACTGGTCTCCAAATAGGATCACAGAGGGGAATGTATAGTTGAAAAATCTTCTACCCCTAAAGACTGCATTGCCCAGAGTTCCTTTCTGCATTACCTAGAATGCTTTTCCTTTTGTTTACATTTGTGTGGTCATGTTTGTGTAACTTCTGAGGTTCTGCCTTGTTCTTTTTCTTTTGCCCTGGTGAGCAGGCTGAATACCTAGGTCTCTTACTTTAAGTTATTATTAATAAAACATTATTAAATATAATATTTAGTTATTTTATATTAATTTTAAAATCCACATCTTTAAATCAGGGCCCAGTTAAAGTGATTTATGTCCCATAAGCCTGTAGTAGCAATTATGTACTTACCCACCCAGCAGCCAGGACTACAGAAAATTACCACACTATAAAAGAAAGAAAAAGGGATTAGATTTTAGCAGCAAATGGGAAATAGAATTCCCTGGTCTGATTTTACCTTTGCTCTCAGGGGTAGGGGAGTCATAATGGCTACCAAAGGGAGGTACTTGGTAGAAGTGTGGATCTGGCACAAGGGAATCCTGTGACTGACTTTGCAAACAACCACTTCCTTGAACCCCAAAATAAATTCAAGTACCCTATCTTGGTGTAGAATCTCATCAATCCCACCGGGATTGGTTGGTCTCTTTGAGCTTATGCTTATTGGCACTGTGCAGATTAACTTTGTGCTTCTTGACACTGTGCAGTGGCTCTTTTGTGATCCCTTCTCCTGGAATCAGACAAAATTATTAATAAAAGTCCCATAATATTTAACAATCAATGGAAGGTTTCCCTAGTCTAAAGCTTTTGGGTATGCATTGACATTAAGGCTAATGGACATTTTAAACTTACCCTAGGGCAAAATTTTAAAACCACTAATGCTGGTAACATGTGATTCAAGTACAAAAAATGAGAGAAAAAAAGAAAACTCAAAAACTGTTTAATTGTAATTGTTATTGTTATTGGTTATTGTTTTTAATTATTGTTATTAGTCAGTAATTGTGGCTAATAATACCACTGAGATTGTATACAACTGGTTGGTTTGGGCAATGCTGGGAACAATGATGCTGGAAGATTGGATAGATTATTTCATCTTGGGGTTGTGGCAAGGGGTGTTAGCTATTCCCTACCTATGGTTCAAACTCATACCCAGGTATTGTAGGGGTATGCAAATATTGAAGTGGCCCAACCCATTCTTACTATTGATGTTCTTGATGTAATATCACACACACCAATCATTGTTCTTACTGGCTATATTGTTTATAAATTAAGGTGAATGTTTTTTCATGTCACATTGTTGTAAGGTTGTGGTAACCTGGTGATGTAGGGATTCAGAAATGAAACAGATATTACGGATGATGCAAATTGAAATGGATAATTTAGAATTGTATATACAACATGGTGGTATTTATGGTCAAGCTCCTAGTCCTAATAATACTGGCAATGTGGCTGTATTTTCACACACAGGAAATTCTGGCAAAAGTGTTACATCTAAGGCTGAGTTGGAACAGCAGGAACTGAACAGAGGTGATAAACCCATTAATCTTTTTCCCCTTCACGACCTTCCAGTTATTTGAGATATTGGGATTTTCCACATTAGATGGCACACTAGGTTTAGGACAGAGAATGTAGAAAATTTAAAAAAGAAAATCCCCAATTTCTACGACGATTCTGGCAAGTTTGTAAAGATCTTTAAGGCATTTATCAAAGCACATGACCCTGACTTTGAGGATTGCTGGTATGTGTTGGGGGAGATCTTGTCAAATCATGATAGGGCCAAGTTTGTTGAGGAGACCAGGAACACAGAGGGGATGACACCATGGCCAGTAGCCTGGGAGGAACTGGACCTCAATTAAATTCCAATATACAGAATGTTAAAGCAGGCGAGAAAGTCATTAATAAAAATCATGGAGAAAAACTCATGGCATCCAAATTCGTGGTCCAAATTTGAATCAGGCGGACTGCACAAGAGACCTCAGCAACATTCCTAGATTGAATTATCAAGGCAACTGAGATGTATCTGGGTATGAATATATTGGAGGATACCACCGAGGAACACATAAAGAGATTATTTGTAAGAAATGCTATTCCCCAGGTTAAGAAGTTCTTTACAGATAATTACCTGGATAGGGAACTTCTGAGCCCGGATGAGTTAAAACAAAAAGCCACTTATGTGTTCGCACAGGAGAAAGAAAGGGGAAATGATGAAAAAGATACCCTAATTGAAAGCCTTAGGAAGCAGTTAAGGGAGGCAAATTCTAGAGCCAATGAAAAAGAGATAAATGAGATTAAGTCAGTGGCGGTGTTAAGGGCAGCAGAGAAGAAGAATAATGCCAATAATTATAAAACTAGTGGCAATCCTGCTATGTTTGTGGTTGAATTGGACATTTTGCCATAATTTGAAGGGTGTAAATGTTAAATTATCTGAGTTAAATACTGGTAATGGTGTAAATAGTACTTTAACCAATGTTAATGGTAATTTACCCACTGGTAGTAGTAATTTAACCAGTGTTGGTAATAATTTGATAAAACTGATGATGGTTTATATAGTGTTGATAATAATTTGATTAGTGTTGTAAATAATTGTGAGAAAAAGAGAAATAGTGTTATAAATGTTGTTAGAAGTTCTAGTAAGTGTGGAATTAAGAAGAATAATAGAAATTGTGATTTGATTAAGGGTAATTTGATCATAAATAAGAACAATGATACCAGAATATAGGTGAAAAGGACCAAAGGTGTAAAAACCCTGAGAAAATTCTGTAATTCAAGATGATGTTAACTTGGATGGACAGGAAATGGCTGAGCTATGTTCTGATGTTACTGTTTTAGCTCCTGTGTTGGAAACTTTCCAACATCCCAATAGTACTGAACCATATATGTCTGTAACTATTGGAGATCAGATTTATGATCTTCTTATAGATACCAGGGTGAGTAAATCAGTTTTGCAAAGCTTTCCTGAGGGTTGCATAGCTATTGGTACAATGGATGTTGTTGGTGCTACAGGTGTGACTCAGAAAGTAGCTAAATTGCAACCAAAAATGGTAACCCTAGGACCTATTTCTATGGAACATGCATTTTTGTGTGTTCCAGAATGTCCAATGAATCTTTTAGGAAGGGATTTGTTGTGTAAATTATGGGCTACTATCCAATGTACTGAATCTGGTGATATTTCTTTGCATCTCCCAAAGGAATCTTTGAAGGCCCTTTCATTGCTTTTCTTAGATTCCAGCAGTACAGAGGATGACTTAGGTGCTATCAATCCAATACCTGAGGATATACCTAAGGACTTGTGGTCAAGATCATCCACAGATGTTGGATTGCTAAATCAGCTACTCCAGTCAGGGTGAGGACAAAGGAAGGACCAGTTCCTTGCGTGCCTCAATATCCCTTGATTAAGGAGGCAATAGATGCTATACTCCTGATTATTGAGTCCCTAATCCAACAAGGGATAATAATACCATGCTTTTATGAGTACAATACACCAATCTTGCCTATAAAGAAGCCAAAACCAGATGAAAACGGCTGATCTGTTTACCGATTTATTCAAGATCTAAGAGCGGTAAATGATTATGTCATCAAAACATATCCAGGGCAGCTGGGTAGCTCAGTGGAGTGAGAGTCAGGCCTAAAGACAGGAGGTCCTAGGTTCAAACCCGGCCTCAGCCACTTCCCAGCTGTGTGACCATGGGCAAGTCACTTGACCCCCATTGCCCACCCTTACCACTCTTCCACCTATGAGACAATACACCGAAGTACAAGGGTTAAAAAAACAAAACAAAACAAAAAACAAAACAAAACATATCCAGTTGTTCCAAGTCCAGCTGCTATAATTTCTTCCATTCCAAGTCAGGCTAGATATTTCACCGTGGTAGATTTATGTTCTGCATTTTTCTTGATCCAATTCACGAGGATTCTCAAAAGATCTTTGCTTTCACTTGGGAGAAGACTCAGTGGACGTGTACTCGTCTCCCACAGGGGTATACCTAGGGTGCACTAGGGTGCACCTAGCCAGTTCTCTCAGATTCTAAATTGAGATCTAAAAACATTAATTTTAAAGAGAGTAAATTGGTGCATTTTGTGGATGATATTCTTTTGGCATCCCCAAATGCAAAGCTGTGTCTTAGGGATAGCAAGATTCTTTTGATTGAATTACATAAACAAGGACATAAAATCTCCAAGGCAAAATTACAATGGGTTTTGCCCCAGGTGCAATATCTTGGATTCGTGTTATCAGAGGGTTCCAGAAGTATTACACAAAAGAGAATAGCTGACACACAGAAATTGAGTGCACCTAAAACTAAAAAACAACTTAGAGCTATTCTTGGAACTACTGGTTTCTATAGACAATGGATTCCTGGATATAGTGAGATCACTAAGTGTTTAACAGATCTGAACAGGAATACAGAACCAGAACCTCTGAAACTAAAGCCTGAACATCACTTAGCGTTAGATAAGCTGAAAGAAGCCATTCTATCTGCACCTGTATTAGGAATCCCAGACTATGAGAAATCTTTTCAGCTGTTTGTCAACGAAACAAAAGGTATAGCTTCTAGTGTGTTGACACAGACTCTTAGACAAAGTTATCGTCCAATTGAGTATTACAGTTGTCAATTAGATCCAATAGCTATGGGGACAGTACCCTGTCTAAGGGGGGTAGCAGCAGCAGCTGTGTTAGTCCAGAAGTCAGCTGATCTAGTTTTGGGATGTCCTTTAATCGTCTATTGTTCACATCAGATAGAAGCACTAATGAGAAAGTTTCGTACTCAAGCATATTCAGACCAACAAATATCTAAGTATGAAATTGTTCTCCTAGGTATTGAGAACACCAGTTGAAGAGATGTAGCATACTTAATCCAGCTACTCTTCTTCCTGATTTACCAAAGAACGATGAGCCATTGCATGAATGTGTTGAGGTAGTAGATCTTGTGGATATGCCTAGGATGGATTTGAAAGACACTCCACTCGTAAATTCAGACTGGTGTTATTCACAGATGGATCATCATATTTATGTAATGGAATCAGATGTACTGGTGCTGTAGTTGTCACAGAATTTGAGTCACTGTGGTATGGCTCATTACCTACTAATCTGAGTGCTCAGGGTGTAGAATTAGTGGCATTGAAGCAAGCCTGTCTTCTAGCTGAAGGTAAAAGTGTAAATATTTACATGGACTCTCGGTATGCATTTTCTGTTTGCCATGCAACAGGAACGATATGGAAACAATGAGGTTTTATTGCCGCATTGGAAAAACCAATAGCTCACGTAGGAATAATAACTGAGTTCTTGGAAGCAATCCAAAAGCCAAAACAGCTGGCAGTAATTCATTGTCGGAGTCATACTCGTGGTAAAGATTCAGTCTCTAGAGGAAATCACAGAGCTGATATCACTGTAAAGTATGCAGCCCAGAATGCTCCAATTTATGTAATGAATTTAACATCTATTGATTCTGATGATCTAGAGAAAGCTTATGTAGACTCAGATATCAAGAAATGGAAGGATAAATTTGGAGCTAGGAAAGAACATGGGATATGGATTACTGATACAGAAAGACCATTGTTACCAAAAGATTTGTATACCTATTTGTGTCAAGCCATCCACTCAAAATGTCATTTTGGTACACAAGCTGTTGTGGATTCCATCAAGAGACAATGGGTTGCTCCTGGAATAAGTACTGTTGCAAATAAGATCGGTAATAGTTGTTCAGTCTGCCAAAAGTTCAATCAAAGTGCATTAAGAAAGAAAGGTTTGGGTGGTAGGCCTTTAGCATATTGTCCATTTGAGAGTTTACAGATTGATTATATCTGTATGTCTAAAGCTGGAAGATACAAGTATTGTCTTGTGATAGTTGATAGACTAACTAAGTGGTCTGAAGCTTTTCCATCAAATACCGACACAGCTAGTTTTGTGGTGAAAGTGTTACTCAAGGAAATTGTCCCTAGATTTGGTGTACCTTTAACCATAGATTCGGATAAGGGGTCTCATTTCACTCAGGATATCCTTAGAAGAGTCTATGAGAATCTAGGAATAATACCTAAATATCAAGTGCCTTATCTCACCCACAGAGTTCAGGTCAAGTGGAACGTATGAATAGGGAACTCAAGACTATGTTTGGAAAACTCTGTGCCGAAACTCATCTCAAATGGCCAGAGATTCTTCCCATAGCTTTGTTTTACCTACGTACAAGGCCAAGAGCGGATCCGCATATATCATCATATGAGATGCTCTTTGGACATGCTCCACTGCAAGCAAAAACTTGCAAGGCTGTTTATGCATCGCTCTTAGGAGGTGATTGCCAAATTGCTTCATATTTAAGTGCTTTACAGCAGAGGCTAAGAGAATTACAAGATATGGGAGTATTAATTCAATCTGGTCCATTGGATTATTCTCTTCATAATTTTCAACCAGGTGATATGGTCTATGTGAAAATTTTGCCAAAACATCGGCAACAGAACAAAATTGGGTAGGTCCTTATACAGTTGTATTAGTTTCACCATCTTCTGTGAAAGTTTTAGGTAGAGATTCGTGGTATCATTGTTCTCATATTAAATTGGCACATGGTATAGATAATGAAAATGTAGAGATTATTAATAATGAAGAAGAAGAAATTGTGTAATTTGAGATCTTCAGTCAATTAGAGTCTGCAGTCAGAAAGTTCAGTAAGGAGAGGACCATTCCAGTGGAAGAGGACATTTGGATGGAAGAGGACATGGATGAAGAGGATTCAGGATACAGGATTTATGGACTTTGTATTAAGACTGATGAACTTATGAATTGGAAAACTTCATTTTCAAGGTTTTTCTTAAAGAAGAGGATTAATCATGGACAATTTGGATTGAATGGTTTGAAAGTATTTTGGGTAATGTAAATAGTATCACTACATACTCATATGCATCCAACATTGTACATAAAACTATCATGAACTTCGATGGAGAAGAGGAGAAAAGGAGAGAGGAGAAGATTTCCTTGAGGAATGGAACATCATAAGGAGAAAGGATATCTGAAGGAGATCTGGAGTTTTGGTAGGTATCATGTAACCATCAGTAACATGTTGCAACACAATATAGGAAAGAAACAACATAACAAATCAGATACATATGACGCAAACATGTTAGGACACATTGTGTTCCTGAAACAATGTATAAATACTAACAAAATTAGACTTAGTTATAGGATGAGTAAGTGCTAACAAAAGATAGTTACTAACAAAGATTAGCTAGTTATTTAGGTAGATGTAGCTAGCTTAATATACTAATACCATAGAGATAGTTTAGAATAGTTTAGAAGTAGTATTAGATTAGGTTAGAGGATAAGATAACTAACGTACATTACAGTGCAGATACAACAAACATAACAAAATTGCATTACATGAAGAACCTATAACATACTACAGATCACATATCACAAAATAATATAAAGAGTTGTATAAATAGTATGTGTATATTGTAAATTTTATTATAGTGTAAGTATTATATGTATGCAAAGGGTGTACACATGTATATTTGATATGTATATATTATGTGTACATATGTGTATATAGGTATACCATACATGTATATGTTATATATATTGTATGCATGTATCCTATATCTATGTGTATAACTGTAAATTCTGTGAATATTTTGATATAATTGAGTTGCAAACATTTAGATGTAATTTGCATAAGGGGGTTTAATGTTTTATAAAATTTTGATGTAAAGACTTATGCAATGTTGTGTTAAAATGAATTTTTCAAAATTGTTTGCATTTATTAGTTGGTAGGATATTTCTGTATTAGAATAGGAGTTATATTTGATGTTTGTTTTGACTTTGGTGTTGATATTTCATATTTGCTGTTGATTTTGTTGGAAATTTTGCATTGTTACTTGTTGCTTTGTGCTTTGAACTATGTAACTATTCAATGTATTTATCCCTTTACCTTTCCTTGTTAAAATCCCTAGTGTAGGGTAGAGTAGAATAGTGTTAGATAGAATAGAGTTAGTATAGGTTGTTTGTTATTTTGGGTTAGAATTTTAGTTTAGTTTGTAGTGCACAAATACCAAAATGTTGTTAATTTTGGCTTTGTGCAAAGGGGGAACTATTGTGAGGAAGATTATTATTTAGTTGTTTTGTAGGAGACTTAGCAGAAAGGGCTGGAGAATTCCACATGGAATGGGAAAGCAGGAAGTGGTTTACACTCTCTGAGAAGGACTCCATGGTGGTTTGGACAGGCAGTAACTGATTCCCTTGGAGACCTCAGAGCTAGTGGAGTTGCATCCTGATTCCCTGGGATCCTGGAGTGTCATAAAGTTTGGAAGAAGAGGACATCTATCCTGCACAACAGCAATGAGTAGGGGGTGATCTGCGATCTGGTGGACAGCTTGCAGACTCCTCTCCCTACTGGGCTTTTGACCATGAGTTCTGGAGAAGTTGGTTCCTGGCATCCTGAAAACCTCTCTGGACTCTACTGTGAGGATTCCCACTCCAGTCCTGTTATTCTCTGGGCCCTGTCTGACTTAGGTCTTAGATTAGTGTAGATAAGTCCCTCTCTTGACCCTGTGGTTTGCCCTTAGCTTGTAAGTGTAGAATCCCTTATTCCCATCCTTTATTATTGTTTCCCTCAATTAAACTGTTGTAAACTTTTACCTTTTGCCTGCTGGTTCCATAGGCCCTTGCCTAGGTGGGCTGAGTGACTGTTGGGCCTAACTGCCATTTCTGTTGACAGTTAACTCTGGTCTCCCTACCTTGTTTGGTCCTGTACATCTGTCATTCCAGTCTCTCTCATCCCATTGTGATTATTGGAATAATAATAGTTAACATCCCTGGTAACCCTCCATTACACTATGCATTGACATTAAGGCTAATGGACATTTTAAACTTACCCTAGTGCAAAATTAAAAAACCACTAATGCTGGTAACATGTGCTTCAAGTAAAAAAAAATGAGAGAAAAAAGAAAACTCAAAAACTGAATTGCACATACAAGGAAAAACAATAATAATTTTTGTAAATTAAAAATATATAGTTCACAATCAGTGACACACTGTGTCAGCCAAGTAGAGGCAGAATACAAAGGTTTCTCACCCAAAATGAAATCCATTTCCTTTTTAACTTGGCCATGATCCACAGTGTGAGTGCAAATGATTTTTACCATGTAACAGCTTACCATGTAGTAAAACAGGTAATGTACATTCAAAGAAATAACAAAATTTACAAAAAGCACATCAACTTTTCTAAATGTTACTAATACAAGTTTTGTCCAACTAGTTTATGAACTTTTATAATGCTATTTTCTTCAGACCAAGTATAGGATGGTACAAATAAAGACAGTTCAACAAAATGTGCATATAATAGTCAAAACACAGTAACAGAAGGTGACATAGTGTAACAGAATATTATAGATTAAACTTAATATATAAACTTAAAAACAAAATTAAATCTTAAAACAAACAATTAGCAAATACAATAAGCATGATAGGATACAGTCACTCATTAGTCATTAGTCACTCAATAGAAGGTGCCCTCTTTACATGTGAGCAATGGATCCAAGAGTCCTTTTCTCCAATTTTGATAGCTGTTAGAGTGGTTAAGAGGACTTGAAATGGACCTTCCCAGACAGTCTGAGTTACCTCAGTGAACTGGAAGTTCTTTATGTACACTTTGTCACCTGGGTTGAAGTCATAGAGCAAGAAGCCTATAGGTCCTGCTTATACAGCAGCTCCAGATTCATGGAGTTCTCCCAATTTGATTTGCAAATCTTGTATATATGAGACAATAGAAGTATCTCCCCCTAGTAATGATGTGTATGCAGGAGAGAAAGGCTTAGCCTGCATAGGGGGATATCCAAAAAGCATCTCAAATAGTGAGATGTGCAGATCTCCCCTGGGACTGCTACAAAGATAAAATAGGGCCAGAGGGAGAATTTCAGGCCATTTTAAAATGAGTCTCAGTGCACAATTTTCCAATCATAGTTTTAAGATCTCTATTCATTCTCTCAACTTGGCCTGAGTTCTGGGGATGGTATGGTACATGAAATTTAGATGTTATCCCAAACAAGAATATATCTGAGACAAAGCCAATTCAGTGAAATGATTTCCTCTGTCAGAATCAATTTGGCCTGACAGGCCAAAGCAAGGAATAATCTCTTTTAAAAGTACCTTGGCAACAAAAGCTGCTGTGGCTCAAGCAGTAAAAAATGCTTCAGGCCATCTGGTCAGCTGATCTACTATGACCAGACAAAATTTATACTGTCCAGCTTTTGGAATAGTGATAAAATCAATTTACAGGTGTTCGAAAGTTGTGTAAGCTAGAGGACTCCCACCAAAAGCTTTGCCACAAAAGGAATACTGATTAAATGCTTGGCAGGTAGGGCAGGCTGTACACACTTTAGAGGATATGGTAGTTATGCCAGGGATTTATCTATACACTTTTAACAGAGTCCACAGTGCCCTGGGTACCAAAATGACCATTTTTGAGAATGGACTGGCAAATTTGGTGATAAAAACTTCTAGGGAGTAGGGGTGTTCCTTCAGATGATACCCATACTCCATTTATCAATTTTGCTTTAAATTTATGCTTCCATTTTTCCACTTCCTTGTCAATATAAGAAAGGGACAAATTTAAATCATCACTAGTTGTAAATGTTAAAATTAACTCAGGCCCTTCTAAGGCCCCTAGCTTTGTAGTAGTATCTGTTCGGTCATTCCCCCTAGAGACAGGGTCAGTGCTACCTGTATGGGCAGGGAAATGAACTAAAGTTAAGGCTTCAGGGAGCTGAAGGGCAGAAAGAACTTCAATAATAATTTCTGCATTTGCTATACATTTTCCAGCTGGTGTTAAAAATCCCCCTTGAAGCCATAGCATACCCACTACATGACATATTCCAAATGCATATCTATAGTCTGTATAAATTGTTGCCTTCTTATTTTTGGCAGTTATACTAGCACGTTTTAGAGCTATCAGTCTGCACTTTGAGAACTTAATATTTGAGGGCAGTGAAGCTGACTGCAGAGTGGCAAATTCTGTGACTGTAGCAGCTCCAGTGTAGTGCATGCCATCCCTCATGAAAAAAGAACCATCAGTGAATAAGACTAGATCTGAATTGTCTAAAGGAGTGTCCAGGAGATTATCTTGAGGTTTTTCAACCATGGACACTAAAGATTCACAGCTGTGCAAAGGTTCTTCTCAAACTAGTCAATCTGGAAGCAAGGTTGCAGGATTTAGAACTGTACAGCATTTCAAGGTAATATTTTCATTACCTAACAAGATTACCTCATATCTTGCAAATCTCTGATCAGAAAATGCCCGCGTTCTATGTCTTAACAACAATGCTTTGACTTTATGTGGGCATGTTATGGTTAAAAGTCATCCCAATACTAAGTCAGCAGATTTAGTTACTAGCAAGGCTGTGGCAGCTACGCCTCTAAGTCATGGTGGTGTTCCTGAAGCTACTGGGTCCAGCTGGGCTGAATAATAAGCAACTGGACATTGAACAGTTCCCAAAGTATGAGTTAGAACACCTAAAGCTACCCCTCTCTGTTCATGTACATAAAAAGTAAATGGCTTCTTGTAATCTGAATGCCTACAGACAGGATAGCCTATTTTAACTTAGAAAGAGCTGACGGGTGTTCTGTCTCTAATTGAAGTGGTTCAGGGACTGAATTTTTTGTCAGAGCTATGAAGTTTAGTGATTTCTCCATAGTAAGGGATCCACTGTCTACAGAACCCTTATGCTCCTAGAATTGCCATCAACTGTTTCTTAGTGGAGGGAGCACTTAAATTCTGAATATTTTCAATGCGCTTAGGGAGCAGGTACCAGCAATTAAAATCAACACTAAATTTTTCACATTATGGAGATACCACTGAACCTTTGCCTTTGAAACCTTGTGGCCTCTCTAATGTAGTTCTAAAAGAATATGTTTGTCATCTTCTTGGCATACTGTGGCATTTAGTGAAGTTAAGAGCAAAGTATCTACAAATTATATCGAACAGCTATTCTGAAATTTAATATTTTCCAAATTCTGATTTAGAATTTGCAAGAACAGTGTAGGACTATTCACGAACCCATGTGGTAACCAGGACCATGTCTATGAGAACCTTTCCAGGTGAAGGCAAATATATTCCTGGAATTTTCATGAACTGGTATTGAGAAAAATGCTGAGCACAAGTCTACCACAGTAAAGTATGTGGCTGTGCTAGGAATAGAGGAGATAATTGTGTTTGGGTTTGGAACCACAGAATGTTTCTTTATGACTTGATTATTTATAGCCCTTAAATCCTGTACAAATCTATAGACAGATTTTCCATCTGTGATTAATTTTGGCTTTTTTACAGGTAGGATGGGTTTATTATATTCATATTTGCATGGAATTACAATTGTCTCTTTTAATAGGGGGTACTGAGGAATGGAAGGAGGTGGATCACCTTTTGTCCTAATTTGAACAGGAACAGCTAATTTAAGTAGGCTAGCATCGGAAGATGATGTTGCCCAGAGAGACTCAGGTATATCAGCTGGGATTTCAAAAGTGGGAGGCTCCTTCATCTCCAGACTGTCTGAAAGAAGTACAAGGAGCAAATTTAAGGATTCCTCAGGCAATTCTAGTGACATAGAACTGTTTGGAAAGCAAATTATTGTGGTTCTAAGCTTGAATAAATGATCTCTCCCTAGCATATTTATAGGGGAGCTAGGCATTAGAAGGCAAAGGTTCAGTGGTATCTCCATACTGTGAAAAATTTAGGGTTGATTTTAATTGCTGGCACCTGCTCCTTAAGCGCATTGAAAATATTCAGAATTTAAGTGCTCCCTCCACTAAGAAACAGTTGAGGGCAATTCTAGGAGCATAAGACAGTGGATCCCTTACTATGGGGAAATCACTAATAAGGCACACCAATCGAGGGGAAAGCTTTAGGACCCTTAGGAGTGGCCCTGAAACCCCAACTACATTTAGTGAGTGTAATGGAAAAGTAGATATGATGATGTTGGAATAAAGGGGAATATAGGAAGTTAAGGAATGAATGGGGAATATAAATATGTAAGGGATGAATGGGGAGTATAGGAAGGGCTAATCAAGCAGGCTAGTCACAGAGGCTTGGTACTTGAAGGTACTGGGGAAATAGGCTGGGTCCTTCAGGCATGGGGACTATCTCTATGATATAAGCAGAATCAGGTCAGCCAGAAGTGATATGAGGATGACTGAAGGGTTTCTTCAGCCTTCTCTTGTTATTTTCCAAGGTCCCTTGAGGGAGGAGTCAAAAGGCCTCTTCCTGCCAGTAAAAACTGAAACCTTACAGGAAGAGGTGGCTGGCCACTTCCTGCCCAAGATGGATGCCTAGGTTTGCCCTCAAGAAATAAAGATAAGGTTATTCATTTCCTTCTTCAGCCTTTGCCCTGCTAGTGGATACAAAGATTCACCAGAAGGTCATTGTGTAAATACCAAAGGGGTTTATTAATTCCAGGGGTAAGCTGAGGGAAAAAGGGATTAGGTTTTTGTAACTGCTGCTAGGGAGAAGCTGGTACTGGGGGAAGGGTCATAGAAGAGGGAGTCAGACTGAGGGAGGCTGGCTCCCTCAGTCAGGAATAGTTTCACTGCCCTGAGGTAAAAGGATTTCTCAAATCACTAGATAAGGGGATGGCTTGATTTAGGTTGTCCTGTCTGCCTACAGAAGCTAATTCCCATGATCCTCACCCACAAAATCATCCTTCCTCCCAGGGATCAATGTGGAAATCCAGGGAATAGCAGGTTGTAAAAGAAGAGGCCAAGGGAGAGGTCCAGGGAAATCAGGCTAAGCCCAAAGTGCCCAGGAGCAAAGGCCCTTCAGTTGGTACTCCAGGGATATTTATAGACTCAGGGTCTAACGGTTTTTCTGTGAGCTCAGAGTGAATATTCTATCCCTTTCCAACTGTTAGGGGTGCTACAGTTGGCTTGCAAAAGCAAGAGCTTTTGCTGCAACTCTGCATTACATGAGCCAATGGAATCACAATCAGAATCAGGTGTACTCATCAATACCAATCTGAAGGCTCCAATGTCCAAGAGGCAATCATAATATGTATTTCCAACTTTTAGGGTTACAGGAGGTTCATCACTATGATGGGGGGTGGGGAGTGGATAGAGATAACTGACATTAAAACGTCAGGGTTTGGGAAATCAAAAGTTTCACTCTCTGATTCCAGTGCCCTTACTCCCCACTCCCACCCCCCACACCTTCATAAAGATCCTTGGATATTTCTCTGGGATCCCCCATGCTGAGGGACATTTTCACCCTGATTATAGCACAGATGAGCTCCACTTTGGATATATTGTTGTTGGGCATTTTGGTGTGAATTATCATTTGCCTCACTTGGATTATTATTTCTATAATTGTTATTATTTCTAAAGTTATTACTACTAATCACCTGATTCCACTTCTTACAGTTTATCATTATTTGACCCCTTTTTGCACAGAAGTGACATTTAAATGATTGATTTTTTGATTCCCATAAAGGGGCAATGGCCACTGCTTGACATGCCTTTTCTTTTCCAAATCTTTCAGTTAAAGCTTTTATTTCCTTCCTTAATGTCTCTACTAATTCATTGGTCTCATCATTTTTCTGTTCATGGCTTTTAGATACACAAACTGCAACTCTCCTCAATTCCTCAAGGTCCATATTAGGCCAGTTTGAGCAGTTTGTCTTAAAATAACCTTTGAAGACTTTGCAACAGTTATTTACAAACTGTCTCCTAATTTCACTGATATCTCTCTCTTTGGAAAGGTCTCGATCTATGTATCTACCTCCCATTTCAATAATTCTATCCAAAAACTGGGAGGGAGTTTCCTCCTCTGATTGCTTAAGACTCTCAAACTTGGTCCATGTAGGTGGCCTATCAGAACAATCTCTCATTGCTTTTAGCAATGCCTTTCTAGCCTGGAATAGTTATAGATAATCCCCTTCCTCATTAATATCCAATTTAGGATTTTGCTCAGGCCAATGAATCTCATTCTTTCCTTGGGTTTTATTAACAATAGAAATAATTATATTTTTCTCTCTTTCTGTCAAAAAGGCTTGGAGCAAGTTTTTTGTGTCCACCCATAAAGGATCATATGTACGAAAAATGATATCAAGCTTCTTAATGACTACAATAGGATAATCTTCAAAAGAAGGGGTATTTTGCTTGACAATACAAAGGGCAGTCCCTTGTTCTTGATTTGTTATTTATTGTCACGTGTGGGTAACTCGTCCCCCCTCCTCATTTAGGGAGGTGAGGATTACATCATTTCTATGCCTAGGATGAGTAGGGTTTTGACTATGAATGGGCTAGAGCTAATTCTATTTACACAGTTCCAAGGCAGAAGAGCAAGGAGTTAGGCAGTGGAGATTAAATGACTTGCCCAAGGTCACACAGCTAGGAAATATCTGAGTTCAGATTTGAACCCAGGACCTCCAATATCCAGGCTTGGCACTCTATCCAATGCTCCTAACTGCACCTATAGTTGTTCTTTATTTAAGAATATTAAACTTCTAGTTTTAGTCAGTGTTAATAAATTAATTTGAAAACATTACCTACTATAGGTAGGTATTTGATGTTATCACTTCATGTTTTATTTTTAAAATATTAATGCCCATTGCCACCCAAGGAGGGTCTGGGTCCAGATTGTTGGAACATTAAGATAGTGAGATAATGCAGTAGTAAAAAGAGCTTTAATAAAAGTTATAGAAAAAGAGATAAATGGGGAAGCCATAGCAAGTCCCTGTGAAGTAACTACCTGGGTTGTAAACTTGTCTTTATAGCTCAAGAGAGACAGAGGCTTTCATGACCTGATGTCACAATTCCTTTTATCTGGATCATCTTTAGATATTTGATCCAAAAAGTCACATAAGGCATGTAGGCAGTTTCTCGATGTCTCACTGATTTGTCCTTAGGCAATGCAGTTGTTGCTTCAGTCCTATCTGACTCCTTATGTTCCCATTTGGTGTTTTCTTGGCAAAGATACTGGAGTGGTTGACCCTTTCCTTCTCTGGATCATTTTTCAGATGAGGAAACTAAGGCAAGTAGGGTTAAATGACTTGCCCAGGGTCACACAGCTAGCAAGTGTCCAAAGCCTTATTTACACTCAGAAAGGTGAGTCTTCCTGAGTCTGAGCCTGGCACTTCATCCTCCTGGTCCTTCACCAGACAACAAGGGTTGCCCAATCACTTCCCACTGATGTATTATAAATAATGGAGTTCTGCCAACCAGGTTCAAGGAGTAGTCATTCCTTAGCAGACCAAGCACTGCATGAAGTTCTGTAGGATGGTTCTGACACTTGTATACTCTCTCTCTCTCTCTCTCTCTCTCTCTCTCTCTCTATATATATATATATATATATATATATATACAGATATAGATATAGATATAGATAGATATAGATAGATATATGTAGATATAGATATATAGATATAGATGTAGATATAGATAGATAGATATAGATATAGATATAGATATCTGTGTGTATGTAGGCATATATATTTATAATACATATATTTGTGTGTGTGTGTATTCATGTGTGTATGTATGCAAGTATGGTGGTATCATTGGAACCAAGAGAGCGATACTGCTTGCTCAACCTATCTTTCCATAATTCCACAAATTTCCATCATTTCACAGTTCTGTAATTTCTACAAAGGCACTATTTCCTACAGAATTATGAAACTTTTGTCTTTTAAATAGTTTTTTGTCATGCAGGAAATAAATAGATGCCTCGCATGCACTATATCCAGTATTGATTTCCTCTTCTACAAGAGGCTCCTTTTGGTAAAACCTAAGGCATTAGCCACACGGGCATCTAGGTGGTGCAATAGATCAAGTGTCAGCCCTGGAGGCAGGAAGACCTGAGTTCAAATCTACTTGTAGGTACAGCATAGCTGTGTTACCCTGGGCAAGTCACTTAATCTTATTCACTCCAGTTTCCTCATCTGTAAAATGAACTAGAGAAGGAACTGGAAAACCACTCCAGTATCTTTCCCAAGAAAACTCCAAATGCAAAGTCCAACATAACTAAATCAATAAATTAGTCATACTTGAACAGAGTAGATTTTAATCTGCCTGAATATCCATATTTTATTTTATTTTATAAATAAATTAATTAATTAGTTGATTTACTAATTAATTTTTTTATTTATTGTTAAACCCTTACCTTTAACCTTAGAATCAATATTATGTATTGGTTCTAAGGCAGAAAAGTGGTAAGGGTTAGGCAATGGGGGTTAAGTGACTTGCCCAGGGACACATGGCTGGGAAGTGTCTGAGGCCAGATTTGAACCTAGGACCTCCCATCTCTAGGCCTGGCTCTCAATCCACTGAGCTACCCAGTGGCCCCCCTGAATATTCATATTTTAAATGATGCCAGTATGTGCCTAATCCCATTCCATTTTTTTTTTTATCATCACTTGAATGAAGATACAATGTAATTACCACTTTGGTTGCCAACACAAACCTGGAAGGCTTTGGGACACACACACAGAACCCATCAACTTGCTTATCTGATGAAAGCTCTCCTTGTGGAAGATGCTGCAAAACTTGTTTCTGGGAGAATCATGATGATATGTAAGAGATGTACCTTGCAAAGTCTATGGAGAGAGTCTAGTAAAATGGTGTGGGTAAACTAAATAGCCTCTGTGGTGGCTCTTTCACGGTTTTTTGAAGCATTCAAAAAGCCTGTCAGTATTAGCTACTCTTACCTTTTGTCTCAGATGCTTTTAGAGAATATTGGTAACTTTTTTTTAATCACAGATATTGTAAAGGGTCTTTTCTTAGGCCCCCTTCTTCACCTGAGCCAATGTGGATGCAAGAAACAGGCCTCAGTCCTTGGTCTTTTCTTTTGGTCTTATCCATTCTAGGTGAAGGGAATAAAATCTCTATCCTTTGGAGTCTGAAAGATTGAGAGAGAAAGGGACAGAAATCTGGAAGTTGTCCTTTATGCTTTGTTTTGCAGCCAATCGGCCAGACAATAAATATCTATTGGTACATATTATGTGCTAAGTACTGGACATGCAAAGAATTATAAAAGGCAGTCTCCACTCTCCAGGAGTTCCTATTCCAATGGGGAAGACAACATGAAAACAACTATGTACATACAAACTCTATGCAAGATAAAAAGTCAACAGGGAGAATTACGAGGGATCCGAAAAGGCAATAGAACATCAGTATTTCAAGAAACAAGGAGAAATTTTTGGGAGTGATCTTCAGGACCCTAAACCAGCAAAAAGACCCATGGAGCCAGACATGCCCCATTTGGACATGAACTTTGTGGGACTAATGTTAAGTCAAAACTGAGCTAAGTTATGAGCCTAAACCCAACCTCCTTAGACTTGGATATAGGGTCCATTATGTCCCCAAGGTCTTTGGGAAAAATTCTTATATTTTTTTACTGCTATGCCTCCAAAGTAAATATCTCTTTGTAAAAGTTAACCAGTATTGGGGCAGCTAGGTAACACAGTGGATAGAGAACCAGGCCTGGAGTCTGGAAGTCCTGGGTTCAAATGTGGCCTCAGATACTTCCTAGCTATATGACCCTAGGCAAGTCACTTAACCCCAATTGCCTAGTCCTTACCACTTTTCTGCCTTAGAATTGATACATAGTATAGATTTTTTTATTAATAAAAATAATTTATTAAGTTCTATTTTGAACAAACCCCTATAATTTCTGGGGATGCTAAGAGAAAATTAGAGACAGTTCTTGCTCTTAAGGGGCTCACATTCTAATAGAGGCAACAATAAACATAGGGAATTTCAGCAATAAGTTGGATGGAACCGGTCCCATGATCCTTAGGGGGCAAAGATAAAGAAGATGGCAATGCATCTCCCTTAGTGCCATTTTCACTGAAAAAAAAAAAAAAAGAACATATGATTTCTGATGCTGTAACATTCGATGGTGCCAAGAACATCCTGCCATAAGCAAATAGGGATTTACTTTCCTTTCATAGTATAGATTTTAAGACTGAAAGCAAGGATGAAAAAATTAATGGTAAGTGGTTAAATTGAACTGGAACTTAATCGTGAATCCCTAATTGTATTGAAAATATAGACAAAGAAGCCTTGAATCAAGGGTCCCAGTCAAGAGGAAAGATACTCTAAACCCCCCTCAGGGTATCCTAGAACATCTAAGGGAGATCCAGTCAGCCTGGCTCTGGTGAGTAAGTCAGAGCATCCAGGCTATAATGGATGATATAATCAGTTTACAAAATCTTGGAAAACTAGTTTGACAAAACTCACAATTAATATAATAATTATAAAGCTAACAAGATGGACAAAAACAAACAAGATTTAACTTAATAGAGATAAAAATATATGACAATTAAATATCCCTAGAGACTGTCTTCTGGGTCAGGCTATCTATTTATTGATTAGTCAAGGCTTAACCAATAAATGAATGGTTGATGATCCTCTTAATAATCAAAACCCCAAAGTCCCCTCTTATAAAACCATAGGACATCATGTCTAACTGGTGAATAACCAATGAGGAGATGATCCATTGAAACTTTCAACTCCTCTTCATCCCCTGATGTTGGCAGGTTAGTCATGTAGAGATCTCAAGTTCTCAACTATTGAGGGGCAAAATCCATTTCTACTCAGCCATGAGTGTTCTTCTCCAGTGATTTTTAATGAGAAGCGAAAGGACTCATTAGAGCTAGATATGGGAACATTTAGCCTGAATTGGTAAGTTAGATAGAACTTCATATCTTAATCTTCCATCTTCCTTCAGTGGAAGATTCTGAGAGTGGGGCAATTCTCTGAATTCTCTACAAACAAAGAAATGAGGGAAGATTTTGAGCCTCAATTTGGGACTCAGGAATACAAATACTTTGGTATTATTAAAAATAAATCATCTCAGAATCCTACAGTTACATTCAAAGAATAAACAATTTAAGAATAGATTAATAGATTAGGGGATCACAAAGTAGGAGGGAGCTAGAAAATAGTTTGTATAAAAATAAAGAAGTTTTAGCTGACTGCAAGTTCAATAGGAACTATTATTGTGACAAAATTGCCCAGAAAACCAGTATGCCTTACTTTGATTTTACTTAGCTAAGGAACTGTGATTTCATTCATGTGGCAATTCCCTCCACCAATGTAGATCAAAACCTCCCTTTTCTTAGTGAGAATCCTACTTTTAACTATATTCCAAGCACATCATGAACTTGGAATATTTAACTTTGTCAGTAGTAGTTCACCTTGATAGATTATATTCAGCAGTATAGTCACAGTATTTTGTTGAAAGCAGGAGTACAAATTTATTAAGAAAAGAGAATCCAAATACACCCTGCTTGTATAGGAGAAATAACTCACAGACAAATATGCAAATAACTTTTCACAAAAACAAACTTTACCTCAATCATTCATTCCTTTGCTTTACATCTTCTAATAAATCCCCACATACTGTAGACAGATAGAAAAGACACATAGAAGGGAGATGAATGGCTATGATTTATGAGGAGAAAGTCTACCCACACAGAAAAAAACCATTGGGGACAGAAGTGAAGGTTGCATTTTCAGTGTAAGTATCTTCCAGAAAATAATAATACAGATAGATATCTTTCCCTGGAGGACTGTTGAACCTTTGTAGTTGGGATACATTGGAGTTTTTGGGAAGCAGAAAAAGAAATAGAACTTCTAAGTCTCTCAGATCTCAAAAAAAGACAAACATATCTGGGGAAAAGATAGGGAAGTGGAGGAGTTACCTCTGAGTATCTCTCCAAGACTAGGAGAAACAAGTAAACAAAATCATTCTTCTTAAGAAAATCAGTAGCAAAAAAGAGGACAAAACACCCCCAAAATAAAAGTCACTTTTCTCAAAACTTTTTTCTTTTCTTTTTTAAAATCTTTTTTTATTGATTAATTAAGAAAAATTTTCCAAGATTACATGATTGATTTTCTTTCCCCTCTCCTTCTCCCACCCCCCCCTCCCATAGCCAACGAGCAATTCCACTGGGTTTTACATGTGTCATCTGAACCTTTACTTTCTCATAGTAAGAATATCTGTTGAACTGTTCTTTGTTCTAGTGCAGTGATGGCAAACCTTTTAGAGGTGGAGTGCTGGGTCCTGCCCCCACCCCAACCCCCAGATAGAGTGCAGTGCCCACCCTCCCCAGAAACCATGTGCTATGCCCCTCCCCGCTTACCCCATACTGGGGAGGGAGAAAGTGCGCTCATTGGGCTGCTGGGCAGAGGGGTGGATTATGTGAAAAAATGTCATCAAGCCTGGTGGAGATGGGGAGGGGAGCAGCTCCACCTGAGTCTCTCTACCTTTCTAGTAATGAACTCTGGAGGGGTAGCATCCTACTATGTGCCACAAAGAGTGCTGTGTGCCATTTTTTTTTTTACAACTGTGCCATAGGTTCATCATCACTGTTCTAGTGTATCTCTTTCTATTTCATCTCTTAAACATTTGTTATTACTCTACTGTCACTAGTTAGATAGCTGTACAAAAAAAGATCTTTATAGAACACTTAGATATCTTCTTCAAGGGCCATTCCATCTTGGAGACAGAGTGGTGATGGGGCGCAAGAAGAGGGGTTGTAGATATCTACTATAGATTATGTTCCACAAAATTTTAGTCTAGTTATTATAATATGATATAATATAATAAATAGTTATTATAATATAATATAATATAATAAATAATTGTATTATTTATTTTAATGCAGTTTTAGTCAATTCATGTAATATGTTTTCAGAAAAGTTCTGTCACTACTTTTGTGGGGTTGCTTCTTTAATCTTTTCTATTACTCCTATATGTTCAACAGGGACAGATTCAGTATTCAGAATTATTAAAGTATGTCTCTCATGGTAACTTCAATAAGTAAGGTGCTAACACTGGAGATCAAGTGGTGATCAGGATTTATTGTGATCCAAAAATTAATCATTCCATGGTCAACTTGCTGATGAGCCTCTCCATATTTTTTTAGATTGGACTTCAGAAGGTACACGGTAGAATTATGAGGTCCTTGCCTGGAGTTTTTCCATCATGGTTGGACCTTTCTAAGCTTACATTCCCCTTGTCTAGTCTTCAAGAACTCAAGGTCACTTCTATACCACAATGAAATAACAAAGCACTAAGCGAGACATCAGAGAGGGACTTTAGTAGAGGAATGCAATCCTAGGCTACATCAGTGATAACAGTTTGTACAGAGCAGGAGTTCCAATCATGTTCACCATGTTTGAGAGGTTGCCATGGGGGGAGGAGGGAAAGGAAAGTAAATAATATTTATTAAGCACCTACCATGTGCTAGGTATTGTACTAAGCTCTTTATAAATATTTGACTTCATGACAAACCTGCCAGATAGGTACTGGCTATTATTATCCCCATTTTACTGTGAAGTAAACTGAGGCTGACCATTGATTTGCCTTTCATACCATTAGTGTCTGAGGTTACATTTGAATCCAAGTCTTCCTAATTCCAGGACCAGCCATTCACTTCAGCCCTTTCCCTTACTCTGAACCTCACTTCTGGCTGACTCTATTTCAAATTGTAGTAGTAGGTGGGTGGAAGTTCTGTGATCTGGACAAGTCATCACTTACCCTCACCGAGTCTCAGTTTCTTTATCAGTAAAGCGGGGATTATGAGCACAGAGTTGTGAGGATGTATAACAGTTATACATGCTTCTGCAAATCTTAAAACTTTATATAAATGCTATAGCAATAATAATTGTTTTTGATTATTGAGAGCCACTCAAAAGCAGAATTAGTTGCCTCAGGAATGAGAAAGTTCACCCCTCTTCCAAATCTCTACCCCCAACAACACAGGAAGAGAGCTCTTCTAGGAGAGGCTGGATGGGCACCCTGGGGAGGGCTTTGGAGCGATTCTTTTTCAGGTATGGGTCTGGCTACATGGGCAATCAGGGATGTCCCTCTCGAGTCTGAGTTCTTCAGGTCCACAAACAACTTGACCCTCCATGGCTCCCAGGGAAACAGGAAGGACGACATGCCCCAAACCAGGGCTAGATCAAAGTAAGCAGAGAGGTTCTTTGCCCTTTTCCCATGGCCAAACTAGAGGGAGGAAAAAAGGAAGTCGCTGTGGCCCCAACCAGAGTGCGCAGGGCGGGACGGGAATAGACTCGGAGCCCAGGAACCCAGTCTAGGAGATCTAGGGGAGGCGAGGCACGAGGTCAGCCTGTGAAGACCCCACCTGACTTGGGAGCGCCTGCGCAGAGCGGTGGGCGGGCTCTGTTCCATACTCGGTGGAGCCTTTGTTCCCTTGTGGGCTTCAGGCTAGCAGCCTCCAGTCAGACTTCAGCCTCTTCTCTCCCAGCCGGAAGTGTAAGGCCGCGGGACCTAAGGAGAAGGGAGGGGTGTTTGTGTGTGCGTGAGCGCTTTTGCTCTTGCAGCGGGGAGGATTCGGCATGGGGAGTCTGAAGACCCGGGTTCTAGTCGTGGCAGCTCTGCCCTGCTGTGCGACTCAAGGCCAGTCTTCATACCCAACTGGGCCTCAATTCTTTCCTTTGGGAAACGAAGGAGCAGCACTGGGTCAGCCACTGGGGTCTCCTTCTTGCTCCTAGATCTGTGCTCCCCCTCCCCTCCCAAAAGGCAAAAGTGCCTTATTGGTCAAGCTTCCCACCTCTTCCACCCCATCCCTGTGCCTTCCGCAGTTGTGCAAAGGTCCACTTTGGATTGGGGTGAGGGTGGTGCTGTGAGATTTAAGACTCATCTTTGATGCATGTTTTCAGAGTATTTTGCATTTTACCTGTTAATTAACAGCAAACTTTAGCCCTCACACTTGACCACAGTGATAATGGGCATAGAAATAGGGACAGAAAATTGACATTTCTGAAATTAAATATTTGAAATTAAAAGCCTTTACATATATATACATATATATGAAATTAAAAGCGCATATATATATGTGTGTGTATATATATGTGTATATGTATACATATGTGTATATATATACACTCTGTGCGTGTGTGTATTTGTGTATAATTAACTATCTTTTTTTGAGACTAGTGACCTGAAGAGTATGTGTGTTAGGTTAAGTTATGGAGATCAAAACAAAAAAAAAAACAAACAAGCATTTATTAACCACCTACCATATGATAGACACTGTACTATTTTGGGATAGAAGGAAAGGCAATAAAGAGTCTGCTCTAAAAAAGCTCATAGTCTATCTAATGGTAAAAGACAACATTTAAACAATTATATACAAAGAAGATATGTATAGGATAATTTGGAAGTACTCTTAAAGGAAAGGCAATAAGATTAAAAAGGACTGGGAAAAACGTCTTTTAGAAGATGGGACTTTAAGATTTAAAGAAAATTGGGCTTTTGAACTTCTCAGGTCATATGAAAGTTTCTAAGAGATAATCTTCCCAGAAACACCTGAGGCAGCCCTGCGTAATGTTCTAATGAGGTAGCTGTATAATGTGCAGCCTGCTATCAGTAGAATAATAATATTTTTGCTGTTGTTGTTCAATCTTGTCCAAGTCTACATGACTCCATTTGAAGTTTTCTTGGCAGAGATTACTGGAGTGGTTTGCCATTTCCTTCTCTAGTTTATTTTACAGATGAGTACCTGATGAGAGTTAAATGACTTGTCCATGGTCACATAGCTAGTAAATGTCTGAGGCCAGATTTGAACTTGGGAAGATGAGTCTTCCAGACTTAAGGCCCAGTCTTCTATCTACTTGCCATGTAGATGTCCTAATAATAATAGCTAGCCTTTTTATAACACTTTAAGACTTAAAAATAAATTTAAATATGTTGTAAGGTAGGTATAATTAATATCCCCATTATATAGATGAGGAAATTGAAGTTAGGAAAGGTTAAGTGACTTGCTTGAGGTCATATGCATAGTAAGTATCTCAGGCAGGATGGGAAGTCAAGTTTTCATGACTCCTAACCAACAGTTTATCAGTTATGCCACCTAGCTGCCCATGTTGGAATCTATTGGAAATTTATTATAATCCTTGAATGAGGCAATTTTGGCCTATATTTAAAATGAGCTAGAGAAGGAAATGGGGAGCACTCCTATATCTTTGCCAAGAAAACCTAAATGGGGTTACAAAGAGTAGAACAGAACTGAAAAAAGACAAACAACAAAAAATGGAGAAGAAAATAAAAACAATTCTAGGAGTAGGTCTCACAAACTAAGCTTATCTTTGTTCATTAATCATTATTTAGTGTATATTAAATAACTATAAGACCTTAATCTTTTCACATAAATTGAAATTTATTTTATTGATTTTGTATTATTAAGATTCTGAACTTTCAGTGAAAAGTTTAAAGAAAAAATTTCAATATTGAACTCTGAATTTTATTAATTTTCTAGTTGGCATTATACCAACATGATATTGTGAATAGAAGTAACCATACATTTCTAGAATTTTGGTTCTTCCTATTGTTGATCAGATAGTTTATTACTTTTCTCATTTTAAAAGACTAGGTTGCCCACTGATGCAGTCAAGAGAAAATATGAGTGTTTCTGGTCAAGAGTCCCTGTTCTTCATTAACCCTCCAGACCTACAAAAGCTTTGTGCTGTTAAGGTAGTACTAAGTAATCAAGTGGCAGAGACAGAGATTAGAAGCACACAGTTGAAAATGTGCAGGTAAAAAAGCATTTGTGATCTTTGGGGTTTATGTTTCTTGATAAGATGGTATTTTATAAATATGAAATTTATAAATGAAATATTTAACCTCTATAACATTTCGGCATTTCAGTGGTGCTGTGATCTCATAGTTACAATCTAAAGTTGGTATGATTTTTGTCTATGCCTTTCCATAATTCAGTCATAGATTCTATACTAAAATCTCTAAAGAGCTTCTGTTAGGTTTTTGGTTGGTCCAAAGACCCCTGAGGGTCCCTAAGAAACTTTCAGGGACTGACTTTTAATCAGTATACAAGCTGAATCTGGACAGGCCATGTGCATGTGTAGGCAAGGAGTGCCAGTGTAAGAGGTGGCAAGACATGGAAGTGTACTCCTTCTCAGACTTCCAGAATGTCCCTCCCTTGGCACAAGAATTAAGATCCACCCTTGAGGACTCCTCGAAGTCTTTCCATACCAGAACTATGTCTGGCTCACCACACTCTTGTTCTGAGCAAGGTAGGGTGGATGATGTGACTATTGAAGATCTTCCAGGCTACATGGAATATTACTTGTATATTCCCAAGAAAATGTCCCATATGGCAAAAATAATGTACACCTGATAGCAATAAGCAACATCACATGCTTTAAAACCAATGAAGGGCTGGAAAAGTGACTTAGTTACTGGCAGACCACTCAGCTACTCTGTGTGAGAAGGTACCTTCCTCTACTCTTTGTGCAATAAAAACATTTCTTTGCATCTCAAAAAAAGTCAAAACTACTTTCAGAATGAAAACTGCCCTGCAATATACAGTCATAAAGAGTTGTCTGTTACAGAGCCAGTACATTTTAGAGTCTCTACTTAACCTCAGAGCTACTTGACTCCAGGCCAGCTCTATGCCCACTGTACTGTGCTGCTTCGATTTATTTCTTTAAGTGCCAGTTCTAAGACCAGAATCCACTGAGCTATCCAGCTGCCCCCAGCAAAGAGTATTAGTGGAATAGGAATTGTAAAAAGAATCAAGAAACCTGAATTCTAGACACTGCTTCTCATTACTTTGAACAAGTCTTGGAGACTACATGGACAGTGCAAAGATATCTGGATTTAGAGTCAAAGGACTGGTTTTCATCCTAGCTTTGCTACTTACTACCTCTGTGACCCTGAGAATATTTTTTAACTTCTTTGAGCCTCAGTTTCTTCCTCTGTAAAATGAGAAAATTGGGCTAGACCTTTAAAGTTCTTTCCAGCTTTACATATATGATCTAATTTAATCACTTACAACTCTTGGGCATGTCTCATTTCCATACTTGGGGTACATTTGGGAATTCAAAAAGGCTTGGAAAATGTCTGAAACAGAGTTGGGCCCCATAGATGAGAAAAAGAAACCATAAAGGTAGGAAGAAGAATTTCAAACTGCATTATCAGTAACTAACCAAGCCATCTAATAATTCATTCATTCAGTAATTATCTAGTAGAATAAGCAAAGCACTGTGCTTGGAATTAGTGACTGATACAAAAAAATTATATGATATTTGCCCTTAAAGAGTTTACTGAGTGATAAGGAAACAGTGGTTTTAAAATTTGCAAAATTAAATAAAAACAAGGAGAATAAGAATAAGTCCACTTTAAAATTAATGCATTTCATCTCCATAGGCAATTGCTGTTTATGTATCAAGAGCTTCTAACATCACCTGTTCCTGGAATATTAAGCCAGATTTGGGTAGTGATGACGGTCAGTGCTATTTTTTATTCTTTTGTAATCATATTGGATTATTACCCTTATCCCCAAATATATCAGAATTACAAATTGGAGCCAGATTAAATTAGAAGCTAGAAATTTTAAGGATTTAACTATCCCAAGAGAGTAATTTGAATCATCACTACTTTTTATTTAAGTATAATCTTGTGGAAGAAAAAACTATCGTTGGGACTTAAGCCAAAATCTGCCAGATAATTTATTAAATGTACAAACTTTTGTGCTTGCAGATTTCCCCCTCTAATCAGAATGTTCTTTGTGAAGCAATTTCCATTTTCATTTTATAGTATTTCTAAGAAAAAATTCCACAGCAAAGTAAAACAAAGATTTAAACATAGTTTAAATTTAGGGTTTTGATTTCCCAAATAGTAATGTTAATCCAAGTACACTTAAGAGAAAATATTTTCCAGAAAACAATTACTTACTCTTTAACTGCTCCTCTTTTAATCTTGTTAAAAGTGAAATAAAGAGATATTTCTCTTAACTAAATTAAACAAAGACATTTCCACTCTTAATTTTGGCACTATAAACATGACAAAGTCTCTTATTTCTGAAAACCTAGCTTCATCCCCAAAATGGAGTGTCTTTCTATATAAAGAAAACTGAATAGCTCTTCTGTTCTAGTTAGTCCAAAAAATTTGTTCTAGGATACTCATTATTTCTTAATATTTTATATCACAACTGAAGTCTTGGTGTTCCACAGACCACAAAGTAATTCTAGGACACCCAAATCATACTTTGTTCTTGTCTCTTTAGAGTTGTGAAATTGATACATCTTCAGATATAGGTAAACCAGTAAAGCTCAATTACATGATCATGAAAATGTGGCAAAAATGATTAACACATGCTTTGGAATCAAGATATAGGTATTCTCTACAACAGAGATTCAATTTTGTTACCTTTTTGGTGTCATGTATGTAATATATGTATACATATGTGCGCGCACACACACACACATATATACATATTTAGCAGTCTGAGGAAGTCTATAGTCTCAGAATAATTTTTAAAATAGATACAATAAAATTCACAGTATTACCAAAAAATCCAATTATATGAAAATATAATTAACCTAAATGTCAAAACAGAAAACAACCAACTCCATAGACCTTAGATTAAGAACTTTTGCTTTTAGAATAAGTCAGAGCACATTGCTGAGATTTTTCTATATTATTCATCTTCAAATTGCATGATATGGAAGTTGATCTTTCTTTATAACATTCTAATATAGGAATACAAAACAGAATTTTTTTCCTCAAAAATTTTTTATCAATTGTACTCATTTTCCTTTCTAGAAAAAATGAAAGATTCCTATTTAAGTTAGTGTTTAGCAATCAGAAGAAAAATAGATCTTAAAACATTAAAACAAAAAAAGTATATTTACTTTGCATGTAAAACAATGATTAACTTATTTTGGAATAAAAATGATTTTGTAATCCTGTGAAAAGTTGTTTGTTTTTTTTTTAATGAATGTCTAACTTGAAATGAATAAGAAGAAAATGCAAGCCAAGTTTCTTTTACTAAGCATTATTAGTTACATACTTAAGAATACATATAAGGAAGATATAGTTATTGCCATTTCAGGTAATCTAGATATCTTTTTATTGTTATAAATAGTAATAGTATCTAAATGAAAATTTATCTCTCAGATTTAGGAAATTTAATTGAAAAGGGTTTCCTTAATTCTAAGATATTAGAAGATGCTTCTTTTTCCAGTTATACTTGCAGGTCTTAGGATCTAGAGGCTACAGAATGAACAAGTATCACCAGGCTGGGAGCAGGGCAACCATAGTTCTTTTTATTTTTAAACTTTGATGTCTATAATTTCCAAAACATTTGTTGCTTATGAAGAACTATTTCATCTTCCTAAAAAGTGATTGTAAATTTAGAGAATTTATAGGTTAAATGACCAGAAATTATCTTTTAACATATAAAATATATGTGTGTGGGTACGTATGTATATATATATATATATATATGTATATGAAAAGTGGAAATCAGTAGAAGTTGCTTAAAACGCAAATTTGTATCATGATGGTGTCAGGAAATTTTCTCTACCAAGAGGATTGTTGGGACCCCTTTGGAGAGGCACACTGGGCAGCAGGGATCTGATAATGATAGGCCAAACTGAAAGCAAAAAAGTAACCAAGGAAACCACTAGCAGCTTCAAATTCATACAATAAAAATTTAGTATTTCTAATTTTTCAGGTCTACTTAGCAGCATTCTGTGGCAATTTAAGATAGATAAGTAACACCTTTCACAAGATAAGAGGAAGGAGAAGTTGTTTAAGGGAGAAGCAGGAGAGCAATCTTCTAGGGCAGGGGTCGGCAACGTATGGCTCTTTCTGCAGGAGCCATAAAGTCAATCTTTTTTCAGGCACTGTTACAGGAGCGCACACTGTACGGCTCTCACAAAATTACATTTTTAAAAATGTGGTGTTTATGGCTCTCACAGCCAAAAAGATTGCCGACCCCTGATCTGGGGGAATATTTGAATTTGAAGCTGACAGAGTTTATCAGAATAAGACACGCCTTGTTCAAGGACAAGAGACAAGGGAAAATGAATCAATACTTTTACAATTGTGAAAGAGGTTAGACAAAACTTTAGGCAAAACTGCAATGTTGAGATAACCATTTAGACCAGACTGTGTCTCTTATCCAAGGACAACAAATAGTTGTTACAGCAGTGGATCAAATTATCTCCTTTTTACTGTGTTCATGCCCAGTTTATTATATTATGTTGCCTCTCCAATAGCAGTTGGGGACTTTGCATTATTAGACGATCAGTTGGTTGAGATGGGGAGGGGTCTCTGTATCGTTAGTCTATAGCAGTGATGGTGAACTATGGCACAGTTGCTAAAGCTGGCTCATAGAGTGCTCTCTATGGGCACATGCATTGCTTCCCCTTCCCCCACTTCCTACCCTGGTTCATCACTGGAAAGGCAGAGGGACTTGGGCAGAACTGCTCCCCTCCCCTTCTCCACTATGCTTGAGGACATTTTTTTACATCATCCACCCCTCTGCCCAGCAGCCCAATGGGAACATTTTCTCCCTTCCCTGTGTGGGACAAAGGGGAGAGGGATGGGGTGCACCCAGTTGGGGGCAGGGAATGGCACATTGTCCCTAAAAGGTTTGTTATCACTGGTCTATAGTATCATTTCAAAATGATTATGAGATCAGTTTTTCCTGCACAGTGGTATAAAGGGGAGATAAAGAGATGATAAATAGTGGAATAGAATAGTACATCATCCTCAAATTAAACAAAAGCTTACAGAAAAATAAAGGTTGCAGTTATTCAACCTTGTGAATAAAGGAGCTGAAAGGGAGAAGGAATTGAGCAAGTAGAGATAACATTATAAACCATTCAATGGTACATTGATTGAAGGTGCAAAAGCTAGATAGAAACAGGTTAGAACCTCTGTCTGGTCCAGTTAGAAGAAAAGGGTGGAGGGGGCAGCTGGGTAGCTCAATGGATTGAGAGTCAGGCCTAGAGAGGGAGGTCGGGGTTCAGATCAGGCCTCAGACACTTCCCAGCTGTGTGACCCTGGGCAAGTCACTTGACTCCCATTGCCCACCCTTACTACTCTTCCACCTAAGAGCCAATACACAGAAGTTAAGGGTTAAAAAAAAAGAAGAAAAGGGTGGAGGTTTGTTGGACTAATTAGGAAGTAGTATAATCCAAAGTGATATATAAAGTGCAGAAAGCAAGCTAAAGGGAGTAAATGATTATATAATAAAAATTATAATTCATATTTGTTTAAAAATGTGTAAATCTTTATATTCATATGTGTAGTATTTTATCTCTCTTAAATATTAAAAAACAATCCCCTAAGCTTTAAATTCTTTTTCTTGCCTATATTTTTCATCATGTTGCTGAGAAGTTTTGACTCTCCCATCTTTGATTTTTAAAATGATATAATAGATATTTAAGGATGAAGAGAATGTCACTAGCTTAGTATCATAATAAAAATTCATAACTTAGGGCTTAATAGGAGAATGAAACATTTTTCTAATTACCATTTTTACCTTTTCTTTATTGTGCCTTCATATCTAAGAAAAAAGATACCTTTGTTCAAGGACACTTGTTAGGAAGACTTCAATCTGTACTTTATATATTACTTTTAGTTTTTTTGTATTTTGAATTACTTAATGTTATATTTATTAAATTAAATTTTAATTTTAATAAATTTGTAAAGTTTATATGGATCTTTTTAGATACCATTTTACAAATCAGGAAAACTTCAGGTCTACACAGAAAAACATGGAGCTAAGGTAGGTTTGTAAAATTTTTTGCAATACTCAATAATTATTAAATTGACATGTTAAATTTTGCTACTACTTATAGTGGACAAAACTGTGGATATCTTTAAAAATTTAAATTAATTAATTTATTTGTTTGTATGTCATATTCAGATTACTAGGTAACTCCCTCCCTCCTTACCTCACACTAGAGAAGGCATCATTTGACAAAAAAGATCTATGTCTACATAAATTTTTATCTTGTTTGTTTCTTTTTATCAGTTCTTTCTCTGGAGCTGGGCATACATAAGCCATTCTTTAAACAATATTTTGTTGATGTATATAATGTTCTCATGGTTCTATTCACTTTATTCTTCATCATTCCATGTAGAGCTTTCCATGTTTCTTAAAAAAATTAACCTGCTAATAATTTCATATGGTGCAGTAATAACCCACCACAATCATATATCACAACTTACTTAACCATTCCCCAATTGATGGGAATCCCTTCAATTTCCAGTTCTTTGCTACCACAAAGAGAGCTACTCTAAATAATTTAGAAAATATAGGTTCTTTTCTTTTTTCCCCAATCACCTTAGGAAATAAACCTAATAGTGGTATTGCTAGGTCAAAAGATATACACAATTTTATAACTCTTTGAGCATAATTCCAGATTGCTCTCCAGAATGGTTGGATTGGTTTATAGTTCCACCAACAATGTATTATTGTTCCCATTTTCCCACATTCCCTTCAACATGTGCCATTTTGCTCTTTTATCATTTTAGCCAGTCTGATAGATGTGATGATATCTCAGTTTTGTTTTGATTTGCATTACTTTAATCAGTAATGATTTAGAGCAATTTTATATAGCTATATCTAGTTTTGATTTCTTCATCCAAAAACTATCTGTTCATATCTCTTGACCATTTATAAGTTGGGGAATGGCTCATATTCTTATAAATTTGACAATATTCTCTATTTATTTTGGATATTATACTTCTATCTGAGAAACTGTCTATAAAATTATTTTTCCCAATGTATTGCTTTCCTTCTAATCTTGGCTACATTGGCTTTTTATTTGTACAAACCCTTTTTAATTGAATGTTTTCAAAATTATCCATTTTACATCTCACAATGCTTTCTATCTCGTTTTTTAAAATAAATTCTTCTTCTATACATAAATTTATTGGTAATATGCTCCCTGTTCTTCTAATTCCCTTTTTTGTAAGCTGTTTTTATAGAACTGCATGTGAGACCAATAATTTTGATTCTCATCTTAGTGTACATCTCCCTGGTGGTAAAATAATGTATCTAGGCAAGTAAAAACATAGCTATGTGAGGCAGCCTCCATATTCATAGGCTAACTAGTAAATTCCCAGAGTACAAAGATTAATCTATGCATCCTTGAAACTGACATTGCCAAACCACTTTAGCATTCGTATTCCCATTGCAGGGCTAGACATCCTTCTGAGCATTGTTTCCATTTCTTACATTTTTTTGCCTGGCACATAGTAAATACTTAATGCTTGATTAATGCTTGATAAGTTCAGGCAAGCTTTAATGTCGAGTCATCTAAGATTTGGGGCTGTCTGTGGTTTCATTATATTCATAACACATTGAATGACTTTGGGGTGCTTGACCTAACCACTAGAGTTTGAGTGATCAGAAGTATCTTAGAGTAGCCAAAGTAAATTTTAGCTGAGTTTATTCAAGAAAGGCTTCATGCCATTTACCTTTACCAAAGAGCATCATTGATCTGAAACTAGAACCCAAGGTCAAGGTCCTATGCTATCCTTCTGAAGGCCTAGATGGGGTTCCTAACCTGGGATCTGTGAACTTGATTTTTAAAAAAATTTTGATAACTATGTATTAAAAATTCTATAATTGATTTCCTTTGTAATCCTATGTATCCTATTTTATGCATTTAAAAGCATTATTTTGAGAAGTATGCTGGTAAATGTTTAACAACTGGCTTACTTTAAAAAATATGCTTGACACGCTTTTAAGTTTAATCTGCATTATTAACATTTTCTCCATTACTTTATTAAGTTTAGACAATAGACAAAACAACAAATCAAACTCTGATTTGGAGTTTGTTAGTTTACATGATGCAAATGCTCACACAGAAATTTTAAGTTGGCTCTAAAACACTTCTTGTTTCACCTTCCTGCAAAAGGGGTACATTGTATTAAAAAGGTTAAGAATGTAGGATCTGTTTTCCTCAAGAGCCTATTTTTCCTATTTAGAATGTTTCTTCCTCACTTCTTGCTAGGAAACAATTTCTTATAAGGGTCTAGTAGATAACCAATGCTAATACTTATACACAGTGCTCCCAAAGTCTTACTGTAGTTTTAAGCTTAATAACTTAAAACTATTTACTGGACATACTACATAATAATATAAAGTTTGCAAAAACCTTTTCCTTATATTACTATATTATGTCATATCATATCCTTATAACAGTCCCATGAGATAGGTGTTATTAATATCCTTCTTTTACACATCAGTAAATTGAAAGTGAGAGTTTAAATGATTTGCCAAAGGCAACACAACTACATGTCAATGAGGATATTTGAATCTAAATTTTCATGACTCCAAAGCCACTATCTATCCATTAGGAGTATAAATAAGGGGATGTTACCATTCTGATAGCTCACCAAGATGTTCTGAAAGAACTTTACAGTATTTACTAAACAAAAGGTAAGAATTTCATTGCTTTTCCTTAAGCATTTATGGGGCAAATAATTTAAAATAAATATCAAGATAAAAAAATATTTCTGAATATACAAAATGATGACAGAATTAATTTAACAAATGAAACATAATGCTACTCTTAATTCTCCTTCTCTACCCACCCTGCCCCCATTAGCCAAGAGAAAGAAAAGGAAAACAAAAAACACTTATAATAACAACATAGAAGCATAGTTGAGCAAAATTAATCCACAAGTAGTCATATTGAAAACCTTAGTCTCTTTCTGCACCTTGTGTCCAGCACCTCTCTTGAGGAAGTAACAAGTTTCACTACAGATCCTTTGGAAACATGATTAGTTATTTCATTATTCAAAGTTATTAAATCTTTCAAAGTTGCTTTTCATTACAATGTTATTATCCTTGTATAAGTTGTTCTCCTTGTTCTGCTCATTTCTCAGTTATCTAAAAGTACCCCCTTTTGATTTCTGGTTCTTTTATTTTTTCCTTTCTTACTACCACCTTAGGATCAAGAGGTTTGTTTTGTTTGTGACAGTTTCCTCACTGGAATTATTCTCTTAATCCTCATTGTTTTTCCCTGTTGCATTTGATGTTTTTCTTTAGCAAATTCTTTAAGTGTACATGCGTGTTTACATTTAACCTTCCTTTATCTACTTCAGATAAAGATGTTGTTCACCTCATTCCCATTGTCTCTATTCAGTTCTCCATGTTTGTATACTCTTTTTCTCACGTATTCCAATTGTCAGAAATAGCAAATTCTATTTCTTTCTTCATGCATGTAATGTTAAGGAAGTCTACACTAGTGTATTCCTTCTTTTACTCTCCCTTTTTCTACTCTTAAAATCCTCACACAGAATCAATCCACACTAAGAGTCTTGCTTTATTTATTTAATTTCCTCAATACCCTTTGAAGACAGTAAGCTTCCAAAGGGACACTTCCTTCTTTCCTCTCTTTTAGAATTTTAGGATTATATCATCATACAACTCCTTCCAATGGCTCAAATAAATTTACTTTTCTAGGTTTCTCTGGACTCTGTTTTTATTTCAAAGTTCCAATTCAGCTCTGGATTTTTCATCAGAAATGCTTAAAAATCCTTTATTTCATCAAAGATATACTCCATCCCCCCCCCATAGATACTTAGTTGTGCAGAGTAAGTTATTCCATTATAAATCTTTGCCTTTTAGAATATTATATTCCAATGTTTTCTCTATTTTTAATAGATGCTATTGCTGATGCTACTACTTCTGAGCATTCCATTAAAAAGATAAAAACGACAATTCTCCTTAAACTAACCTACTAATTCAATGCCTTCCAGTTAAATTACCAAAAATTATTGAGCTAGAAAAAATAGTAAATTCATTTAAAAGAACAAAAGGTCAAAAATATCAAAGAAATTAAAGAAAAATAGAAGGAAGTTTAGAGGCACCAGATTATAAATTTTATAAGGCAGTAATGACCAAAATTATTTGATACTGTCTAGGAAACAGAAAGGTGACTCAGTAGGAAAGAGTATACATAAAACACATAGTAGTAAATGATTATAGTAATCTTGTGTTTGACAAATGTAAAGATTCAAGCTTTTGGAATAAGAATTCACTATTTGGTAAAAAATTATTGGGAAAACTGGAAAGCAGTCTAGCAGAAAGTAGGTATAGAACAATATCCATTTTCCACAATAAGGTCAAAATGGATACAAAATGGAGATATAAAGGGAAATAGCATATTAGAAGAATATAAAACATTTTACCTATTAGATTTATACATGGGAGAAGAATTTATGAATAAACAAGAGATAGAATTGTTAGATGAAAATGGATAATTTTGATTAAGTTAAACTAAAAAATTTTATACAGAAAACCCAATATAGTCAAGATTAGAAGGAAAACAGAAAATTAGGGGCAAAATTTTATAGACAGTTTCTCAAATAAAGGTCTCATTTCAAATATATAGAGAACTTCGCCAAATTTATAAGAATATGAGTCATTCCTTAATTGATAAATGATCAAAGGATATGAACAAGTAGGTTTTTGGATGAAGAAATCAAAGCTATATATAGTCACATAAAAATATTCTTCAAATCACCATGGATTAGAGAAATGCAAATTAAAACAACATTGAGATATTTCACATATATCAGATTGGCTAAAATAATAGAAGGTAAAAATAGCAAATTTTGGAGGGGAAGTAGAAAAATGGGGACATTAATATACTATTGGTGGAACTATGAACTGATCCAACCATTGTGGAGAGCAATCTGTAATTATGCTCAAACAGTTATAAAACTGTTTACATCCTTTGACCCAGCAATTATTAGATTATTATAGATTATTAGATCTGTTTCCCAAGGTGATCAAAGAAAAAGAAAAAGAACCTTTATGTTCTAAAATAGTTATAGTAGGATTCTTTGTTGTTGGCAAGGAACTAGAAATTGAGGGAATGCCCATGGATTGGGGGATGGCTAAACAATTTGTGATATATGATTGTGATGGAATAGTAATGCACTATAAGAAATGATGAGCTGGTTGATTTTAGAAAAACATGGAAAGGATTTGCATGAAATAATGAAGAGTGGAATGAGTAGAACCAGAACATTGTATAAGCAACAGCAGCATTTTTAAAAAGAATAACCGTGAATGACCACCTTCAGAGAAAGAACTGATAAATAGAAGTATGAATGATATGTACATATGAAATATATATATGCATATATATGTGTGTGTTTTTTTGTGAGATGGGGAGGGAGGACGTCAGCTCAAAACTTAAAATGAAACAAAAAAAATATTTTTTTAAGAAAGATCAAACCTTTACAAGTTAAGGAATTTGATTGAGAATACTCAGTAGCAGTAGCAGCAGTAGTTATGATAGTAGTAGTAATAATAATAGTAGTAGTAGAAATAGTAATGACAGTAAACATTATATAACACTTTAAGGTTTGCAGAGTGCTTTATGTACATCGCCTAATTGACTTTTCCAACAGTCTTGTGAGGTAAGTGCTATTATTAATGGAATTTAAATTGTCAAGACTTGACAGATGAAAGAATATGAGAGGTGAGGGAGAGAGAAAAGTGAAAGCTGACTATGGGGTGGCACATTTGCATCACTAGAAGGATAATAGTTCCCTAAAGAGAAATGGAGAAGATTGAGAGAAAAATGGATTTTTGGGAAAATATAGTGAGTTCTATTTTGGATGTGTTGAGTTTGAGATGTCTATGAAATATCTAGGTGGAAATGTATAGAGTATCATAATAAAGATTTTGTGAATTAGTAATTGATGTTTCCATGGTTCTTTCCTTTTATTTTTGGTAAAAAGAATATCTGTTAACCTTTTTATTGTTTTGCAATCTTCCAATCTTTGAGATAGCTTGAAAATAAAATTTTGAGTATTTATCAGATTTTTATTTTTAGCACGGGTTCTTTTTTCTGCGTATATTTTATCTTTTTTCAGTTCATTTCCCCCATTTTCTTGTAACATCTTATACAGCCACATTGTGTATTGAAAACTTAAGTGATGGCAACACTATCTTCTGTAATAAGCATTAGTTGCTTTAGAAATGTCAGCAAATCTGTTCCTTTTCACATCTATTTGTTGTTCTCTTTTTAGTTTATTTTGAATAAGTGCTCCTGGTCTGGCTCAGTCTGATCCCGTGCCTAGATTTTTATGTTTTTTTCTTCTTTTGCGCTACTTTTTGCTGGTTTTGAAGAAATGCTTGTTGTAGTTTTATACTATATAGATTATATTCTTCTGTTATGTTCACTCAATGAGTTTGTTGTCTAACTTGGCCTTGCTCTTGATTGTCATATCTTTCCTCTTTGGTAAGAAGATCAAATGTTTTTAGACTAAGGAATTTTTAAAGGCTCTTTTGATCTCCTTGTTTCATTTACATTTCCCTGTGAAATGGTGATAATCAGAGTGCATTTCCAACTTTTTTGAGTCAGCAGCTTTCTTGAATAGGGTAACTTGAGTTATTTTAACTGCACACAATGTTTAATTTTTGTCCTTCTAATTTGGTGTTGATTTTTATTTTTCTTCTATTTAATAATCTGATCATTCATAGGTAACTGATTCTGAAATAACTGCCACATCAGAAACCAATCACTTCCAATTTATCAAGTTATATTTATTCAAAAGTGTTACCCTGATGCTTCATTCATGGCATGTGGCATGAGACTGATCTAAGATTCTTCAAGGCTATACCAGCAGAGTATAAGCTTGAGTGAATTTGTTCTTACTAGAAATTCTTCAGTTATTGTCTTAAGCAAAGATTTTGTTATTTATCACAAAGAGGCTCCTTGCCAGTGGGCTATTCACTAAACATTCTTTAGGAATCAGTGAAACAAAGAAAAATACACAAGGATTCTAAGTTCTATGAGATCTCCTTCTGCTTCTGTAGTAAGGGTGATAAAATGGGTAAAAAGGGAAGTGAGTGCTAAGAATAACATAGTTTTACATTATCTATGCACACAAATAGCCAGTATAAGTTGGCTTCATTCTTATCTATCTTCCACCCTCACAGTTGATTTGGGTTCCTAGAGCTAGTTTGGTTACATCTCCCCGTTATGGTTCTAGGAGGATTACTGAGGGTGTGTTGCAATCCTGTAATGCCCCCTGCTGGAGTTCTCATTACTATGTTTCCCTCAAGATTATCCTTTGAGAGCAGTTTAGTCAGCCAGCTATAAGTAATATTTAGAAAGGATTGTTTACTAATATGACATAATAAGAACAACCAGTACAAAACATCCTCCCCAAATGTCTGTGACACATTCTACCAAAGGTATATAGAGTTGAGGGAAAAGTGAGTTCAAGTTTAGGAATCACATGTAGCAAAGAGGTAACAAAAATTCTGGTTGCTAGAAGTTCTTTTCCTCCATTCATGGGGTGCTGAAGAAATTCCTCTTAGGCGTAGTATAGACTTTTTTGTGGGTTCTTTATAGAGTCACAAGTCCAGTTTGTCTTTGGCTTCTGATCATTCAGATACTGCTTTCATTTGATCTGGGACACCATTTAGTACATAGATGGAAAGATCGGAAGTCCAACATTCTCTAGACTTTTAAAAGGTCAAGTATTAGGGGAGGAAAGGAGACTTGGTTAAGGATTCTCTTTCCTCCTCTCCTACAGACATTTCCTTCTCAGGAGAGTTTAACTAGAATACCATGCTTATTCCAATTCATAGAATCAATATTTTTCCTGAAAATGCTTTAAAAAAGGAACCAGAATGGAACAGACTGGCTAGTGTCATTTGAATTGAACTGCCTTTCAAAATACCTTTTTGTACTTAGTTAAAGAACTAAATATAAGTACTTAATACAACAATCATTTTCAAAGAACATGATTGGAATTAAGATATGTTCCCACCTAGTTAAAGAATCATAGCTAAAATGGGGTGGAGTGATTTTTTACCCACTCTTACATAAGAGAAGTCTAGAGTCAGCAGCAGTGTACAGGGAGCAAAAGGTCAAGAACCTGGACCATAGACTATCTGAGGACTTTTAGAGCTTTCACCTCTGTTACTCTTACTTCATACTAGTTCTTGTGAGCCTGTGGGGCTTGCAGATGGAGGGCAGCAATCAGGAGGGCACTCTATAGATCAGTGGTTCCCTAACTTTTTTTTGGCCTACAGCCCCCTTTCCAGAAAAAATATTACTTAATGCCCCTGGAAATTAATTTTTTAAAAATTTTAATAATTAATAGAAAAGATAAATGCACCTGTGGCCATCACCACTTTCCTGGATTGCTGTAGCACCCACCAGGGGGTGGTGGTGCCTACTTTGGGAATCACTGCTATAGATCAAACTGCTTTGACAAAAAATACTCTCTGTTAATTGTCAAGTGTAATGTGTTAGCTGGAACTGCGCCTGAGGTTTTTGTAAACATAGCATTCTTTACCCACACTATGATAATACAATTCAGGACAAAGGGAGATCTCATTATTCCTTCCATAGGAAGGCATAGAACCAGACTCCACCACAAAGTCCTAGTTCAGGAAATAAGGCTAGACAAATGAGTAAACAGAAGAAAATGTCCATAATATGAAAAATATTATGGGTCTAGGTACCCTCAAGACACAAACCCAGAAGAAGAAAATAACTCCACTTCATTGAAAGCCAAGTTTCAAAGCAAATAAGATATACTACAACCTCTACTGTAATTTATGGAAAAAATGAAGCAAGGATTAAAAAATGATATTATAAATAAAATGAGAGTTCTAGGGGAAAAATGAAAAAAACAAATGAGACCTATTAAAAAAAAGAACTAGAAGGTGAATAAATAGCTTAGTATAAGAGCTACAAAACCTTGAGGTAACAAAGTTCTTGAAAATTAGGGTTGGATTGACAGAGATGAGCTATTGTATGAGAGGGAAAAAATACTCCCAATAAAGTTGATAGAGGGGAAAAAATCAGAAAATTTAAGGTATTTCTTATAAAAAATAATTAATTTCAAAAACAGGATAAGGGGATAATCTAAGAATTGTAGAAATACCTGAAAATGTAGATTATGCAAGCATAGATATGCTATTTCAGGAAATTATGAATGAAAACTGCAGAGACATTAGAACTAAAGGTCAAAGTAAAAATAGAAAAAATCTCCTACTCACTTACTAAAACACAAAAAATGGAAACTCCCAAGAATATCATACCCAAAATCCAGTGCTTACACATCAAATAATAAATACTTCAAGTATCCAGAAAGAAAAAGTTCAGGTACCAAGGAGCCTCAATTAGGATCAGTAGCCACCACCTTAAAGAAGAGGAAAGCTTGTAATACATTATTCTAGAAGGCAAAATATAAAAACTTACAACCATGAATAATTTACTCAGAAAACCAGAATATGATGTTATCAGTGAGGGGGGGAGAGATCTTAAATTTAAAAAGAAGACTTTAAATCTTTCTTATTGAAGAGGCCAGATCTGAGTAGATACACTGAACTGCAAACACAGAGGTCAGAAAAGCACAGAAAGGTAAGTCTAAGAGAGAGGAAAGTATCTTTTTATAACCCTAATGTCTGTAAGAGTCTTGAAGTGAGTAATAAAATAAGGCAGTGGACATAGGAACAATTTTGTTTTATTTTGATAATCTTAAGAGAAAAAAGAAAAGAGAAAGAAAACGAATACACTAAGGAAGAGCAAAGGGATAGAACTTACTTTCTCATGTAATCATGGTGCATGGGGAGGACATTATACAAATGTAGAGTAAGAGGGGTATAGGAGTGAGTGAGTGATTCTTGAACTTCACTTTTACCTGAATTGGACAAAGAAGGAATAAATACACATAGGAGGTATTTGGTATAGAAGCACATTAAACTCAACAAACAATCAGGCAAGAACATGAAAAGAAGTTAGGATTAAAATCAAAGGATTAGTTATAAACAAAACAAACTCCAGTTTTGAAGCATAAATTGTTAAAGAGGCAAGGATGTGCTTTATCACCACTACTATAGTATATACTGCTAGAAATCTAGTCATAGCAATTAGATGAGAAAAATAAATTCAGGGAATACGCTTAAATAAAGAGAGAACAAAATAAACTATCTTTTGCTAATAATATGAGTCAACTAAAATGAATTGAAATGATAGCCAGCAAAATTTCACGATAAAAAATAAATCCAAGCAAATCATGAACAATTTTGTATATTATCAATCAAAACCAAAAGTAGAGATATAAAAAGAAATTCCTTTTAAAGTAACTTGTTTTCAGTCATTTCAGTCATGTTAACTCTTCATGACCCCAATTGCAGTTTTCTTTGCAAAAATGGTGAAGTGATTTGCCATTTTTATGTCCTCATTTTATAGAAGAGGAACTAAAGTAAACAGAGTGAAGTGACTTGCCGGGGTCAAATAACTAGTTAGTGTCTGAAGCCAGATTTGAACATATCAAGATGAATCTTTCTGATTCTAAGCCTAGTGTTCTATCTACTGTACCACCTATCTGGCTTTAAAATAACTATAGAATATCTAAAATACATGCGAGTCTACCTACCAAGATACACACAGAAATTATAAGAATACAGTTACAAAGCATTGTTTATGGACATAAAGACAGATCTAAATAATTGGAAAAATATTAATTGTGCATGAGTAGGGAGAGCTAATTTTATAGAAGTGATAATGATAGCTAAATTAATTTATTTATTCAGTTCCCTATCAATCAAACTACTTTCTAGAACAAGAAAAATAATAATGAAATTCATCTGGAGGAATAAAAAGTCAAGAATCTGAAATAATGAGAGAAGCTGTGCAGGAAAGAGGCCTAGTAGTAGCATCTCTTAAACTGTATTTCACAGTAGTAATAATCAGATAGAGAAGTTGATTAATAGAAAAGGTTAAATATGCAACACAAAGAACTAAATGAACATATTAGCCTTGATTTTAACAAACTCAAAAATCCTGGCTACTAAAACAATGATTGTTTGGAAAAAATTTCTGGGAAAAATGAACAATATCATAGAAAATAGGTTTAGATAGCATCTCGTTATATGACAAGATAAGTTCCTAACAGATACATATCTTATGCATAAAAGGTTATATCATAAACAATTAATTTTCAGATCTGTAAATAGATCACAAAAAACAAGGGATAAAGAAGAACACAGAAGGAGAAATGAACAGTTTTGATCATATAAAATTAAAAAGCTTTTGCAAATACAGTGCTAGTAAGTTTAGAAGGAAAACAGTTAATTGATGGGAAAATCTTTGCAGTAAGTTTCTCTGATGAAGATTTCATTTGCAAGATATATAAAGAACTGATTCAAACTTATAAGAGTAAGAATCATTTGCCAGTTAATAAATGGTCAGAGTGTATGTGATCAGGCAGTTCCCAATGAAAGAAATACAAGCTCTCTATAGTCATATGAAAGAATGCTTCAAATCATACCTGGCTGCCTTCCTCTGGACTTCTCCCTAATGCCCTAGAAACATCTTCCATCATGCAAGATCACTTCAGCCTTGGAACTTATACTTCATCAGTACCCTGTGCTCTTGGGGTCCCTACCTCCCTCTGATTAGAGAGTGAAGAGTAAAGAGGTCCTCTCAGAACTTCCATTTAAGGAAAGTGCCTGGGCCAACCATCTCTTTTTTTCCAACCTGACTCCATTCCTCTGTACTTTTCTATCATGCCTCTGTGCTAAGTACCTTCCCTTTGCCCCCAATTAATACATTTTATTGACTAAATGACTGAATTAAAGAAAGGCACATTAAAGCAATTTTGAGGTTCCATTTTATACCCATCAGATTAGGAAAACTGACAAAAAAAGAAAAAAGTCAGGTATTGGAGGGTCTGCATTAAAACAGACACAATGATGCATTTTTGGAAGAGCTCCAGCCATTCTGGAAAATAATTGGATACTATGTTCCAAAACTAGTAAACTGTCCATATCCTTTGAACTAATGATACCATTATTTAGGTTTTATACTCATAGGAGATTAAAGAAAGAGAAAATGATCATGTATATACAAAAAATTATTTCTAGCAGTTCTTGTGGTAACAAAGAACTGGAAACTAGGAGAGTACCCATCAGTTGGGGACTGGCTGAATAAACTGTAGCATAATAATGTAATGGAGTACTATTGTGCTATAAGAAATGCTTTAAATATTTTAGGGAAATGTGGGAATATTTGTGTGAACTAATACAGAATGAAGTGAACAGACCTGGGAGAATAATTTTTACTCTAATATCAATATGGTAAAATGAACAGTTTCAAAAGACTTCAGAACTCTTATCAATGCAGTAACAAACTACCTCCTGGCAGAGAATGGCAGATTAATATGTAGAATGAGATACACATTTTTGGACATGGTTAATATCAAACTTTGTATTATTTGGCTATGCCTGTTTGTATTTTATATTTTTCTTTATTTAATGAAACACTACAACTAAAGACTTCATTATTTGGTGGCTAACGATGTAATGAATATCTGAATATTTATCTATTCTTATTCTTCAGTGGTAGCAGAGCCTATTACTGGGCCATACTTCATAGGATTATAATTTAAAACTGGACCAATCATTTACACCAGTTCTTTAATTTTACAAATAAGGAGATTTAGTTCTAGAAAAATTAAATAATTTACCTAATGTCATATTGGGAGTAAGTGAAAGAGCTAGGATTCAAACATATCTCTTTTATCTCCAAATGTTCTGCATTTGACCATTTCCAAAAAAATAAAATGCTAAAAAAGATTTTTCTTAAATTTAAAAGTAAATGTATAGACACAGACATACTGTGAACAAGGTATATACGCAGTGACCTTTTACATTTACAACTGTGCATACCAATCATAACTTTTTCACAGGTCTCATTGTAGACAATAGAATGTCTATTTGTAGTTTCCAGCCTACTCAGGCAGCTGTATTGTGGAGTAAAAAGAATAGGGCATAGGAAATGTTGGTGTCCTCTTAAAAAAAAAAAACAACCTACAAAAGAAACACTTAAGGTAAACTAGCAATTGTTCTCAATGCATTGAAATAATAAAATAGGCCATTTGGAGATTTTTCTAACTAAATAAAAAGAGACTTTAAAGAGATAGTTCTCATCCATAAATGAATATTGAAACACCTTATATTTTAATCAAATAGATGAATTTAGATAAACACTTAAATTTACAATATTGACTCATGAAACTTTAGTGCTTTATGGAAATATCAAGAATACCCTCAGTCTTAGAAAACTATTCTAGTCTCTTAGATTGTAACGATCTCAAGGAAAATAAAAAACCTCTTGCTCCCTTTTACTCCTGGTCATATTTCTCAATCTTTGATTTTAGAAGCTATTCAAGATAATACATTTATATTTCCAAATAAACAAAAATAGTTTCCAAAAGTGACTTGATAGACTTTGTCATAACTTTCACTTCATGAAGATAGCCTTTGAAAACTTCAGCATCATCTCCATATGAGACTTCAAAGTAGGACATTTGTATTCAATAGTAACTATTAAAATTAGCCCCAGAAGTTTCTGGCAGGGTTTCAGAACAGGGAAGAATAAAAAGAAATGTAATCTGCTAATATCTGCCTTTGCAAATTTGGTAATTTGAAAGTGAATTGCTATAAAGGATAATTTAAGTTTGTGAAAAGAAAGATTGACCGGCAAAAGTGGTCTGTGGCTTAGTGAGGGAGTATAGTTCAGTGGAAAGCATGCCATATTTGGAGTTAGAGACAGTGGCCTCAATCCCAGACCTAGTTTACATCTTGGTCCTGACACTTAGCTTTCTGGCCTTGATTAAGTTACTTAACCTCTTTTGGCCTCAGTTTCCTCATATGTAAAATGAGAATGTTAGACTGGACGGCTTCTAAGGGCCTTTTTATAAATTGATGACCTTATAATCCAATACAGAGGTTTAAGTGATCTTAAACTCCTTAATTCCTTTGTAGAAATCTGTCTTTTAAATACTGGTATTGTTCCAGTGATTCAATACAGCTACAAACCATGCAGTGTCCTTTTTAAAAAAATTAAAATTAAGTAATATTGCAGCTAACTTTAAATGGAGATGGAAATATGTATGTCTTTGTATAACTAGGATGTATTGTGTTATCAACTATATTTTGCCCTTGAAAATTGACAAATGAGATATATAGACACACAAATAGAAAAGGAGGAAGGGTTTTCATGTAGCACAAATTAAAGAAATGGATGTCCAGAATGGTACAATAGAATCACAAAGATAATAAGAGAACAATAGGGTGGATTTCAGTGCTTGGAAGAACATGGGGGAAAAAAATGAGGCGACATCGAAGAATTCTCATATTGATGGAATTATGCATCTACCAAAGCATCTGTAAGTATTTTAATCCAGAATGTCTTCTTGCTGAATAAAATGCTTTGATGAAAGGTTCTGACTTACGTTTCTGAGAAAGGAACTTTAACTCAATTTATGTTCAATATTTCCTAAATACCCGATGAATACAAAGTACTGTTCTAGGTAGGAGGATGTGGAAACAAAGTTTAAATATGATAGTAAAATAAGAACTCAGTCTTCATGGAGCTTATAGTCTAATCAGGACACAGTGTATTATAATATATGACGTATACAGATAATATAAAATAATATTTGTTAGTGTGTGCCATGGGTAAAAAAAAGGAGTATGGGAAAGGTGGTAGGGAAAGGAAGAGTAGGTAGCAGGGTCCCCCCAGCCCCATAGGGAAGTTTAGCCCTTTAGAGGTGGGCTTTGGAGCAGAACAAAATCAGGTTAAACTCTAGGGATATTTCACTGGGTTTACTTAGGGTTTAGAAAAGAAAAGGTTTTGGAAAGCCAGGGAAAACCAGATCTTCAGCAGCTAGCTGGGACCAAAGCTCTTGGGGGTGCAAAGGCACAATGAGGAAGTTGAGGTAGAGGAAGTTAAGGTAGAGAGTCCTGGGAGATGTCTTTCAGGGTTCAGAGCCATTCCAAAACGCACACGTGTTAAAATGGTGCATAATGCTTTGTGATGTTTGAGGGGAAAGGATATGGTCATTCAAAGTTTTATGAAAGAATTGGTATCTGAATGTGTCTTTAAAGCAGGGGTTAGCAATGTATGGCTCTTGAGCCATATCTGGCTCTTTTGAGGGCCAGATATGGCTCTTTCTGCAGGAGCCATAAAGTCAATTTTTTTTCAGGCGCTGTTACAGGAGCACACACTGTGAGCACTGTACGGCACTCACGAAATTACATTTAAAAAAATGTGGCGTTTATGGCTCTCACAGCCAAAAAGGTTGTCGACCCCTGCTTTAAAGGATAGCTAGGAACTCAAAAGACAGGGAGAGAGTATTAAAAAAATTTTTTTATACTGAGCAAATTTGTTCAGATATCATTATATCATTATAAATTATTCTTAACAAATGCCAAATAAAATGAACATTTCTCTACATAATGGAACAGGAAAAGAGTGTTGCACATGATTCTGTGAATCTATTATATATATCTTCTTTTCCTTTTTAAAACATGTGATCAATTTCATACTTCATTTCCAAAGCTAACCAGATTATCTGTGATTTTTTCTGAGAGGGATAACACTCTAGGCAGTCAACATTGTGAGTGCAAAAATACAGGGATGGGAAAATATAACATGTAATAGTAGCAAGGTTGGACCATAGAGCATTGAGGGATCATATAGGATGAAGCTTTGAGAAAAGGCAATGACATCAGACAGTAGAGGATCTTGGAACTTAAACTTGACATGATAAGCAAAAGACAGTCATGGGAGATTTTTGAGCAGAGAAATGATATGACTAGACTGTTGCGCAAGAAAGATTAGTTAGCCAGAGGGATGAAAGATAGATTAGTGGAGGTAAGGAGACCTTTATGGGACCGTTATGATATTTAAAAGAACTTAGCGCTGGAAAGAGACAGAGATTATCAAGTGCAGAATATTCATTTTACTCTATGAGAAAAATAGAGATTCAGAGAAATTAAATGACTTCCCCATGGACAAACATTTAGTTACTGGCAGAATTGAGATTTGAACCCAGTTTTTCTAACTCCAAACAATAACTTTTTTCCACTAAAAAAAGGATTTATATTGTACCAAGTGGGTAAAAGTACCATAAGGACAAAAGGGACAGATAGAAAGATGTTTGGGATAGAGAATTGATGATTCCCTAAGAAAATGTTCTTTACTTTTAAGATTTCCCCCTTTTTTTTTGTTATTGAATATTTTTAGGTGGTGACTCCTCAAAGAGTAGTTCCTGCCATTCTTCAAACATGTCTCTCCTACTCAATCACAGCCAGACTTTCACCATCATGGAATAAAGCTGGTCATTTGCTAGTTCAAGGTAACTAATTTGCCTGGTTATCGGTGAATTTAAGAGCCTTTCTTAGTTTATGAGTCCTTCTAGTTTGTTTTTGCTTGCCAATTTAGTTTTTAACATTTATTAAGCACCTTCCATGTGGAATAACTAGATATAACAAAGATTAAAAAACACAATTCTTGAATAGCTTACTTTTTAGGGGAAGTTGTGGTAGTATGCATTGTATATTCAGGTAAGTAAATTCAAAGTAATTTTTCTATCTCTTCTTGGTTTTTATTTATCTTGTTTATAGGAAACGTTGCTTTGAGGGTAGTTAGCCCCACACAAGCCATAAGTAAGAGCCAACAATAATGTAAATGCTACCCAAACCTCTGCTGAACTTTTCTAGGATAATTTTGCTCCAGATTCTTCTGATAGCAGTGCCTTCCATAATTATAAAGATCTAATCATCCATAGCATTATTTTCAGATTTTAGTATTAAGGTACAAAAGTAATATTACCTGCAAACCCTCTCAACTCATTCAGATGAAGAAGGCTACAGAAGGAAAAATTATATTGGTGGTAATTCCTGGGAAACCTTCAGGAATGCATGTACATTTACTTATCGAATTCTATCTAAATATTCTCTGCCAGGGGAGAAATATTTTATTGAAAAAAATCTTTATATCATATCCTTTCTTACATATTTGGCTAAATATTTCTGTGCTACTTTTGATTTAAATCAAATATGTGGATGGTTTTATTTTTCTTTGAAATATCATCTAAGATTCCTTTGAATAACAAATTAATTTTATAGCATTTTTCTTAGTCTCTATGTATGAAAAATTTCAGAGATGATGACTTTTATGTGCAGCAGTAAAATTCTTGAATTATAGTAATACAGTATATTCTGTGGATTTCTTTAAGGGAGAGATTTTCTTTCTCAAATGGGAAGGCAAAGTGCCATTGGTAAGTAGATATGTTAGTAAATAAAACAACATGATTATCTGTTCTTAAAAGACATCTTTATATATCTTAGAGTTGACATGATTTTGGTTTGTATGTTTATAATGGATCAGAATGATGGATTTAACCTTGTGAGCCCCTTTTAGCATTTTGATCTGAAAAAGAATTGAAAATACAATTTTTTCCAACGATTGGCAAGTATTATATTAAGAACAACTATCCTGATTGAAAAACACTTTTATGTTCTGTTTAGAAATGCATTAGGAATAGTGAATTTTACCAACATTTAGTTGTTTATGATGTAAGAGCCTGTTCACATTAAGTGTCATAATAATGACATTTTCAAAAGTAAAAACTTGACTCCTAAAAAGAAGCGCATGTTTCCTTCTCTACTAAAGGAAAAAAAAAACTTACTGGAATATCAGAGATGTTCTAAAACTTCAAAATCAACCATATAGCTCAGTGATTCCCAAAGTGGCCCCCTGGTGGGTGCTGCAGTGATCCAGGAGGGCAGTGATGGCCACACTTTTTTTTTGTATTACATTCTATTCTGAGTTCAATAAATAGTTTCATAATTTCCAGGGGACACTAAGTAATATTTTTTCTGGAAAGGGGGTGGTAGGCCAAAAAAGTTTGGGAACCACTGATAGCTCAACCATACTCTTCAGTGGACATTCATTATTAGGACAATTTATTTTCCCACTATTAGTCCATAGTTTCACAAACATTGTGTAGTAGTAATTGCTCTGCCCTAATTTTTTGGTCCAGAAGTAAAATTTTAATCTTAGTTTAATTCTTCACTTAGTTGGATCTGAAGTGACAGTTAAGAATTCCTCATTCTGATATTGAAAGCAATTTTAATTGTGAATGAAAAAAAGATGAGAGCTCAAAGACTCTGGGAATTTTGCGTTGTCCAGTCATAACCTCTGGGCACATTTACTATCTGAAAGGCAACTCAGATCAAGTACTAGAAAGCACAGAGGAAGGCTTTCTCTGTGTATTAGTTTCAGTCCAATCTACATGTTATCCAATCATATAACAGCTTTTGGGTTTATAAAATTTTTGTGCTGGTTCGTTCTTTTACTGTAGGACTTTTCACATTCTTCCTCTCACTCTGGTTTAACCCTGTAAGTCTAACTTCAAATCTTTAAGACCCAGAATTGTCAAACATATAGAACTTATTTGAATTCTGTTTTTACTTTGGTTCATCAAGTACCCTTTTCAGCAAAACAGATTATGTGCTTTTATAATCTGCATCTCATAAATCACCTAGAAAGGGTCTACCTTAAAGAGTGCTATAGTCTTTTCACTACCTCTTTAAAAATCTTGAAGGTATCAGTGTATCTATCACACTATTGGGTATACATCTACTGAGACTGGAATTTGGGATCATAAGTTTCAACCAGAAGTAAATTAAGAGAACATTTAATCCAAACCTTTAATTTTATTTATTAAGAGACCGAGGCCCAAGTAACATGCCCAAGATTGTACAGGTGGTAGTTATAGAACCAGGGTTTGAACTCAAGGCCTAGGATCTCAATTCCTAATCCAGTGCTATTCCTATTACATCATATTCCCTATCTGTATTACTTCTTCCGTTCATTACATAATTAGTATACTTCTTTTTCTGTTGTCAGTATTTATTTCAGGAATATCCATTCAAAAAAGTGTTCATAGCTTAGTTTCTTTTGGGGCCACATTCTTTTACTATTAGGCTTGAAATACTTAACATATTTTGATAGCACAGAAAAATTTGTCATGATAAAAATTTGAGACCAATGGTAGTAAACATTTTACTTTCAGTTTTGGACTTCAATGTGTCAGAAACCCAACTTTGCATCAGTATTGAAGCTTGTACAGTTAGACTACCACCACCCAAGGTACCAAAGTATTCCAATTTCTAGCCTTTTGTTGTGATTTTTCTTGGGTTTTATTTTAGGGTGGTGCTTTCTTATTTAGCATGAAGAATGTCAGAAAGCTCATTTTGTTTTGATAGTCACCAAAATACATTTATTGAGTATTTACTGTTTTTATTGTTCTAGGTTTGTCTACAGATCCCATCATCGAATTATCTATCCCTCAAACTAGACTATTGAATATAGAGCATTTGAAGAGGGACCAGTTAGGACAAATCATCAATAAATATGGAATTCTGATTGTCAAAAATTATTAAGAGTATTATGTAAGAAGCTTTATCAGTTCTAAGACACTCATACTCTAAGACACACACTTATCAGTTCTAAGACATAGATACATACATAGATATATGCATATGCATTAACATTCACAGGCACACAAAATTGTGTTTTTATCCCTACTACTTAACACTGTGCCTGGCATATAGTACATATTCAATAAATGTTTGTTGAATGATACATGCATACATTTATGTATAGAGATACACAGTACATTGTCCCTTTCCAATACTTCTAAGCACTATAGCAGTTCAGAGAAAGAAAATGAGTATGCCCTAAAGTAGCCACAGAAAGAGAAGACATTAGATATAGCAAGAAAGAGATATCTGATGATTTCTATGGTATAGTGGAGGCATTATCAACAAATAAGGATTTGACAGTTTTATGAGAAATGGTACATTAAGGGACTTAGAGTTTAGTTGGAGAGAAAGGAAGTAATATACACACACACAAATAACTAACAATACAAGATAACAAATGCTTTAGTACAAGTGAATTCTATAAATAATCAGTGAAGTCAAATAAGCTTTGATGTTATTGCCTGCAGGACCACTATTGACAGAGTAATTGGGAAGCCAGGTATTTGGTGATTTGGTCACAGTATATAGCACAAATATATATGTGTGTGTGTATATATATATAACTGTGTAATTTAAACCAGTGTACCTGGGGAGTGAGGTGGATCTGATTATATGTATATATATTTCTTTCTAATGGTTAGATTCATTTTGGGGTTTATGAATTAAAATGTTTTCTTTCTATTAAAAGCTAAATGACTTTGACATTTCTGAAAACATATTAAAGAATTTTGATGGTAACAAGCATGCCATTATTGAGGGGCATTCCATTTTAAGCAACTGGTGCTATGTCTTACCAAGGTAAGATTTCAATTTCTAACTTCTCTGGCAGGTTAAAAATATCAATTTCCACTTCTTAGTATATGCTAAATTAGATCACGTGAGGTTAACATTTTGTGAATTGAGTCATAAATAAAATGGTGTCAAAAAATAAAAACAAAACAAAATAATATGGTAAAAAGAGATCTGAATTCTGGTCTTATCCATACCACTAACCAGTTATATGACATAGTCTATCTGAGTCTCAGTTTCCTTATACAAAATGGGGGTCTGGATTAATTGATTTTTAAGATCTTTAAGCCTCACTCATAAATTCTAAGATTTCATGAGGTATTCTGTCATTATATGGTTGTATATTAGCTTTCTAAAATCATTCATTTCTTTCATCATATCACTCAAAGGAAGTTATTATAATTGTTGTCCATTAGTTCTAGTTTCAAAAATTATTATGCCTTTTTCTAACCAAAGGAAAATGTTCTTTATAAAAACAGATACACCTATTCCACTTTTAGGTTCTAGTTTATTGTTATATGATAGAATTGATTGTCTCAAATTACAGAGTGTAGTGTCTAGATTTGAATTTTTACTAATAAAAGATTATGAAATGACACTGGGGCAGGTAGGTGGTACAGTGGATAGAGTGCCAGATCTGAAGTCAGAAAGACATCTTCCCGAGTTCACATGTGGCCTCAGAAATATACAGGGCAGATCATTTAACTCTATTTTCCTCAGTTTCTTCATCTATAAATTGAGCTGGAGAAGGAAATAGGAACTACTCTAGTTATCTTTGCCAAGAAAACAGCAAATGAGGTCACAGAGTCAGACATGACTAAAAAGGACTAAACAGCAACATGAAATAACAACTGTTAAAGCTTTATTCAGATATAACAGTCTTACTAGTTTGAATCCTGCTAAGGACTGATGATTGTTTGGATGGTCTGGCTTGAGTCAGAATTTTTAATTTATTATTTTAAGGAGTTTGTTGAAGAAACTAGGATAAATTAAATTATAAATTAATTCAATTACAGGAAGAATATTTTGAATATCATAAGAAACTTAGGCTTAGGGTCTGGAAGGCCTGAGTTTAAATCCTGCCTCTGACACATACAAACTATGTGAGTAGTGGAAGTCACTTAACCTCTCAGTGACTGGGACAACCCTTTTAAGATATTAAATTACAGAGGCCTTCTGCAATCTCATCTGTAGAGAGATTTTCTATCAACTGGGAGGACTCCGTCCTAATTAAATAACAGAGCTATATTTCTCCCTTCTCAAAAATAAATTAAGTATTTTTGGTATATAATCAATGTGTTATTTACAAATGATACTCTTCTGTACATCAGAAAAGATATTAGGAAAACCTGTACAGAAACCCTTCTTTTAGACATTATTTTGTGCTACTTTCTGTATTAAACAGAAATTTATTTTTTAAAATGCCCTATAGGACAGACATTTTTTTCCTGATTCAGATTTCCTTCCTACTGATTAGTTTGAATTAGGGAAGTTTTATAATGTTAGCCTTTTCTGATGTAAGAAGTAAAATTTTTCTAAATAGCATTACTTGGTCTACTAAAATTAAGCTGGAAATCAGTTTACTTAAACTGTATTACATTTTTTATTAATGATAATTATATCATTTTTGCATAGCATGAAAATGGGGCAAATAACAAGTATTCTTCATACTGTTTCCCCTGATTGTCCTTTTCGGTCACGTGAAGATTTTCAGAAACATTGGGATAGTATGGTAAGGAATACTTAACTTTTTGCTCCAGATACCTAATTTGACCAATGTTTATTATAATCTCTTAAAAGCTTGTAATTTTTTTAATGTTTTAGTATGGATATAACCTCCCGGAAGATTGTGGAAACATGGAAATATACTGTACTGTCTACTTCAAATTGATAGGGGAAAGGCTTTTCACATATCCTTTAAGAAACCACTCTCTCTGATATTTTCTTTATTATCTCTTACCTTTTCTATCACCATTGGTCTATATATATATGTTAGTCATATATCTTATTTGTTTCCAAATACAATTATTTATTCCTTCCACTTTTAATTTGATCAAATATCAGTTTTTAGTCACAAGCTATTATTCACTTATATTTATTGTAATAATCAACATTCATATAACACCTTAAATTTTGCAAAACACAAAAATCATCTTATTTGAACATCATAATAATCCTGCAAAACAGATATTAAAAGTATCATTTACACTTTACAAATAAGGAAATTGAGTGTTAGAAAGGTTAATTGACTGTCCATGTTCATAATTAATATCAGAAACAAGATCCAAACTCAGATATTAAATTTTTTTTAACTAGGTATTCTTTTTTCAACTAGTTTGGAAGTAAGGGATCACTCACAGGCTGGATCTTACTTCTGATCCCATCTTTTACAGGAAGCCTTTGCCAACCCTTCTTAATTCTAGTGCCTCCCCTCAATTAATTGGTAGCTACTCTCTATATAGCTTGCTTTGTGCATATTTATTTGCATGTTGTCTCCCCTATTAAATTGTAAGCACCTTGAAGACAGGGATTGCCTTTTGCCTCTTTTTTGATTCCCAGCATTTAGCACAGTGCCTGGACTTAATGGTAGGCACTTAATAAATGCTTATTGATTGATTAACCAGCATGGGACTTTAACTTGTTCCATTGCCAACCTGGACCAGTTTGTACTTCCCCCACAAACCTTCCATATTTCTGAACTTTCCTTTTAGCATGGTTGGCCCCACCATCGTCCCAAAAACCCAGCCTCACAAGGAAGGTGTTGTCTTCTGAACTTTTCCCTGTTTCTCCTCTTGACATTGCAACCTCATTCCACTACAGTTCATCCTCCAGTTATCAAAATAATTTTCTTCAACCACATCCTCTATTCAGTCAACTCCAGTGGCTCTCTAGTGATGATATGATCAAACACAAAATTTTGTTTTTTAAATCCCCTCATAAACTGCCTCCTTCCCACTTTTCCTGTCTTCTTACACTTATTCCCTACCAGGTACTCTGTGACCTAGCAACACTGGCTTCCTGGCTGTTCTATGAATAAGATACTATATTACTTTACTCTAGATATTTTCACTGTTTATTCCCCATATCTGGAGCTTTCTCCCCCATCTCCATCTCTTTTCTTCCTTGGCTTCCTTCAAGTCTCAGCTAAAGTCATAACTTCTACAAGAATCCTTTCCCAGACCTTCTTAATCTTAGAGGGTTTCCAGCAGAAAAATTTCTAAGTGCTTATTGTAAATTATACAGAATTTCTTCTTTCATCTATAGTTAGCTACAAGATCTATATGTTGGGTGATTTTTAGCTAAAAATCCCCAATTTACTATGAATATATTTTATTTATACATGATTACATGTTTTCTCTCTCATATAAACTATTTATTCCTTAAGGGCAGGAACTGTTTTTGCTTTTATTTAAAACCTGCCCTGGATTTCTTTGATTCTAGTTACAGTGATTATCACATAATAGGCCAGTGATGGTGAAACTATAGCACAGGGACCAAAGATGACATGCAGAGCACTCTCTGTGGGCACTTGGCCACCACCCACTCCCTAATCTCCTTTCTACTAGAAAGGCAGAGGGACTTGGGTGGAGCTGCTCCCCTCCCCCTCTCCACCATGCCTGATGACATTTTTTCACATTACCCATCCCTCTGGTCAGCAACCCAATGGGAGCTCACATGGGTAAGGTGGGCAACTCACAGGTGGCAGAGCTGGAGGGGAGCTTAATACTCAGGCCTATCCCCTCCCCCTCTCTACACTTGCTGAGGACATTCCTAACTTCACTTAACCCTCTGCCCAGCAGTCCAATAGGAATGCTTCCTCTTTCCCCTGTGTGGTGTAAGGGTGGGGTGGGGCATAGCACTGCAAATCTGGAGGGGCAGTGGGCCTGGCACTCCATCTCTAAATCTTTTGCCATCACTATAATAGTCATATTACAAATGTTTATTGTTGACTTCATATAAAGCTTTTAATGCTGATGCTAATTTTTGGAAGGCAAAAGGAACTTGCTAATGATGTTTGGATTTTTGTTTAACAAAAGAATTTTATTCATGTGCAATTTGCCACATATCCATGATAAATTAAACAAAATTGTTTTTCTTTGTCCTTGAGTTCTCATCCCCCTTGTGCTTTGAATAGTATAATCAAATGTTTGTCAGGTTGATATAATTTTTTAAAACGAGAAATAGAACCTTGAGGTAATTAGGATTTTTCTTTTATTTATGAGTCTGCATAAGTACATAATACTTTTCCTTCTCTCCTAGTTTTTTTGATTTTTTATGTGGGTTAACTAAGTGGAGGGTGGCTGGGTTTTTTTTATTTTACTGTCAGCAGAGGGAGCTTTAGAGTTGCTAAAAAATTTTCTAAATGTCAAATAGATTGTGCAGAATATTTTGAAATCTTTCATCTGTAGTTAATCGTAAGACCTACCTGTTAGATAATTTTTATCTTAAAAATCCTAGCTTGGGTAACTTGATTTGAAGTATTTTTGATTTTATGAAAATATCATAGTTTCTTTTTTTCTATGTGTATATATATAGATATAGATATACATATACATATATGTAGTACATGTATACATGTGCAGATATGTATGTTGTGTGTGTGTGTATCTTGTTCATGAAACTAATACTTTTACCTCAGGCAAAAGTGAAAAATAATTATTAAATTGTTCCAAATCTAGGCTAAAATGGAACATCCTGGAAAGGAAAAAAAATTTACCTAATTGTGTGCTGAAAAATTACATTGATTACTGGCTATACTCAAGTCTCATGATATTGCTGGGGTGTAAGTGTGGAATTGGGGTAAATCAAGAATAACTAAGCACACATCTTGGAAGGGGAGTGGAAACTGTTCCCATGGAACTCTGAGAGACTTCCTTTTGGGAAGGGCCAACAGCAAGAGGAGTTTGAAGGAGAATTCTGAAGATCCTCAACTCTTCACTTCCCTCCTGACTGGACGAGGAGCTGGGGGGGTTGATTCTTTGATTGGGAGGTTCAGATTTTGTGGGGTGAATCCTGAGTGAATTTGGCTTTTCTGTACTTGTATGAGAGACTAATTCAGGAGATCACAAATACCACATCAATTTCTAATATCTACAATTACCCACAAAGAAGACATTGAACAGCAATTCTCTAATTTGGCCAGAGAGCCCGAACTTCTGGGGGGATCCCTTCCATGATCCTGCTTGCACCAATTGATCCTGTTACTTCTCTGTGACATTAATTTAGAAAAATTTGATAGGAGACTGTAGGGGGAAAGAGAGAGTTAGCTATTGTGACCAAGCTACAGAAGAAGTCCACAGCTGCTCTCTTGGGGGAGAAGACGTAGCTGATAGAGAAGTTCTTCCTTTCCCTCCTTCCTGGATTCCCATTTGCCTTTTCCCCTGTACCCTGAATTTGATTTATCCTTTAATTAAACCCCTGAATAGTTTGATACTTAAAGTCTTGAGCAGTTAAGTGAGAGGGGAGGTGTGTGATCTGGTGGCTGAAGGGAAGACTAGTTCCAAAGTCCATCTTGAAAGCTACTGGGACTTAGGAGTTGGGGGGGAGGCTTGTATCAACAGGGCTGGTTCTGAGGGTGGGATCCCATCCATTAGGATCACAACTGAACCCCAACATAATAATTTAGCATTCCATAACATTCACAAAGTATAATTTGTTCAGCCATTCCTCAATTAATGTGTACTCTCCCTTAGTTTCTAGTTCTTTCTACTATGAATATTTTTGTATATGTGAGTACTTTTCATCTTTCTTTGATTTCTTTGGAATATAGGCCAGGTAGTGGCATCACTAAATGAAAGGATATGTACATTTAGTTAAATTTGGGACATAGTTCCAAATTGTTTTCCGTAATGACTGGACCAGTGTAGAGCTTCATCAATAGTGTGCTTGTTTTAATGTAGCTCCTCCAACATTTAACATTTTCTTGTTCTGTCAACCTTATGGATATGATGTTATAAGGTAGAATCTCAGAGTTGCCTTATGTGCATTTCTCTAATTATTAGTAATTTAGAGCAATTTTTTTTTGTTTATTGATATCTTGACTTTGCTCTATTCTTTCCTAAACACCCTTCCTAGGTCATTGCTGTTGTCAATTATGCTTAATTATTTACCTCCTTTCTCAAGAAGTTTGGTACTGAGCTTAAAGTCTTAACTTCTGCTCCAATCCTACTCTCATATTTAGTAATGAATGTGGTAGATTTTGTAGGAAGGAGGAAACAAGGAAGGAAACAATTATTTTTTAAATGCTTACTATGTGTCAGGCATGGTGCTAAATGCTACAGATATAAATGCAAATAAAAAAAAAAGATGGCCCCTGCCCTTAAGAAGCATACACTCTCCTGGGAGAAGGCACAAAACAAAGGTGAAAAACAAAATGATAGAGAGATAATGGGACCCAGCATAGGGGCATGGTTTCAAAGTCCAGAGAAAGCCAGGAATAGTTAAAATCAATGAAACTTATTAACTGGATATGCTTAACAAGAGAAAGTAAAAAGTTAATGTCGATTCTGAGGTTCACAACTTGGGCAAATGGGAGGGAAAGAAAATGAAAACAGGAAAATAGGAAGTGCAAGCCAATGAAAGGGAAATAATGAAAAATTTAGCCAGGGACATGTTGAGATGTGGAAAGGAGAGTACTTTAGATTCTTGTAAATATTGAGTCTCAAGACTGCCTATGGAAAGGTATGTTTTTCAGCTTGAAAATCTATAATACAGATATATAAAATAATGGAATTTGATAAAATGTATGTTTTTAAAAGGTTTGCCATTTTATCAAACACCAAACATTTAAGTGTTTACTGCGTTACAAAGAAAAAGAAAAAAAATTTTTTTGACTGTAGGAAGCTTAGATTCTTTTAAAACATACATATATGTTTAAAGAAAAACAAATAAGAACAGACAAATATTTCCATTTACAAAGAATAAAGGAGATTTCTTATTAAACTGTGAATTCACCATGCACAGGTTTTTTTTTTTACTTTTTTTTTTAAACATTTATTAATAATCATTTTTAACATGGTTACATGATTCATGCTCCTACTTTCCCCTTCACCCCGCGCACTCCCCCCACCCATGGCCGATGCACATTTCCACTGGTTTTGTCATGTGTCCTTGATCAAGACCTATTTCCAAATTGTTGGTGGTTGCATTGGTGTGGTAATTTCGAGTCCACATCCCCAATCATGTCCACCCCGACCCATATGTTCAAGCAGTTGCTTTTCTTATGTGTTTCCTCTCCTGCAGTCCTTCCTCTGAATGTGGGTAGTTTTCTTTACCATAAATCCCTCAGAGCTGTCCTGTGTCATTGCATTGTTGCTGGTACAGAAGTCCATTACATTCGATTTTACCACAGTATATCAGTCTCTATGTACAATGTTCTTCTGGCTCTGCTCCTTTCGCTCTGCATCAATTCCCGGAGGTCTCTCCAGTTCGCCTGGAACTTCTCCAGTTTGTTATTCCTTTTAGCACAATAGTATTCCATCACCCGCATATACCACAGTTTGTTCAGCCATTCCCCAATTGAAGAACATACCCTCCTTTTCCAGTTTGTTGCCACCACAAAAAGCACAGCTATAAATATTTTCATACAAGTCTGTTTATCTATGATCTCTTTGGGGTACAAACCCAGCAATGGTATGGCTGTATCAAAGGGCAGGCATTCTTTTATAGCCCCTTGAGCATGATTCCAAATTGCCAGCCAGAATGGCTGGATCAGTTCACAACTCCACCAGCAATGCATTAATGTCCCGATTTTGCCACATCCCCTCCAACATTCATTACTCTCCCCTTCTTTCATTTTAGCCAATCTGCTGGGTGTGAGGTGATACCTCAGAGTTGTTTTGATTTGCATTTCTCTAATTATTAGAGATTTGGAACACTTTCTCATGTACTTATTGATACTTTTGATTTCTTTACCTGAAAATTGCCTATTCATGTCTCTTGCCCATTTATCAATTGGGGCATGGCTTGATTTTTTATACAATTGCTTTAACTCCTTGTATATTTGAGTAATTAGACCCCTGTCCGAGTTTTTCGTTATAAAGATTTTTTCCCGATTTGTTGTTTCCCTCCTGATTTTGACTACATTGTTTTTGTTTGTACAAAAGCTTTTTAGTTTAATATAATCAAAACCATTTAATTTACATTTTGTA